>NC_060142.1:592117101-592430196 GCF_021461385.2 Schistocerca piceifrons | reverse complement strand
TCAATTGCAACATTTTTGAACTTTTGGTGAATTGGGAGCAAAGAATTACTTTTTATTTTAGTATATTCTATGTTCTGCTACTTTTACCACAAGAATAATTGCCAACTTTAGGTCATAGAAATCAGAAAAATGTACCTGCACTGATGAGCCAAAACATTATCACTGCATACTTAATAGCACGTTTGTTACACATTTCAAATGCAGTGTTGCAGCGATTTCTGTGTTGTATGGATGCAACAAATCCTTGGTAGTTTTCCTGAGGTATGTGGTACCAGATGTCCACGCAAAGGTCTTGCAATTCCTGTAAATTGCACGTCGGTGAATTGTGGACACTGAACTGGCACCCGGTACTGCATCAGATATATTCCATCGTGTTCATAACTGGTGACTGCTGGCGAAGACATCAATGTGAGTTCACTGACATGGTCCTCAAACCAATGTAGCATGATTCTGGCCTTGTGACATGGACAGTTACGCTCTGGAAGATGCCATCACCATCAGGTAAAAACATCAAGCATAAACGAATGCAGATGGTTCGCAATAATGTTCAAGTAGTTCGCAGCTGTCATGGTGCCTTCAAGTATTACCACTGAAGCCCAGATGAATGTCCCTCACTGCACAATACTGCCCCACCAGCATGCACTTGCTACGGTGTATGTTTTGAGCAGCCTTTTGCCATGGTGATGGTATATAACTAATGTACATGACTAATGAGGAGGTACTGAATAGAATTGGGGAGAAGAGGAGTTTGTGGCACAACTTGACGAGAAGAAGGGACCGGTTGGTAGGACATGTTCTGAGGCATTAAGGGATCACAAATTTAACATTGGAGGGCAGTGTGGAGGGTAAAAATTATAGAGGGAGACCAAGAGATGAATACACTAAGCAGATTCAGAAGGATGTAGGTTGCAGTAGGTACTGGGAGATGAAGAAACTTGCACAGGATAGGGTAGCATGGAGAGCTGCATCAAACCAGTCTCAGGACTGAAGACCACAACAACGACGACGATGGTATATCTAAACACAATTTTGATCTGGTATAGGTACACATTTCCATTGAACCATGGTCCAGTCACGTGATTCTGTGTCCTCTGCAGTCAAAACTGACAGTGTCAGGTCAACTTGCTAATGCATTGGGATCGTCTACTGTGAAGCCCCGTGTTCAACAATGTGTGCTGAACAATCACACATGTTTGCACCAACTTTTTATTTTGTCATCAGATCTGCAACAGATCATCACCTATCCTGCTTCACAGAGTGGGCAAGCCTCCAACTTCTACATTCAGTGATGGGGAGTTGTAATCTCCCTCCTCCTTCCTTCTTCTATCTATTGTACACATTAAACAATGCCCAGTCCAAGTAATTAATAAGCAGTCTTTTATGAAGACTTCCCCGGGAGTAGCAAAGATTGTAATAAACTTTCAAGTTTACTTAGCTTGTCATGTTGAGATGGCTCCAGTTCTTGTCCAGGGATTTGATTCTTGAAGCTGAACACCGGGTCAGGTCCTCATGGCTGTTTTGAACTAAATATACTGGAAGATTGTTGTTGCAGAATTTCTTACATAAACATATTTTCCACTGATTTTTTTCACATTTTAGTATATCATACAGTATTTTGATTTTTCAAATTAACAAAGCCGAAATTAAATTGCTCGCACCTATTATACAAAAAACCATCTGATGACATCGGAGGCAAGCTTACGACTATCACTCTCTGCAGAAATAACAGTACTGCAAAAGGTTTACAATTTTTTGCAACAAATGAATTCCTACTAGATTTTGTTATATTATTAATTTTGATTATTATTTCATAAATGAGCCCAGAAATAAACATACTAAACAGTACAGGGGTGCTTAATTAATAATAGAAATTTTAAGTGTGCAAATAATTCGTAATTTCAAATGTTGCAAAAAAAAAAAAAAAAAATTGTAACTGTAAGTTCAGAACTAGTACTTATCGATTGTAACATCAAAACTGAAATATTTTTAAAGTAATTCCTTTTCAAAAATTTTAGCTCGAAATATAGCATACTACGTATAAAATTATGTGAAAGTTTTCAGAAAAGCAACTAAGATAATACTGACCTATCCAAAATTTGAGAAATAATACTGGTATGGACAACTATTGTTGAGGAAAAGTAATACTAGAAGAGGATGTTCTGTTACAACATACGCCTCACATAATATGGAAACAACGTGTTTACAATATTTTGTGACCTCCTATAATGGTTGTCAAATGGTGTACAAAATGATGCCAAAAGATAGAATACAGATTGTCAAAGTTAAATTCCAAAATTACAAGAACCTATAGTCCAAATAAGTATGAAACCTGAACAGTGAAATGGCAAAATTAACATGTGCATCTTATTATACAGTCCATACACAATTTATGATCACAAACGTAAATGTCTTCCACACTATTTGCTAACTGTTTATACAAACTAACCTATGTACATAGAAGATTCATTTACAATTGTTAAAAAAATACATATTGAGTGTTGAGATAAGAAATTTCATTGAAATGTATGACTACTAACCTAACAATGCCTAATTTTATCAGATCCTGGTAATTATTTGTGAACTTACTAAGTTTTCACATTTCTGTGTTGAACATAATAAATCATCAGTCATAGAATATCAACCTTCCACAGCATTTAAAGTTGCATAATGTATTGGAAATTTAATCCCCCTACTTGAAAAGACACACATTTATGTGGAATAACACTGTCCAATAGTAGTGACTTCTTTTCTAAACAAATAGTTCCTTGAAATTTTTATAAATACAAGAATTTTGCATATAGGATAATTTATTGGCTAACAATTTACAAATTTCAGCCACAAGACTGATGTAGTTGACAGGTGTTTGAGTACATTACCCAGCACCTATGATCGTCAACTGGACCAACAAGGATCCAGCCATATAGGGGTGTGGGAGTGGATCCACGTATATCTTTCGGTTTCTTCCCTAGATTTCTCATCACATGCTCCAATGAATAGGTATCTTCCTGTCTAGCCTTCACATCAAATCCTGAAACATTGTTTTATGTACTAAGCATGCTGTTCAATACCTCCCTTACATCACATGGAATATGTTTTACCTATTTATATTGAAAAAATATGTATTCACAGTTTACATCACAATGGATTAAAAAGTGTTCACACATGTGGTACATTTATAAACTGAGCTAAATGCAATGAAAAAATGAACTAGTAAGGTAACAGACATATATGTACTAAAGATATCGCAAAGTAACATTCACTTAGCAGTTAGCAGATGAAAAGAAATTATGTAAACAAGTAAGACAAGCTGGAACTGCACTGACATAGCATCCGACAAATGCCTACAAAATGAGGTAAGGACCATAGACCATGATGTACTGTCATAAGAATTCTGTGTTTAACATATTCGTGTTTGGTTTCTATATACTATTCCTAATATTTACAGTACACATGAAAAAACGAGTCTTCACTCAATTTACCACAACACCCATGACTTTACCCAAAAGAGTTCCTTACAATTAAATTAAACCACATTCTGCAGGGTACACAAGAATAATAATATATTTAACACAAATAGCATTCTAAAATCAGAAATCTATCACTAGATATTTGATGGCATTGTTACATTTCAAAATTGAAAAGGATCTACGCATTCAGTCACAGAGCACAAATCTATTACACAACAGAATTATATAGTTGTATGAATCTGCGAGTATAGTGTGGCGTAGACTTAAACCCAGTCAACAGACAAGACAGAACTTTAGAAATCACATTATCTTACATACTACATTCCTGACAAAGGGGAAAGAAAAAAATTAGATACTTATGGATCATGTCTACAAGGTTTCAGTTCAGTGATATTGTGTAATCCAAACAACTTCTTAGATTTAGGATACACAAGTCTGTATTGCATTAGGATGGGGATTTTCGAGAATTTTGAATGGTCCTAAATAAATATCAAAGGATTTCTTTGTCCGAGATGTCAATACTTTAGATTTCTCTTTGGATTTCACCAACACAAGATCTCCTACCTCAAACTTAGAAAATCTGCCTTTACCATCGTGTGTCTGCTTTCTCCTGTCCCCCTGCTTTTTCATCATCTCCCTGACACACTCTTCTCTGTTGTCAGACACATCAAGCAAAAGATCACTTTCAATTTCAGCTTTCAACCAGCTTTCAGTACCTAGTATTATGTGAACCTTCTCTGCTTTTTAGGAGTGCTTGAAATTCTGGCGCTTTGTTGTGAATGCTTCGGCAGTCAACCATTAGGATTTTAATACTACCACCTGTGGGAAGCATGTCTTTTGATCTTAGACTGATTAAGTCTTGGTTTTCTACTGCTGAGTTTATACCAAAAACATAGGTAAATGAGAAATGGAGGGAGTGTGAGATAGAAATTGAAGCTGCATGTGAGATTGCATTTTCAACTTCTCGCGGTGTAATGAGTAATCCATTAAATTTCGGGCATGCAGCCGCGCAAATAAAATTTCTTCTACTGATATTTCGGCCGCGTATCGTCCGGCCATCTTCAGAGCGAGTCACAAGACTGATGACAAGGTGCCAAGCGCGGCCTTATATGCTCCACCGCAGCGGTACTGCGCATGCGGGTCACAGATGCTGCGCCGCCTGTGGCGAAAGCGTACGGACGTTCGATGTGCTTATCGATGTTTGATCGGCGGCGATGACACGGTGACGACTTCTCTGCAATTTAATTAGTCCAAGAGCCGGATTCCATGCTTTGTCCAAATTGAAACCTTTATCTCTGTTTATTAAATTGTTGGCTAATCGAATTTCTATGGCTTCCTTGAATACAGAATCCCAAAAAGAAGAGGTGGATGTTAAAATCTTCACATCACTGTAATTCATGGAATGACCCGTATCAATACAATGTTCGGCCACAGCTGACTTGTCTGGTTGTAATAGGCGTGTGTATCTTCGGTGCTCCACACACCTTTCATGAACGGTGCGTGTTGTTTGACCTATGTATGACTGCTCACAATTTCCGCAAGGAATCTGGTACACACCCGCCTTACGAAGCAATAAATCGTCCTTTACAGAGCCGAGTAAAGCCGCAATCTTCGTGGGGGGCCGGAAGATCACCTTAACACTGTGTTTTTCTAGAATACGGCCTATCTTTGAAGAAAGAGCACCCACATAAGGCAGAAACGCCCTAGATCTGAAGAAATTACTATCTTCTTCCGCATCGTATACCTTCTTTTTAGGTTTTACATCGAATGCTCTACGAATTTGTTGCGGAGAATATCCATTCGATTTAAAAATACTCTTGAGGTATGTTAGCTCTCCTTGTAAATTGTCTTCATCGGATACACAGTACGCCCGATGCACTAAGGTCTTAAGGACACCCATGCTCTGAGAAGGGTGATGGCAGCTACTGGCATGAAGGTATAGATTTGTATGCGTTGGTTTCCGATGTACGGCATGTCCTAATGTGCCATCACTTTTACGGCGAACGACAACATCCAGAAAGGGGAGGCACCCGTCTTTTTCTATTTCCATGGTAAATTTAATGTTAGCATGGATAGAATTCAAATGCTGAAGAAATCGATGTAATTCATCCATACCATGGGGCCATACCACGAATGTGTCGTCCACGTACCTCCAGAAGACCGTGGGTTTAAAACATGCTGAGTCCAGTGCCTTGTCCTCGAAGTCTTCCATGAATAAATTAGCTACCAGAGGGGAGAGGGGGCTTCCCATGGCAACACCGTCAATTTGCTCATAAAATTCACCATCAAACTGAAAATAAGATGATAAAAGCACATGTTCAAATAAGGCCGTAATGTTCTTATCAAAATGTTGGTTGATAAGAGCTAAAGAGTCCTTTAAAGGTACCTTGGTGTATAATGATACTACGTCAAAACTAACAAGAACATCCATACTATTTAGCCTGACATTGCTAAGTCTCTGAATAAAATCCATAGAATTACGAATGTGGTGACTACATTTTCCTACCAATGGTTTTAATAAGGAAGCTAAATATTTGGCAGAAAAATATGTTGGTGAACCAATAGTGCTCGTTATAGGTCTCATAGACAAGTCCTCTAGACGCTCATCCTTACCCATCTTGTGAACTTTAGGAAGACCATAAAATCTCGGTGGTACTGCACCTCGTACTTTTAAACTTCTTATGACTTCCTTCGGTAGTGATGAAGCGTTCAGCAAGGCAGCAGTCCTTATTGTCACCTTGTTAGTAGGATCTTTGTTAATCTTCCGGTATGCACCAGAACTAAGTAGACCACATATCTTTTCCTTGTAGACTTCCTGAGGCAAAAGGACGGTAGCATTACCTTTATCAGCACGCAGGACGACTGTATCAGTATCCTCACACAGCTTTCGTATCGCACGTCTTTCTTCCTTGGAAACGTTGCTTCTTTGTGGACGATGCTTCGTGATTGCTTGACAGGTTTCTCGTCTGATTTCTTCCGCAGAATCCTCTGATAGTGGTCGGACAGCTTCTTCAATGGCACTGATGAAAGATGATATCGGCAAAGTCTTGGGAGTAGGGGCAAAATTTAGCCCTTTACTTAAGACAGACAACGTAGCTTCGTCCAATTCCTTACCCGTCAAATTTATGACAGGGCGTCGAATAACTGTGTCCACCTGAGAAGGCTGGTCCAATCGGCTATACTTGGTAATCTGCCTTTTCGTGGCCACTTCGCGAACCCAGTCAGACTTAGCCCATGTCGTGCCATCGATCCAGTCCCAGGAGTCAGGAGATAAAACAGCTGCAATCTTCAGTTGCAGATGATACAGATGTTCAGAAACATTGTCCAACTTCCGACGAGTAAAACGAATTCTTTCTCTGACAATAGCGGAACCAGCTCTATGTAAAATTCTATTTACTGCAGCATTCTTAACAAAGTGAACCAACCTTGCAAATTTTGGGACAACTCCATGGTCGCGGCACTTCAGTAAGAAACTCAAGGAGCTCAATAGTCTTGCTCTCTGGTGTCTTAATTTGTCCAAACTATGGACCCATGAAACCATCTCCTCCCCGAAGAGGTACTTGATGTGCATTTTCAACTTCTCGCGGCGTAATGAATAATCCATTAAATTTCGGGCATGCAGCCGCGCAAATAAAATTTCTTCTACTGATATTTCGGCCGCGTATCGTCCGGCCATCTTCAGAGCGAGTCACAAGACTGATGACAAGGTGCCAAGCGCGGCCTTATATGCTCCACCGCGGCGGTACTGCGCATGCGGGTCACAGATGCTGCGCCGCCTGTGGCGAAAGCGTACGGACGTTCGATGTGCTTATCGATGTTTGATCGGCGGCGATGACACGGTGACGACTTCTCTGCAATTTAATTAGTCCAAGAGCCGGATTCCATGCTTTGTCCAAATTGAAACCTTTATCTCTGTTTATTAAATTGTTGGCTAATCGAATTTCTATGGCTTCCTTGAATACAGAATCCCAAAAAGAAGAGGTGGATGTTAAAATCTTCACATCACTGTAATTCATGGAATGACCCGTATCAATACAATGTTCGGCCACAGCTGACTTGTCTGGTTGTAATAGGCGTGTGTATCTTCGGTGCTCCACACACCTTTCATGAACGGTGCGTGTTGTTTGACCTATGTATGACTGCTCACAATTTCCGCAAGGAATCTGGTACACACCCGCCTTACGAAGCAATAAATCGTCCTTTACAGAGCCGAGTAAAGCCGCAATCTTCGTGGGGGGCCGGAAGATCACCTTAACACTGTGTTTTTCTAGAATACGGCCTATCTTTGAAGAAAGAGCACCCACATAAGGCAGAAACGCCCTAGATCTGAAGAAATTACTATCTTCTTCCGCATCGTATACCTTCTTTTTAGGTTTTACATCGAATGCTCTACGAATTTGTTGCGGAGAATATCCATTCGATTTAAAAATACTCTTGAGGTATGTTAGCTCTCCTTGTAAATTGTCTTCATCGGATACACAGTACGCCCGATGCACTAAGGTCTTAAGGACACCCATGCTCTGAGAAGGGTGATGGCAGCTACTGGCATGAAGGTATAGATTTGTATGCGTTGGTTTCCGATGTACGGCATGTCCTAATGTGCCATCACTTTTACGGCGAACGACAACATCCAGAAAGGGGAGGCACCCGTCTTTTTCTATTTCCATGGTAAATTTAATGTTAGCATGGATAGAATTCAAATGCTGAAGAAATCGATGTAATTCATCCATACCATGGGGCCATACCACGAATGTGTCGTCCACGTACCTCCAGAAGACCGTGGGTTTAAAACATGCTGAGTCCAGTGCCTTGTCCTCGAAGTCTTCCATGAATAAATTAGCTACCAGAGGGGAGAGGGGGCTTCCCATGGCAACACCGTCAATTTGCTCATAAAATTCACCATCAAACTGAAAATAAGATGATAAAAGCACATGTTCAAATAAGGCCGTAATGTTCTTATCAAAATGTTGGTTGATAAGAGCTAAAGAGTCCTTTAAAGGTACCTTGGTGTATAATGATACTACGTCAAAACTAACAAGAACATCCATACTATTTAGCCTGACATTGCTAAGTCTCTGAATAAAATCCATAGAATTACGAATGTGGTGACTACATTTTCCTACCAATGGTTTTAATAAGGAAGCTAAATATTTGGCAGAAAAATATGTTGGTGAACCAATAGTGCTCGTTATAGGTCTCATAGACAAGTCCTCTAGACGCTCATCCTTACCCATCTTGTGAACTTTAGGAAGACCATAAAATCTCGGTGGTACTGCACCTCGTACTTTTAAACTTCTTATGACTTCCTTCGGTAGTGATGAAGCGTTCAGCAAGGCAGCAGTCCTTATTGTCACCTTGTTAGTAGGATCTTTGTTAATCTTCCGGTATGCACCAGAACTAAGTAGACCACATATCTTTTCCTTGTAGACTTCCTGAGGCAAAAGGACGGTAGCATTACCTTTATCAGCACGCAGGACGACTGTATCAGTATCCTCACACAGCTTTCGTATCGCACGTCTTTCTTCCTTGGAAACGTTGCTTCTTTGTGGACGATGCTTCGTGATTGCTTGACAGGTTTCTCGTCTGATTTCTTCCGCAGAATCCTCTGATAGTGGTCGGACAGCTTCTTCAATGGCACTGATGAAAGATGATATCGGCAAAGTCTTGGGAGTAGGGGCAAAATTTAGCCCTTTACTTAAGACAGACAACGTAGCTTCGTCCAATTCCTTACCCGTCAAATTTATGACAGGGCGTCGAATAACTGTGTCCACCTGAGAAGGCTGGTCCAATCGGCTATACTTGGTAATCTGCCTTTTCGTGGCCACTTCGCGAACCCAGTCAGACTTAGCCCATGTCGTGCCATCGATCCAGTCCCAGGAGTCAGGAGATAAAACAGCTGCAACCTTCAGTTGCAGATGATACAGATGTTCAGAAACATTGTCCAACTTCCGACGAGTAAAACGAATTCTTTCTCTGACAATAGCGGAACCAGCTCTATGTAAAATTCTATTTACTGCAGCATTCTTAACAAAGTGAACCAACCTTGCAAATTTTGGGACAACTCCATGGTCGCGGCACTTCAGTAAGAAACTCAAGGAGCTCAATAGTCTTGCTCTCTGGTGTCTTAATTTGTCCAAACTATGGACCCATGAAACCATCTCCTCCCCGAAGAGGTACTTGATGTGCATTTTCAACTTCTCGCGGCGTAATGAATAATCCATTAAATTTCGGGCATGCAGCCGCGCAAATAAAATTTCTTCTACTGATATTTCGGCCGCGTATCGTCCGGCCATCTTCAGAGCGAGTCACAAGACTGATGACAAGGTGCCAAGCGCGGCCTTATATGCTCCACCGCGGCGGTACTGCGCATGCGGGTCACAGATTCTGTATTCAAGGAAGCCATAGAAATTCGATTAGCCAACAATTTAATAAACAGAGATAAAGGTTTCAATTTGGACAAAGCATGGAATCCGGCTCTTGGACTAATTAAATTGCAGAGAAGTCGTCACCGTGTCATCGCCGCCGATCAAACATCGATAAGCACATCGAACGTCCGTACGCTTTCGCCACAGGCGGCGCAGCATCTGTGACCCGCATGCGCAGTACCGCCGCGGTGGAGCATATAAGGCCGCGCTTGGCACCTTGTCATCAGTCTTGTGACTCGCTCTGAAGATGGCCGGACGATACGCGGCCGAAATATCAGTAGAAGAAATTTTATTTGCGCGGCTGCATGCCTGAAATTTAATGGATTATTCATTACGCCGCGAGAAGTTGAAAATGCACATCAAGTACCTCTTCGGGGAGGAGATGGTTTCATGGGTCCATAGTTTGGACAAATTAAGACACCAGAGAGCAAGACTATTGAGCTCCTTGAGTTTCTTACTGAAGTGCCGCGACCATGGAGTTGTCCCAAAATTTGCAAGGTTGGTTCACTTTGTTAAGAATGCTGCAGTAAATAGAATTTTACATAGAGCTGGTTCCGCTATTGTCAGAGAAAGAATTCGTTTTACTCGTCGGAAGTTGGACAATGTTTCTGAACATCTGTATCATCTGCATCTGAAGGTTGCAGCTGTTTTATCTCCTGACTCCTGGGACTGGATCGATGGCACGACATGGGCTAAGTCTGACTGGGTTCGCGAAGTGGCCACGAAAAGGCAGATTACCAAGTATAGCCGATTGGACCAGCCTTCTCAGGTGGACTCAGTTATTCGACGCCCTGTCATAAATTTGACGGGTAAGGAATTGGACGAAGCTACGTTGTCTGTCTTAAGTAAAGGGCTAAATTTTGCCCCTACTCCCAAGACTTTGCCGATATCATCTTTCATCAGTGCCATTGAAGAAGCTGTCCGACCACTATCAGAGGATTCTGCGGAAGAAATCAGACGAGAAACCTGTCAAGCAATCACGAAGCATCGTCCACAAAGAAGCAACGTTTCCAAGGAAGAAAGACGTGCGATACGAAAGCTGTGTGAGGATACTGATACAGTCGTCCTGCGTGCTGATAAAGGTAATGCTACCGTCCTTTTGCCTCAGGAAGTCTACAAGGAAAAGATATGTGGTCTACTTAGTTCTGGTGCATACCGGAAGATTAACAAAGATCCTACTAACAAGGTGACAATAAGGACTGCTGCCTTGCTGAACGCTTCATCACTACCGAAGGAAGTCATAAGAAGTTTAAAAGTACGAGGTGCAGTACCACCGAGATTTTATGGTCTTCCTAAAGTTCACAAGATGGGTAAGGATGAGCGTCTAGAGGACTTGTCTATGAGACCTATAACGAGCACTATTGGTTCACCAACATATTTTTCTGCCAAATATTTAGCTTCCTTATTAAAACCATTGGTAGGAAAATGTAGTCACCACATTCGTAATTCTATGGATTTTATTCAGAGACTTAGCAATGTCAGGCTAAATAGTATGGATGTTCTTGTTAGTTTTGACGTAGTATCATTATACACCAAGGTACCTTTAAAGGACTCTTTAGCTCTTATCAACCAACATTTTGATAAGAACATTACGGCCTTATTTGAACATGTGCTTTTATCATCTTATTTTCAGTTTGATGGTGAATTTTATGAGCAAATTGACGGTGTTGCCATGGGAAGCCCCCTCTCCCCTCTGGTAGCTAATTTATTCATGGAAGACTTCGAGGACAAGGCACTGGACTCAGCATGTTTTAAACCCATGGTCTTCTGGAGGTACGTGGACGACACATTCGTGGTATGGCCCCATGGTATGGATGAATTACATCGATTTCTTCAGCATTTGAATTCTATCCATGCTAACATTAAATTTACCATGGAAATAGAAAAAGACGGGTGCCTCCCCTTTCTGGATGTTGTCGTTCGCCGTAAAAGTGATGGCACATTAGGACATGCCGTACATCGGAAACCAACGCATACAAATCTATACCTTCATGCCAGTAGCTGCCATCACCCTTCTCAGAGCATGGGTGTCCTTAAGACCTTAGTGCATCGGGCGTACTGTGTATCCGATGAAGACAATTTACAAGGAGAGCTAACATACCTCAAGAGTATTTTTAAATCGAATGGATATTCTCCGCAACAAATTCGTAGAGCATTCGATGTAAAACCTAAAAAGAAGGTATACGATGCGGAAGAAGATAGTAATTTCTTCAGATCTAGGGCGTTTCTGCCTTATGTGGGTGCTCTTTCTTCAAAGATAGGCCGTATTCTAGAAAAACACAGTGTTAAGGTGATCTTCCGGCCCCCCACGAAGATTGCGGCTTTACTCGGCTCTGTAAAGGACGATTTATTGCTTCGTAAGGCGGGTGTGTACCAGATTCCTTGCGGAAATTGTGAGCAGTCATACATAGGTCAAACAACACGCACCGTTCATGAAAGGTGTGTGGAGCACCGAAGATACACACGCCTATTACAACCAGACAAGTCAGCTGTGGCCGAACATTGTATTGATACGGGTCATTCCATGAATTACAGTGATGTGAAGATTTTAACATCCACCTCTTCTTTTTGGGATTCTGTATTCAAGGAAGCCATAGACATTCGATTAGCCAACAATTTAATAAACAGAGATAAAGGTTTCAATTTGGACAAAGCATGGAATCCGGCTCTTGGACTAATTAAATTGCAGAGAAGTCGTCACCGTGTCATCGCCGCCGATCAAACATCGATAAGCACATCGAACGTCCGTACGCTTTCGCCACAGGCGGCGCAGCATCTGTGACCCGCATGCGCAGTACCGCCGCGGTGGAGCATATAAGGCCGCGCTTGGCACCTTGTCATCAGTCTTGTGACTCGCTCTCAAGATGGCCGGACGATACGCGGCCGAAATATCAGTAGAAGAAATTTTATTTGCGCGGCTGCATGCCCGAAATTTAATGGATTATTCATTACGCCGCGAGAAGTTGAAAATGCACATCAAGTACCTCTTCGGGGAGGAGATGGTTTCATGGGTCCATAGTTTGGACAAATTAAGACACCAGAGAGCAAGACTATTGAGCTCCTTGAGTTTCTTACTGAAGTGCCGCGACCATGGAGTTGTCCCAAAATTTGCAAGGTTGGTTCACTTTGTTAAGAATGCTGCAGTAAATAGAATTTTACATAGAGCTGGTTCCGCTATTGTCAGAGAAAGAATTCGTTTTACTCGTCGGAAGTTGGACAATGTTTCTGAACATCTGTATCATCTGCATCTGAAGGTTGCAGCTGTTTTATCTCCTGACTCCTGGGACTGGATCGATGGCACGACATGGGCTATGTCTGACTGGGTTCGCGAAGTGGCCACGAAAAGGCAGATTACCAAGTATAGCCGATTGGACCAGCCTTCTCAGGTGGACTCAGTTATTCGACGCCCTGTCATAAATTTGACGGGTAAGGAATTGGACGAAGCTACGTTGTCTGTCTTAAGTAAAGGGCTAAATTTTGCCCCTACTCCCAAGACTTTGCCGATATCATCTTTCATCAGTGCCATTGAAGAAGCTGTCCGACCACTATCAGAGGATTCTGCGGAAGAAATCAGACGAGAAACCTGTCAAGCAATCACGAAGCATCGTCCACAAAGAAGCAACGTTTCCAAGGAAGAAAGACGTGCGATACGAAAGCTGTGTGAGGATACTGATACAGTCGTCCTGCGTGCTGATAAAGGTAATGCTACCGTCCTTTTGCCTCAGGAAGTCTACAAGGAAAAGATATGTGGTCTACTTAGTTCTGGTGCATACCGGAAGATTAACAAAGATCCTACTAACAAGGTGACAATAAGGACTGCTGCCTTGCTGAACGCTTCATCACTACCGAAGGAAGTCATAAGAAGTTTAAAAGTACGAGGTGCAGTACCACCGAGATTTTATGGTCTTCCTAAAGTTCACAAGATGGGTAAGGATGAGCGTCTAGAGGACTTGTCTATGAGACCTATAACGAGCACTATTGGTTCACCAACATATTTTTCTGCCAAATATTTAGCTTCCTTATTAAAACCATTGGTAGGAAAATGTAGTCACCACATTCGTAATTCTATGGATTTTATTCAGAGACTTAGCAATGTCAGGCTAAATAGTATGGATGTTCTTGTTGGTTTTGACGTAGTATCATTATACACCAAGGTACCTTTAAAGGACTCTTTAGCTCTTATCAACCAACATTTTGATAAGAACATTACGGCCTTATTTGAACATGTGCTTTTATCATCTTATTTTCAGTTTGATGGTGAATTTTATGAGCAAATTGACGGTGTTGCCATGGGAAGCCCCCTCTCCCCTCTGGTAGCTAATTTATTCATGGAAGACTTCGAGGACAAAGCACTGGACTCAGCATGTTTTAAACCCACGGTCTTCTGGAGGTACGTGGACGACACATTCGTGGTATGGCCCCATGGTATGGATGAATTACATCGATTTCTACAGCATTTGAATTCTATCCATGCTAACATTAAATTTACCATGGAAATAGAAAAAGACGGGTGCCTCCCCTTTCTGGATGTTGTCGTTCGCCGTAAAAGTGATGGCACATTAGGACATGCCGTACATCGGAAACCAACGCATACAAATCTATACCTTCATGCCAGTAGCTGCCATCACCCTTCTCAGAGCATGGGTGTCCTTAAGACCTTAGTGCATCGGGCGTACTGTGTATCCGATGAAGACAATTTACAAGGAGAGCTAACATACCTCAAGAGTATTTTTAAATCGAATGGATATTCTCCGCAACAAATTCGTAGAGCATTCGATGTAAAACCTAAAAAGAAGGTATACGATGCGGAAGAAGATAGTAATTTCTTCAGATCTAGGGCGTTTCTGCCTTATGTGGGTGCTCTTTCTTCAAAGATAGGCCGTATTCTAGAAAAACACAGTGTTAAGGTGATCTTCCGGCCCCCCACGAAGATTGCGGCTTTACTCGGCTCTGTAAAGGACGATTTATTGCTTCGTAAGGCGGGTGTGTACCAGATTCCTTGCGGAAATTGTGAGCAGTCATACATAGGTCAAACAACACGCACCGTTCATGAAAGGTGTGTGGAGCACCGAAGATACACACGCCTATTACAACCAGACAAGTCAGCTGTGGCCGAACATTGTATTGATACGGGTCATTCCATGAATTACAGTGATGTGAAGATTTTAACATCCACCTCTTCTTTTTGGGATTCTGTATTCAAGGAAGCCATAGAAATTCGATTAGCCAACAATTTAATAAACAGAGATAAAGGTTTCAATTTGGACAAAGCATGGAATCCGGCTCTTGGACTAATTAAATTGCAGAGAAGTCGTCACCGTGTCATCGCCGCCGATCAAACATCGATAAGCACATCGAACGTCCGTACGCTTTCGCCACAGGCGGCGCAGCATCTGTGACCCGCATGCGCAGTACCGCCGCGGTGGAGCATATAAGGCCGCGCTTGGCACCTTGTCATCAGTCTTGTGACTCGCTCTGAAGATGGCCGGATGATACGCGGCCGAAATATCAGTAGAAGAAATTTTATTTGCGCGGCTGCATGCCCGAAATTTAATGGATTATGCATGTGAGATTGTTTGGGCAAGACTCAGTATTTTTATTTATTATTTATTATTATTTTATTTATTTTATGGGATGGTGTAAAATGTTGATTGGATCCTTCTATCATGTTCAAGACTCATCTCCAGAAATAACCAAAAGCTATAGCGAGAAACCTCGGTTCACTTGTACATAAGTTCCCCAATCATACTGTAATAATTGGTGGAGACTTTAGTCATCCAACAACCAAATGCAAAAAACTACAGTTTCATTAGTTATGGGTGTGATAAGACATCCTATGAAACAGTATTAAATGCCTTCTCTGAAAACTACCTAGAACAGATAGTTCAGACAACCACTCATCATGGAAATATATTGGACCTAATGGCAACTAATAGACCTGACCTCTTTGAGGATGTCCACATGAAAATCAGTATCAGTGACCATGATGTGGTTGTGGCAAAAATGATTACCAAAGTACAAAGGACAACTAAAATAAGCAGAAATACATATATGTTCAGAAAACTAAATAAAAAATCGGTAGTGTCATATCTCAATGAGGAACTTGAAACATTCAGCATAGGGCAAGAGCATGTAGAGAAAGTATGGCTCAAGTTTAAAAAAATAATTGACCATGTGTTGGATACATATGTACCCAATAGAACAGTTCATAATGGGAGTTACAATACACAGTACACAGTCATTGTAAAGAAACTTCTGAAGAAACTGAGGCTACAGCATAATAGGTGTAAAACAAAATTTTGGGCTGTAGATAGAGAGATGCTGAATGAAATGCTTTTGGCTGTCAAGAGAGCAATGTGTGATGTTTCAGTGACTACCTTAGTAGAATATTGTCAAATGATCTTTTATAAAATACGAAGAACTTCTAGTCATATGTAAAGGCTGTTAGTGGCCCCAAAGTTAGTGTCCAGTCCCCAGTGAATGAGTCAGTAACTGAAACTGAAGGTAGCAAAGCAAAAGCTGAAATACTTTAAAATTAAATGAAGCTCCAGGGCCCGATGGAATCCCTGTCAGATTCCAAACTGAACTTGTGGCTGAGTTAGCCTGCCTTCTAACAATATTCCATTGTAGATCCTTCAAGCAAAAATCTTTGCCCATTTCTTGGAAAAAAGCATAGGTCACCCCCATCTGTGAGAATGGTAGTAGAAGTGATCCACAAAACTACCGTCCAATATCATTAACATTAATTTGTTGTAGGTTCTCAGAACATATTCTGAGCTCAAACATAATGAGGTATCTTGAACAGAATGACATCTTCCATTCCAAAAACATCAATCATGTGAAACTCAACTCCAATTTTCTCACATGACACAGTAAAAGCTTTGAATCAAGGCAGGCAGGGAAGTGCAGTAATTCTTGTTTTCAAAAAGCATTTGACTCAGTACCACACCTCCGCTTATTGTCAAAAGTAAGATCATATGGTGTATCAAGTGAAATTTGAGACTGGACTGAAGACTTTTTGGTAAGGAGGATAAAGCATGTTATCTTGGGCGGAGAGTCATTGTCAGATGTAGAAGTAACTACAGGTGTGCCCCAAGTAAATGTGTTGGGACCCGTGCTGTTCGTGGTATATATTAATGACCTGACAGACAATATGAATAGTAATCTCATATTTTTTGCAGATGATGTAGTTATCTATATGAGTTATTGTCTGAAAGAAGCTACATAAATATTCAGTTAGATCTTGATAAGATTTCAAAGTGGTGCAAAGATTGGCTACTTCCTTAAAATGTTCAAAAAATGCACTTCACAAAATGAAAAAATGTATCCTATGGCTGTAACATCAATGCTGCACTGCTGGAATCAGCCAACTCACACAAATATCTGGATGTAACACTTTGTAGGGGTATGAAAGGGAATGATCAAAAGGCTCAGTCATGGGTAAAGCAGGTGGTAGATTTCAGTTTATTGGTAGAATGCAGGGGAAGTGCAATCAGTCTACAAAGGGGATTGCTTACAAGTCACTTGTGCAACCAGGTCTTGAATATTGCACAAATGTGTGGGATGCATACCAAATAGGACTAACAGGTGTTACTGAATGTATTCAGAGAAGCTCGGCACGAATGGTCACAGTTTGTTTGATATGTGGGAGAGTGTTGCAGTGATACCAAAAATTGAACTGGGAAACTCTTAACAATAGATGTTAATTACCACAAGAAAATCTACTAACAAAGTTTCAAGAACCGGCCTTAAATACTGACTCAAGGAAGATACTATATGAGGATAAGATTAGAATACTTACAGCACACACACTCAGCATTCAGACAATAATTCTTTCCTCACTCCATATATGATTGGAATACGAAGAAACCCTAATAACTGGTGCAATGGTACGTACCCTCTGCCATGCAGTTAACGGTGGTTTGCAGAGTATAGCAGTATATATAGAACAAAATTTCTGTATGTGGTGCAGTGTTATTTTTTTTTTTAATAAATTATAGGTACCTAATTAATCGGACTCAAAGAAAGTTTACAAAAGTTAAGGAGTCCTTTTTTTTTAAAAAAAATTAACATTTAAGTTAATGTTTTAGTCAAAATGTTAACTTCATTTGTTAATGATTAGTGGTCTTGTGCCCAGCTATGATGGTAGACAGTAAACAAGAGGTCTTGATGTGTATACTGAGCCAGTTGTTTCATTTACAAACATCACTAACTCTAGCTTATTGGAAACAGCATTTATTTGCTCAATGTCTATTGTTATACCTAAAACTTACACTATTTCTTCTGGGTCTTTTTCACCTAAAAAACATCTGTGTATTCTTCTTTTTGCTTGTTGTAGAAATCTTGTACATATATTTTCTTTCAGATTAATAATTAACTCATTTTCCATGAGCCACTGTGCTGACCAATGTGAAAGTGGTTTTTTTTTTTGCAAGTGCTTCAAAATTGTTGGGAAGGTTTAGCACAGTTATACCATCTGCATACAGTACCTTAATTTCATTTTTATATTTTTGTGCATTGTTTACAAACAAATTGAAGAGCATAAGGTCCCATTATTGACCCTTGAGTTACACCATACTTAATGCTTCTAACTTTTGATCTGTATAAGTTGTTAATGGTTACATATTGCCTCCTGTTACTGAAATATGATGTTATCCAGTCCACTGCTTCTCCACAAATACCAGTATTCTCTAGTTTCTTTACTAAAACTGCACGATTAATTACATGAAACACCTTGGATAAGTTGATAAAAACTCCAGGCACTACCATCTTGTTGTCCAAGAACTGTGCAATAAATTATGTTAATGACTCAATAGCTGTTCCCTTTGAGCATTGCTAATATTTTGGAGAAGCCTGATACTAAGGATACTGGTCTGTAATTGACATCTTCAACTTTTGTGATCATGTCATCCTCAGTTGCCTGTAATATTAAAGTATGTTGATAATTTTTACTTTTGGATCATCCAATTACAACTGAATGAAACACAATTTTCGTGCCACGCACATTTTGGCTTTATTCTTTGCTAGGCATCTTCAGTGGCCTAGAATATGAACATATATGGACTATTTAGTTTACATTTTGGGAGAATATATAAACAGTTCTTCTGTTGGTTGGCTTTTCTATCGCATAGTAATAATTTAAAATCCTACAATGTAAACTAAATAGTAAAAAAAATATGTACATATCCCAGGCCATTGAAGATGCCCTGCAAAGAATAAAGGCGGAATGCTCATGGCACAAAAATCAAGTTTCATTCAGTTGTAATTAGATAGTTCAAATGTGAAAGTGGTCTGTAATTGTTTGAATCATCATTATTTTCCTTTTTGAATACAGGTGGCACTTAAATTAATGTAAGTTGATGAGGAGACAATCCTTCGTGCACTGAGCAATTGACAATATCCAATAGTGGTGTAATTATTTAGTGGTGTAATTATTTAGTGGTGTAATTATTTCTGCTGTCGCCTGCTTGATTAGGTAGTTTGTGGAACAAATACTAACAAAGAGATAGAGGGGCTGGCCAGTACTTACCTCAGCTCAGTACAGCCGATAGATACACAAAAAACAGAACCAAAAATTTATGTTTCTAGCTTTCAGAACAAATGTTCCTTCATCAGGGAGGAGAGAGGGGAAAGAAAGGGAAGAAGGGAAAGTAGATTCAGTTACTCACAACCCAGGTTATGAAGCAACAGGGAAAGGAAAACAGGGAACATAGCATGGTTGTCAGAGGGAAGCCAAAGATATTCTACTGTAAGTACTGTGCCAGCTTCAGACCAAAGAGGATGCATACAGAAGTAAAGAGGTATATAGTATAAAGATAAACACAACTATGTAGGATGAAAAGATGTGTGAATGGCTAAAGAGGAAAGGGAAAGAGGAGAAGACTGAAGAGTAAATGGGAGTGAGGTTGTTTAACGTAGGTTCAGTCCAGGGGGATGGCGGGATGAAAGGATGTGTTGGAGTGCAAATTCCCATATCCGCAGTTCAGAGGGACTGGTGTTGGGTGGGAGAAGCCAAATGGCACATACAGTGTAGCAGGCTCCTAGGTCCCTAGAATTATGCTGGAGGGCATGCTCCGCTACTGGGTATTGGACATCTCCTAGGTGGACAGTTCGTCTGTGTCCGTTCATGCGCTCAGCCAGTTTAGTTGTTGTCATACCAATGTAAAAGGCTGTGCAGTGCAAGCATGTCAGTTGATAAATGACATGTGTAGTTTCATACGTGGCCCTGCCTTGAATTGTGTATGTTTTACCAGTAGCGGGGCTGGAGTAGGTGGTTGTGGCGGGATGCATGGGGCAGGTTTTGCAGCGGGGTCGGTTACAGGGGTAGGAACCGCTGGGTAGAGAAGGTAGTCTGGGAATATTGTAGGGTTTAACAAGGATGTTACGGAGGTTAGGAGGGCGACGAAAGGCAACTCTGGGTGGTGTGGGGAGAATTTTGCCAAGGGATGATCTCATTTCAGGGGTTGACTTGAGAAAGTCATACCCCTGGCGGAGTAATTTGTTGATGTTTTCGAGGCCAGGATAATATTGGGTGACAAGGGGGATGCTTCTGTGGGGTCTGGGGATAGGAACATTGTTGTTGGACGGGGAGGAATGTATTGCTCGGGAGATCTGTTTGTGGACAAGGTCTGCAGGATAGTTGCGGGAGAGGAAAGCACTGGTTAGGTTATTGGTGTAATTGTTGAGGGATTCGTCACTGGAGCAGATACGTTTGCCACGAATACCTAGGCTGTAGGGAAGGGAGCGTTTGATGTGGAATGGATGGCAGCTATCAAAGTGAAGGTACTGTTGTTTGTTTGTGGGTTTGATATGGACAGAGGTGTGGATGTGAGCCTCAACAAGATGAAGGTCAACATCCAGGAAGGTGGCTTGGGTTTTGGAGAAGGACCAGGTGAAATTCAGATTCGAAAAGGAGTTGAGGTTATGGAGGAAATTAAGGAGTGTTTCTTCACCATGAGTCCAGACCACAAAGATGTCATCTATAAACCTATACCACGCCAGGGGAAGCAGCTGTTGGGTCTTTAGGAAAGCCTCCTCCATGCGGCCCATGAAGAGGTTGGCATAGGACGGAGCCATCCTGGTTCCCATGGCCGTTCCCCTGATTTGTTTGTAGGTCTGGCCTTCAAAAGTGAAGTAATTATGGGTGAGGATGAAGTTGGTAAGTGTGATAAGGAACGAGGTTTTTGGAAGATCTTCGGGTGGGCGTTGGGAGAGGGAGTGCTCAAGGGCAGAGAGACCATGGGTATGTGGGATGTTTGTGTAAAGGGATGTAGCATCTATGGTGACAAGAAAGGTTTCAGGTGGGAGAGGAGTGGGAATGGATTTGAGGCGTTCTAGGAAGTGGTTTGTGTCTTTGATGTAGGATGGGAGTCTGCGATTGATAGGTTGGAGGTGTTGGTCTACCAGAGCTGAGATACGTTCTGTTGGGGCTTTGAAGCCTGCCACAATGGGACGGCTACGATGGTTCTCTTTGTGGATTTTGGGTAATAGGTAGAAGGTAGCGGTACGTGGCTCAGGTGGAGGGAGTAAGTCTATGGAAGCCGTTGTGAGGCCTTGTGAGGGACCTTGGATTTTTAGGATTTTCTGCAGCTCAGTCTGGATGGAGGGAATGGGATCCTGGGTAACAGCTTTGTAGGTTGAGGTGTCGGAGAGTTGACGCAGTCCTTCCGACACATACTCCACACGGTCAAGTACGACAGTTGTGGAGCCTTTATCCGCCGGGAGGATGACAATAGAGCGGTCTATTTTCAGCTCCTTAATGGCACGGGATTCTGCTGGGGTGATGTTGGGGGTTGTTGGGATGTTCTTCAAGAAGGACTGGGAGGCAACACTGGATGTAAGGAATTCCTGAAATGTCTGCAAGGGATGGTTTTGGGGGAGGGGAGGAGGAGCCCTTTGAGAAGGTAGTCGGAACTGTTCTAGACAGGGTTCAACACTGGGTCTAGTATTCGGGGGCTATGTTTGGGTAGTGAAGTGATATTTCCAGTTGAGGTTCCGGGTGAATGATAGGAGATCTTTAACCAGGGCAGTGTGGCTGAATTTAGGCGTGGGGCTAAAGGTTAAGCCTTTTGATAGAGCAGATGTCTCTGGAGGAGAGTGGGATCTGGATGAGAGGTTTAGAACTGAATTGGGACTGGTGATATGTGGCATTTGACTGTGGTTATAGTTGAGATTTGGTCTGTGTGGGGTATGTGCTGGGATGGGGAGATTGAGTAGGGTGGCTAGGCTAGGTTTGTTGGCTATGAGGGGGGTTTGTTGAAGGTTCTGTTGTGGTTGGTGTTTGTGAGGGATAGGCAGAGGGACCCCACTTCTTAGGTGTTGCACTAGCACTGTGGATAGTTTTTTCAGGTGGTGTGTGGCTGGCTTCTAGGATGATGTTCCTGAGTGTGTTCTCCACGCAAGGGTTTGAAAGGTGGAGGACTTTGAAGAGAGATAGGAGCTGTTGGGAGTTGTGGTTACATGAAGTAGTATAGAGATTCAGGACAAGTTGGGTAAGGGCTAAGGATTGAAGGTTCTGGAAGTCCCCGAGAGCCTGGTGGATGGAGAAATTGCACCCCGAGATGGGAACTTATAAGGTAAGTCCTTTAGGGGTAATTCCAAAGGTTAACCAGGACCGGAGGAAAAGTATGTGGGATTGCAGTTTGGCTACGGTGAATGCATGTTCCCGGAATGAATGTAAATAATGTGGTATAGGATTAGGGTACATAGTGGGTAACTGGTGGGTAGGGAAATTAAATAACTAAAGTAAAAATAGTAATCATAAGAAGGAATAAAACACGGAGGGAAGGACGAGAAAGAAAGAAATTGTGTTGGTAATGTTCAATACCAAAGGAAGACCACTAAATAAGAAAAATACGGAAAAAGTTGACCAGACCAAGCAAGTATGTCCAGATCAGGGGAAAAGAACACACGTTGCTCAAAAACAGAGATATCGAGTGGCGAAAAAAAGATCGCGCGTGCAGCAAAAGAGATCATGCGTGCCGCAAAAAAGATCGCGCGTGCCGCAAAAAAGATCGCGGGTGGCGCAGAAATGTCCCAAAAAAATTTTCCTGTGGCAGAGAAACCCCGTTGAAAAACCTGCCCCATGCATCCCGCTACAACCACCTACTCCAGCCCCGCTACTGCCAAAACACACAATTCAAGGCAGGGCCACGTATGAAACTACACATGTCATTTATCAACTGACATGCCTGCACTGCACAGCCTTTTACATCGGTATGACAACAACACGACCACGAGATACGGGCATCGGAGATGGGAACTTGCACTCCAACACATCCTTTCATCCCGCCATCCCCCTGGACTGAACCTACGTTAAACAACCTCACTCCCATTTACTCTTCAGTCTTCTCCTCTTTCCCTTTCCTCTTTAGCCATTCACACATCTTTTCATCCTACATAGTTGTGTTTATCTTTATACTATATACCTCTTTACTTCTGTATGCATCCTCTTTGGTCTGAAGCTGGCACAGTACTTACAGTAGAATATCTTTGGCTTCCCTCTGACAACCACGCCTCCATCCTTGCTATGCTCCCTGTTTTCCTTGCCCTGTTGCTTCATAAACCGGGTTGTGAGTAACTGAATCTACTTTCCCTTCTTCCCGTTCTTTCCCCTCTCTCCTCCCTGATGAAGGAACATTTGTTCTGAAAGCTAGGAACGTAAATTTTTGGTTCTGTTTTTTGTGTATCTATCGGCTGTACTGAGCTGAGGTAAGTACTGGCCAGCCCCTCTATCTCTTTGTTAGTATTTGTTTCACATCTTAAATATGAGATTTTCTATTAATCGTTTAGATCACCTATATGGTCCACATCCTTCATTGTTTTGTCCCTTTTGTTAGCTATCACTTACATCTGTCATCTTAACACATTCTCTTCTTCAGTGTTTTGTATATACATAAATAAATATTTTCGTCACCAACTGTGCTAGTTTCATCTTCCTCCTATTATCTTGCTCCGTTCATAGTCCACTTCTCTTTTTTTGTTTATTGATTTATTTATTTAACATTCCATAGTTTTAACGTTGGTTATTCGCTGTTTTTCAGCCAACAATCACTGCCAACAATCTCTTCCACACCTACCAGTATCATCCATTTCCGTCGATTTCGTGTTTCTGGCGATATTTTTGTGCCATTGGCTATCTTTCTCTGCCACAGGAAAATTTTTTTGGGACATTTCTGCGCCACGCGCGATCTTTTTTTTAGCACGCGTGATCCTTTTTGCGGCACGCGTGATCTCTTTTGCTGCACGCGCGATCTTTTTTTCGCCACTCGCTATCTCTGTTTTTGAGCAACGTGTGTTCTTTTCCCCTGATCTGGACATACTTGCTTGGTCTGGTCAACTTTTTCCGTATTTCTCTTATTTAGTGGTCTTCCTTTGGTATTGAACATTACCAACACAATTTCTTTCTTTCTCGTCCTTCCCTCCGTGTTTTATTCCTTCTTATGATTACTATTTTTACTTTAGTTATTTAATTTCCCTACCCACCAGTTACCCACTATGTACCCTAATCCTATACCACATTATTTACATTCATTCCGGGAACATGCATTCACCGTAGCCAAACTGCAATCCCACATACTTTTCCTCCGGTCCTGGTTAACCTTTGGAATTACCCCTAAAGGACTTACCTTATAAGTTCCCATCTCGGGGTGCAATTTCTCCATCCACCAGGCTCTCGGGGACTTCCAGAACCTTCAATCCTTAGCCCGTACCCGACATGTCCTGAATCTCTATACTACTTCATGTAACCACAACTCCCAACAGCTTCTATCTCTCTTCAAAGTCCTCCACCTCTCAAACCCTTGCTTGGAGAACACACTCAGGAACATCATCCTAGAAGCCAGCTGCAAACTTGAGTTCCATACCACACACCACCTGAAAAAACTATCCACAGTGCTAGTGCAACACCTAAGAAGTGGGGTCCCTCTGCCTATCCCTCACAAACACCAACCACAACAGAACCTTCAACAAACCCCACTCATAGCCAACAAACCTAGCCTAGCCACCCTACTCAATCTCCCCATCCCAGCACATACCCCACACAGACCAAATCTCAACTATAACCACAGTCAAATGCCACATATCACCAGTCCCAATTCAGTTCTAAACCTCTCATCCAGATCCCTCTCTCCTCCAGAGACATCTGCTCTATCAAAAGGCTTAACCTTTAGCCCCACGCCTAAATTCAGCCACACTGCCCTGGTTAAAGATCTCCTATCATTCACCCGGAACCTCAACTGGAAATATCACTTCACTACCCAAACATAGCCCCCGAATACTAGACCCAGTGTTGAACCCTGTCTAGAACAGTTCCGACTACCTTCTCAAAGGGCTCCTCCTCCCCTCCCCCAAAACCATCCCTTGCAGACATTTCAGGAATTCCTTACATCCAGTGTTGCCTCCCAGTCCTTCTTGAAGAACATCCCAACAACCCCCAACATCACCCCAGCAGAATCCCGTGCCATTAAGGAGCTGAAAATAGACGCTCTATTGTCATCCTCCCGGCGGATAAAGGCTCCACAACTGTCGTACTTGACCGTGTGGAGTATGTGTCAGAAGGACTGCGTCAACTCTCCGACACCTCAACCTACAAAGCTGTTACCCAGGATCCCATTCCCTCCATCCAGACTGAGCTGCAGAAAATCCTAAAAATCCAAGGTCCCTCACAAGGCCTCACAACGGCTTCCATAGACTTACTCCCTCCACCTGAGCCACGTACCGCTACCTTCTACCTATTACCCAAAATCCACAAAGAGAACCATCGTAGCCGTCCCATTGTGGCAGGCTTCAAAGCCCCAACAGAACGTATCTCAGCTCTGGTAGACCAACACCTCCAACCTATCAATCGCAGACTCCCATCCTACATCAAAGACACAAACCACTTCCTAGAACGCCTCAAATCCATTCCCACTCCTCTCCCACCTGAAACCTTTCTTGTCACCATAGATGCTACATCCCTTTACACAAACATCCCACATACCCATGGTCTCTCTGCCCTTGAGCACTCCCTCTCCCAACGCCCACCCGAAGATCTTCCAAAAACCTCGTTCCTTATCACACTTACCAACTTCATCCTCACCCATAATTACCTCACTTTTGAAGGCCAGACCTACAAACAAATCAGGGGAACGGCCATGGGAACCAGGATGGCTCCGTCCTATGCCAACCTCTTCATGGGCCGCATGGAGGAGGCTTTCCTAAAGACCCAACAGCTGCTTCCCCTGGCGTGGTATAGGTTTATAGATGACATCTTTGTGGTCTGGACTCATGGTGAAGAAACACTCCTTAATTTCCTCCATAACCTCAACTCCTTTTCGAATCTGAATTTCACCTGGTCCTTCTCCAAAACCCAAGCCACCTTCCTGGATGTTGACCTTCATCTTGTTGAGGCTCACATCCACACCTCTGTCCATATCAAACCCACAAACAAACAACAGTACCTTCACTTTGATAGCTGCCATCCATTCCACATCAAACGCTCCCTTCCCTACAGCCTAGGTATTCGTGGCAAACGTATCTGCTCCAGTGACGAATCCCTCAACAATTACACCAATAACCTAACCAGTGCTTTCCTCTTCCGCAACTATCCTGCAGACCTTGTCCACAAACAGATCTCCCGAGCAATACATTCCTCCCCGTCCAACAACAATGTTCCTATCCCCAGACCCCACAGAAGCATCCCCCTTGTCACCCAATATTATCCTGGCCTCGAAAACATCAACAAATTACTCCGCCAGGGATATGACTCTCTCAAGTCAACCCCTGAAATGAGATCATCCCTTGGCAAAATTCTCCCCACACCACCCAGAGTTGCCTTTCGTCGCCCTCCTAACCTCCGTAACATCCTTGTTAAACCCTACAATATTCCCAGACTACCTTCTCTACCCAGCGGTTCCTACCCCTGTAACCGACCCCGCTGCAAAACCTGCCCCATGCATCCTGCCACAACCACCTACTCCAGCCCCGCTACTGGTAAAACATACACAATTCAAGGCAGGGCCACGTATGAAACACATTTATCAACTGACATGCTTGCACTGCACAGCCTTTTACATTGGTATGACAACAACTAAACTGGCTGAGCGCAATGAACGGACACAGACGAACTGTCCACCTAGGAGATGTCCAATACCCAGTAGCGGAGCATGCCCTCCAGCATAATTCTAGGGACCTAGGAGCCTGCTACACTGTATGTGCCATTTGGCTTCTCCCACCCAACACCAGTCCCTCTGAACTGCGGATATGGGAATTTGAACTCCAACACATCCTTTCATCCCGCCATCCCCCTGGACTGAACCTACGTTAAACAACCTCACTCCCATTTACTCTTCAGTCTTCTCCTCTTTCCCTTTCCTCTTTAGCCATTCACACATCTTTTCATCCTACATAGTTGTGTTTATCTTTATACTATATACCTCTTTACTTCTGTATGCCTCCTCTTTGGTCTGAAGCTGGCACAGTACTTACAGTAGAATATCTTTGGCTTCCCTCTGACAACCATGCTATGTTCCCTGTTTTCCTTTCCCTGTTGCTTCATAACCTGGGTTGTGAGTAACTGAATCTACTTTCCCTTCTTCCCTTTCTTTCCCCTCTCTCCTCCCTGATGAAGGAACATTTGTTCCGAAAGCTAGGAACGTAAATTTTCAGTTCTGTTTTTTATGTATCTATCGGCTGTACTGTGCTGAGGTAAGTATTGGCCAGCCCCTCTATCTCTTTGTTAGTATTAATTTCACATCTTTATATGAGATTTTCCATTGATTAGGTAGTTTGGAACTTCATGATGTCTAGCAGGCTTTTTAGCCTTAGGGTCAGTCTATATGAATCATCCAGTTGTCTGGTTCTTGACATCTCAGATTTTGATAACTTTTTGTACACTTATAGTAATAGCTGTTTGCATGAAAAATTCCACGTTAAAATTCTTTTGGACCTTTCATTTTTTGAGTTACCCAGAACTCACTGTAGAGAATTATTTATTAAACTTAGTGTTATGACCTTGCCATGTATACACATATTTTCAATGTCTCTTGTACATTAAAAAGGACTTGTCTAGTTTTGATCTGAATTCTGATGCTCATAGTTATAACACACGACACTGTAATGATGTAAGAAAAAGACTACTGCTCATATACCAAAACTCTGAACAGCTTTAAAAAAAACACACATCTGTAAAGCTATGTAATAAACTACCAGAGTCAGCTAAGAGTCTGGAGCTGAAAAAATTTAAGATATTTGTAAGAACTTTATTAATTCAAAATTGTTTTTATACGATAGAAGATTTCTGTGAGCAGAATTTCTAACATAGATTAATTATTTGTGTATTTATTGTCATTGTTGTTTGTACATTTATTGACGTTGCTTATACAAGCTTTGCATTCCTGTAAATGTTTTGTTTTTGGACAATAAAAATCAATCAATCAATTTAAAGCTTCCAAAATTATGCGTTTTTTCTTATATTTTGAAAACTTAAAATAATCATATCTCAAAAACTATTGCACTTACAGACTTAAAATTTGTACCATTTATTTTATTCAGTTTCTTATAAGCTTAAAAAGTATGTATTAATTTACAACATTCATATCAATGCTAAATTTTCCCAGACGAAATTATTTTTTAATTTTGAAAATTCCAAAATCACATTTTTTGGTTTGAAAAAAAAAAGTATGCTACTCATTCGTTCTTTGTTAATGTGTATGCCAAATGTCATGATGATGATCCAGTGGGAACATATTAAAATAAATTTTATTTTACTGGTAAGTGCAGCACCATGTGTATAGTCTGTAGGGCTTTGGACTTGTTATTAAGAGGTAATGTGTCAAAAACCAAACAAGACTGTCAGATCATTATTTTTTATTTAATGACAATAAGTTAATACATTCTTGGAATTGTACGCTTTGGTTTCCCCCTGTTAACTGTAAAGATATTTTAACATACACCATAACAACACATGCGCTAAAAAGACTACAAATAATTTACTTAATTATGCCTTCATTTTACAGATAAATTTATATTAATCAATATTATTAATTAAACAATGATGTAGCTGTTATTATTTAACAATGTGTTATTTGAATGCCTTTCAAAGATAAGTTTCTTACCCACCTCCAACAAGAAAGATTTTTTGGTGATCCACTACTAACAATCTTATTTGAATCTAAAACTGTATGTTGCTCTTTTAACACATCTTTACACGCGTCACCCATTAGGATCGGACACTGGCACGTGTCTCATAGCTGGAGATACATACTTAGTTAACGGAAGAAAGTAACGTTTCAGATTTCCTTGGTGAAAATATTCACATATAATATCAAATTACGAGTGTACTTTATTAAATAAATCATGTGTAAACTATTTTGTATAAACTAGTTCATAGATATTCAGTCAAAGAGAGTTAAACCTGACTATAGCCCACTTCACATAGGGCGACACTTCTGCACATCGTGACAGACTGATAGGGAAGCGTGGAGGGGACGAGGTATGCGCATGTGTGGCGGCAGGGAGTGGGCAAACGAAGTCTGTGTTGCCGAACTGTGGTGCTGCAGACATCAACCAGGTTCAGTTGTCTTCGGTACATCATATTATATATTCAAATCCACTTTTTAACACCAGTTTCGATCATTTGTCTACATCAGAGAAATCTTACTTGTGAGTCTTGAGGTTGTGTCCACTGCTCCACAGCAATTGTCTGTGTGAGGTCAGAAGGCAAGAACAGCTGATACAGCTTTGTGAAGATGTCAAGTACAATTTTTCTCAAAACGATGATTGTCTAATGACCGGGCCATCAAAAATAGTTGCAATAATTGCCATTTATTGTGATTTGGACTATATTATAAGTAAGAATGTAATACTTATCAAAATAAATTTCAAACGCAAACCAAAATCATTATATTTGTGTGACAACTGCTGCTCCATATAATTTTTATAAGTGTGTGTAATGCGAGTTTGTGGGTGTGTTTCACCCCAGTTCAATGTAAATCATTATGCGTAAAAAAGAATTAGCGGTAGCTAACACTAGTGCAAAAGAGTATCATAAAAACTGTCAGTATGTTATCATATTTTTTGGTGTCAACAGGCATTATGAGTTTAAACTAACATTACAGTGGAAGAATGCATTTATGATCCATTGAACAAGCTGCCTGTTAACCATATTCTGTGAATAACTCAATGGAATGCTAACCAATAACATCGAAAACCAGAAATACCTTGACAGGTAACCCTCCCTTTCATTTTAAAGTGTTTTTCAATTCGTGCCATGAAAATGACATGGGTTTACATGTCGAGACGCTGCTGTTTTTGACAAATTTATCCAGCGACATTCTTGCGAGTAATTCAACAGGCTGGCAAAAGCTTAATTTCTCCTTGGGCAATGTGTTGAACAATATAGTCTGAATACTTCACATGCTAAATATCCCTAATCAATAAAATCTAGGAAGTTCTCATGTACAGTGTATGCAATTGATATGTTGACAGAAATGTCTTTAAACCATGATTCTTTAAAACCAAGAAAGATCATTAAGTACTTTGTTTCAAAATTTACATCATAATACAATCTGCTATTGGAGTCCATGTCCAAACCATCTGACTGGATGACACGTTCAAGGCTTGTATCCATCTTCACCTCCCGGTAAAAGTTTTATTTCCTAAGCTTTTCAGCATGACACACACAGTGTTCTGTGCACACACTGAAGGGGGATGCTGTCTATTGCTTCATACACAAGCCTCTCAGTGTCTGTTATCTTAAATGTTTTGTTTTTTCTCCCTACATACTCCATGTGATCAAAAGTATCCGGACACCTGGCTGAAAGTGACCTACAAGTTCGTGGCGCCCTCCATCGGTAATGCTGGAATTCTATATGGTGTTGGCTCACCCTTAGCCTTGATGAAGCTTCCACTCTCGCAGGCATATGTTTACTCAGGTGCTGGAAGGTTTCTTGGGGAATGGCAGACCATTCTTCACAGAATGCTGCACTGAGGAGAGGTATTGATGTTGGTCGGTGAGACCTGGCATGAAGTCAGCGTTCCAAAACACCCCAAAGGTGTTCTACAGGATTCAGGTCAGGACTCTGTGCAGGCCTGTCCATTACAGGGATGTTATTATTGTGTAGCCACCCCGCCACAGGCCGTGCATTATGAACAGGTTCTCGATTGTGTTGAAAGATGAATCACCATCCCTGAATTGCTCGTCAACAGTGGGAAGCAAGAAGGTGCTTAAAACATCAATGTAGGCCTGTGCTGTGGTAGTGCCATGCAAAACAATGCGTGTAAGCCCCCTCCATGAAAAACACAACCACATCATAATACTACCGCCTCCGATTTTTACTGTTGGCACTACACACGTTGGCAGATGACGTTCACCGGGCATTTGCCATACACACACCCTGCCATCAGACTGCCACATTGTGTACCGTGATACATCACTACACACAACGTCTCTCCACTGTTCAATCATCTAATGTTTATGCTCCTTACACCAAGCGAGGCATCATTTGGCATTTACCAGTTGGATGTGTGGCTTATGACCAGCTGCTCGACTATAAAATCCAAGTTTTCTCACCTCCCGCCTAACTGTCATAGTACTTGCAGTGGATCCTGATGCAATTTGGAATTCCTGTGTGATGGTCTGAATAGATATCTGCCTATTACACATTATGACCCTCTTCAACTGTCAGCAGTCTCTATCAGTCAACAGACGAGGTCGGCCTGTACTCTTTTGTGCTGTACCGTTCACATTTCCACTTCACTATCACATTGGGGACAGTGGACCTAGGGATGTTTAGGAATGTGGAAATCTCACGTACGGACGTACGACACAAGTGGCACCCAATCACCTGACCACGTTCGAAGTCCGTGAGCTCCGCGGAGCACCCCATTCTGCTCTCTCACATTGTCTAGTGACTACTGATACGGAGTACCTGGCAGTAGGTGGCTGCAAAATGCACCTAATATGAAAAACATATGTTTTTGGGGGGGTGTACAGATACTTTTGATCACATAGTTTAGCTTGCAACCTGTGCACAAATTAATTCTATCGAATTATACTGACATTAATATGCGGGTATATGCAAAACTGTGTGACCACATTCACAAGCAAGAAAGTCAAATCTGTACATTCTGTCATTTGCCTTTTATAAATTAATGAGTTGCAGGAGTTCAGCTCGAGTCTTCTTCTATTGTCCGGAATATTTTTATTTTTCCGCTAGAGCACAATATCCTCTTCCCTGGTACTCATACTTGGTATTTTCTCTGTAAGAGCTGAATGATAACTGACATGGTAATTACAATGACCGACTTCAAAGCTGGGTATGGCAAGAATTGTTCTGTGAATCACTTCTTGAAAGTGACAGCATTCATTTCCGAATGGTAGTCACTGCTGTATTTCTTACACTTAAATAAAAGTTTACTCTCAGGAACTAAATCAGAAGAAGAGAGAGCATGCACAATAAGAATCCGAGGAACTTTTCCTAATGCAACTATAAAACCACCAGTACCATCACTCATTTTCCAGCAGTATTCATGGAATGATTCTGATTCACTCATGTTTCATCTAGATAATACACTGCAGAACTACCACCTGCTATTGTATCATGCATCTTTACAATGAACGTGGTTTGTGCTGCTTCTATATCACTTCTGTCAATTAAAAACTCTCTTCTTATCATACTTGAACCTTCATATTTATAATTCTTTGCACTGACGAAGTGCTACCTGTAAGCCAAGGCATAATTGTAACAAGTTTTTGTGATGTTGAGTATTCCCTTCTTATATACATTTCAAACACAGAACTAGTGGAACAACCAGTGCATCACCCCACTCTCCATTATTGCTAAATTTATTCAAGATGGCGGCAATAGATATGACATAACAATGATGTCATGGTGGGAACTTCAAATTTTTGCAGGAAGATAGGTCAATTGGGCAGGACAATGCAACATACTACGGCTACCTCCACTAACCTAAGAAAATGGCGGGAAAAAAGGTCACTAACTTAAGTCATCCGACCGCCACCTCTTCCTAGGAAGTGGCCGGGAAAGGATTCAGCCTGCGCTGGGCTGCTGGATAGGATGCATGTAAGTCTTTATTTTGCATGCAGTGTTTATTTAAATAATTTGAGGCAGTAGCTCCATCCAGTGTCTTCACCATGAGGTCTGGAGTCTAACTGACCTAGTACATAGTACTGCCAGCAGACTGCGCTTTCATCCCATGTCGGTCTGGGGGCAAAATGGTGGGAAAATAACTCAGCCTGTGCTGGGCCAATGGACAGGGGAAGGAATGTACTTTATTTACTTTGTGACGATTTATTTAGGTACGGATTTCACATAGTTTCTTTATTACACTGATAAAAACACATGCTTTGACGTGATTGGGGTCGCAATTCACAGCCTACAGACGTGCAAACAACTCGTAAATTACCCAAATAATGCAGTACACTGATGTACAGACACACAAACAACTCATAAATTGCCGAAATAATGCAGTACACTGATTAGATTAGATTAGTACTTGTTCCATAGATCATGAATACAACATTTCGTAATGATGTGGAACATGTCAGGTTAATAAAAGGTGTCTATACAAGATATTACACTACACAAAAACCGAGCGAGGTGGCGCAGTGGTAGGACACTGGACTCGCATGCTGGAGGACGACAGTTCAATCCCACATCCGGCCATCCTGATTTAGGTTTTCCATGATTTCCCTAGATCACTCCAGGCAAATGCCGGGATAGTTCCTTTGAAAGGGCACGGCAGACTTCCTTCCCCATCCTTCCCTAATCCGAGCTTGTGCTCCGTTTCTAATGACCTCGTTGTCGACGGGACGTTAAACACCAATATCCTCCTCCTCCTTCTCCACTACACAAAATATTACATGACACTTAATATTTCTTCTTTTTGTGGGGGTTGGGGAAATTACCCACTTACTACATCCAAAAATTCATCTAATGAGTAGAAGGAGTTTCTATTAAGAAATTCTTTTAATTTCCTTTTAAATACTATATGGCTGTCTGTCAGACTTTTGATGTTGTTAGGTAAGTGACTAAAGACTTTTGTGGCAGCATAAATTACCCCCTTCTGAGTCAAAGTTAGTTTTAACCTTGAATATTGAAGATCATCCTTTCTCCCAGTGTTGTAGCCACGTACAATGCTATTACTTTTGAATTCGTTCAGACTGTTAATAACAAATTTCATATTGTGAGGCTACAGTGAAGACATCTAGCTCTTTAAATAAGTGTCTGCAGGATGATCTTGGATGAGCTCCAGCAATTATTCTGATTACACGCTTTTGTGCAATGAACACTCTTTTACTTGAAACTTCCTGGCAGATTAAAACTGTGTGCCCGACCGAGACTCGAACTCGGGACCTATGCCTTTCGCGGGCAAGTGCTCTACCAACTGAGCTCCCGAAGCACGACTCACGCCCGGTACTCACAGCTTTACTTCTGCCAGTACCGAGTTCGAGTCTCGGTCGGGCACACAGTTTTAATCTGCCAGGAAGTTTCATATCAGCGCACACTCCGCTGCAGAGTGAAAATCTCATTCTGGACTCTTTTACTTAATGATGAGTTACCCCAGAATATGACGCCATACAAAAGCAGAGAATGAAAATAGGCGTGGTAAGCTAATTTACTCAGATGTAAATCGCCAAAATTTGCAATGGCCCTAATAGCATAAGTAGCTGAACTCAAATGTTTCAGCAGATCCTCAGTGTGTTTTTTCCAGTTCAACCCCTCATCAATGCATACACCTAGAAATTTCGAATATTCTACCTTAGCTACCGATTTCTGATCGAAGTCTATATTGAATAATGGCGTCATTCCATTTACTGTGTGGAACTGTATATACTGTGTTTTGTCAAAGTTTAATGAGAGCCCATTTGCAGAGAACCACTTAATGATTTTCTGAAAAACATCGTTCACAATTTCACCAGTTAATTCTTGTCTGTTGGATGTGATAGCTATACTTGTACACAGTACTTGAGCTTATCTAGAAGTATTCCATGATTTAACAATCAAAAGTCTTTGATAGATCACAAAATATCCCAACAGGTGACTTCCGGGTACTCAGAGCATTTAATATTTCATTAGTGAAAGAATATATAGCATTTTCCGTTGAAAACCACATCTGGAAACCAAACTAAAATTTGGTAAAAACTTCATATTTACAAAGGTGTGAAGCTACTCTAAAATACATTACTTTTTCAAGAATTTTGGATAAGGCAGTCTGAGATTGGGTGGTAGTTGTTGACATCAGACGTAACCCCTTTTTTATGCAGTGGCTTAACAATGGCATACAGACATGCAAACTACTCGTAAATCACCGAAATAATGCAGTACTCTGATGTACAGGCATGAAAGCAACTCTTAAATTGCCGAAATGATGCAGTACACAGCATATAGACCTGCAAATTACTAGTAAATAATGCAGTACACTGACATGCAGACACGAAAACAACTCTTAAACAGTCAAAATAATGCATGTATAATACTCTGCAAACACTCTTACTAATTGTAAACTGTCAAATAATGCACTGAACAGCCTACAGAACCGCAAATTAAAAACAACTCATAAATTGTCAAAAGATAATGCATATGTAACGCTATGCAAACACACTCACAGCACTTAAACGGCCAAAAATAATGCAGTCCACAAACACTCACTGCACATAAAAAACGCTTTCGAACCATCGTCAACTGCGACGTATCAGCGAACTGCCTGTCTACAAAATTCCAAGGCGCGCATACATGGTGGCGTGCTCATGTCGGTCCCATATGCAAGACACCTCTGGGCTGCATGCGTGTATTTACCATTGCTGGCATGATACCTCTCTATCTGTGGATGCTGACGCCACAGGTCGCACTGTAGAAATCTGTTCCAATGCTTTCCAGAATAGCACAGGGTGCATTGTTCCTAGCGATCCTAACAGGACATATGAGCTGTGTCTAGCCATGTACGCATTTACCTCACCAGCACGGCTGATGCATCACTGCAAAATGTTCATGTGATGACTTACCATCTAAAAGGTTCTCAATATTATACCGATGTCACATTTGCTATGTAAATAAGAGCCAAGTCGACCTCTCGTAAATTGGTAAAGTGCTGCAGAAATAGTTAACGGTCGCTTTTGTACGAGCTTTCGTGATGTCTCAGGTTCTCCACATGGAAATTCTTGTTCTAACAGAACCTGTTTCCAAAAATAGTCCAGAATAACACCGAATGCATTCCTCCTGATGTTCCTAACATGGCACCCCGTCCATCGCGCGTTACCCTTCCTGGAAATCGCGGTATCCTGCTTTCAACATATACACTCCTGGAAATGGAAAAAAGAACACATTGACACCGGTGTGTCAGACCCACCATACTTGCTCCGGACACTGCGAGAGGGCTGTACAAGCAATGATCACACGCACGGCACAGCGGACACACCAGGAACCGCGGTGTTGGCCGTCGAATGGCGCTAGCTGCGCAGCATTTGTGCACCGCCGCCGTCAGTGTCAGCCAGTTTGCCGTGGCATACGGAGCTCCATCGCAGTCTTTAACACTGGTAGCATGCCGCGACAGCGTGGACGTGAACCGTATGTGCAGTTGACGGACTTTGAGCGAGGGCGTATAGTGGGCATGCGGGAAGCCGGGTGGACGTACCGCCAAATTGCTCAACACGTGGGGCGTGAGGTCTCCACAGTACATCGATGTTGTTGCCAGTGGTCGGCGGAAGGTGCACGTGCCCGTCGACCTGGGTCCGGACCGCAGCGACGCACGGATGCACACCAAGACCGTGGGATCGTACGCAGTGCCGTAGGGGACCGCACCGCCACTTCCCAGCAAATTAGGGGCAGTGTTGCTCCTGGGGTATCGGCGAGGACCATTCGCAACCGTCTCCATGAAGCTGGGCTACGGTCCCGCACACCGTTAGGCCGTCTTCCGCTCACGCCCCAACATCGTGCAGCCCGCCTCCAGTGGTGTCGCGACAGGCGTGAATGGAGGGACGAATGGAGACGTGTCGTCTTCAGCGATGAGAGTCGCTTCTGCCTTGGTGCCAATGATGGTCGTATGCGTGTTTGGCGCCGTGCAGGTGAGCGCCACAATCAGGACTGCATACGACCGAGGCACACAGGGCCAACACCCGGCATCATGGTGTGGGGAGCGATCTCCTACACTGGCCGTACACCACTGGTGATCGTCGAGGGGACACTGAATAGTGCACGGTACATCCAAACCGTCATCGAACCCATCGTTCTACCATTCCTAGACCGGCAAGGGAACTTGCTGTTCCAACAGGACAGTGCACGTCCGCATGTATCCCGTGCCACCCAGTGTGCTCTAGAAGGTGTAAGTCAACTACCCTGGCCAGCAAGATCTCCGGATCTGTCCCCCATTGAGCATGTTTGGGACTGGATGAAGCGTCGTCTCACGCGGTCTGCACGTCCAGCACGAACGCTGGTCCAACTGAGGCGCCAGGTGGAAATGGCATGGCAAGCCGTTCCACAGGACTACATCCAGCATCTCTACGATCATCTCCATGGGAGAATAGCAGCCTGCATTGCTGCGAAAGGTGGATATACACTGTACTAGTGCCGATATTGTGCATGCTCTGTTGCCTGTGTCTATGTGCCTGTGGTTCTGTCAGTGTGATCATGTGATGTATCTGACCCCAGGAATGTGTCAATAAAGTTTCCCCTTCCTGGGACAATGAATTCACGGTGTTCTTATTTCAATTTCCAGGAGTGTATATCAGAAATGCAAACGCTCTCACCACTATGTAGAGTTCCTACGTCCCAGCACAAAGGACGTCTTCTGAATGAATGGAGCATTCTGATCAGCTCTTATTGAATTTACCCACCAAATTACTGACGCTGCCAGTGTGGAAGCACTGTCCACCTCTCTCTCTCTTCCTTTCTGCAGGCGAGACTTTCAGCGCCAAAACTATTTTGTACAGATCGCCATATTGCACTGACAGTTAAACCTTGCAAAAGTGACCTACACATCCATATTGAATCTTCTCAAATTTCCACGCAATCATGAAAGATGTCCAACACATACCAAGTATTAGTTCGCTATTCGGCCGTCTGGAGGGCGACACGGTTAAGTTAGCTACATTCTTGCACCCCAACTGGCCTCTCCATTTGGACAGCTCCTGCCATTAGCCAGAAACTTGAATCATTCCTGCCACAGGTCACCAGCGCTGCATGCCAAGCACACATAAGCAGACTCATCATCCTAGGAAGCCAGCCACTTATATATTATATCAATGTACTTACAATAAGATATTACGATCGCAGTCTCAATTAGACGACATTCGACAGTGAGCAAGGTATTGGAAATACACCATGCTGACGGCTGTGGCTCTGGAAATAGAAAAATCTGTACCATTCTTATTACTTGACATACTCTCCCCTTTTTCTGTCACAGTATTCCACATCAAATCCAGACCTTACATATGACTGGACAATTTCATTTCCTTTGCACATGTTGGAATACACACACAATACTTTATAAGCCTGATGCTCGTGGCAAACCTATCACACATCCCCTAAGAAATAATACAGACCGAAAATCAGCGATGGATGGACATGTGTCATAATTATTTTTGTTTTTTGCAAGCGGTACCACTGTGTCTTAGAAAGTGAAACGTAATCGTCTTACAAACTGCCAGATCTTAAAAAACACGACCATATTACTATCACATGCGGTCTTGGTTCTACAGGTGTACACAAATATTTCTCCAGTAGTTGTAAAGCATTCTGTCTCGATGCTATGTCAGAGGTTCTGCGATATATCCACTGGGTTATAGGCAAAGGTTGGTTGAGGGGGATTACAAACAGTAGATGGTGTGCTGATTGAGGTTATAAGAAATGTACACTAGCTTCTCAGATCTCTAGTGTTACGCTCCCCTATCAACTACAGTAAAATTTTACACAGTCCCTATGCCTCTTGCAACCGCTGCCATTTTTGCAGCTTTGCACATGTGATTGTTCCTTTTAAGCAGTAACTGAGCAGAAGTCGGAGAGGGCTGTATCTATCATCTTCTGCAACCCATGTAGAAACAGAGTGACCTGAGTTAGTATACCAGGACTGTGTTTTGACCAGTCAGTGGCAATGGGAGCAAGTTGTTGTATCTCCGCCAACCTTGAACGATGTGGTAGGTCAGTGCTTGCTGCTGCATTGTGGTGAGTCCCCAAACTACATACAAGTACTGCTGTCCAGAGCAGATCCGCATCTCTCATGACGCATTCACGTCTATCACATCTTCGGATGTTACTACTGTACCGCCTTTGACAATGAATTAAGTAATTAGTTATGTCCTCCCACCATTTTCTGGTACACTTTTCTAATGTCACATGCTTTTGAAGGCCTTTTCTCGCGCAATCTTCATTGTCACCCACCCCGTTAAACTATGGTACTGTGTTTTACATAAAAGTTACGCAAATTAACCTAGTGTTCTGCACTTAACCTGCTGTTCTGCTTCATGTCACCCACTAACGCACGTCCTCCCCTCAACTATTGTACTACTAACACCACAGTCAAATAAAAAGATTTATGCAAATTAATTACATCAATGTTCTTCACATGTATGGGGTAGTTTTTTCAATTCGCATCATTCTATTGGTTGATGAAATCGATGGAATATAGTTTAAACAAAAGATTGATAGTAAGAAAAACATCCACCACTCGACGCCCGACACTGACGCGGCTCCCCCGTGAAGTGACAACGCACCCGTGACCTGCCAAACCACACGTAGGTGTCAGTTTGGGTCCCGCAAGGAAGAGGCGGCGGCATCTCTTCCATACATGACTCCCAAGAAATATCTGTCGAAACACGTGTTCACCTAGGCATAGTTGCTAGTGCGATGACGCAAAGCTGCGGTGCGAGTCCAGTGCTGAGAGAGATGTTGCAATGCTTCCCAGAACAGCACAGGGTGCATTCTTCCTAGCAACTAACGGAACAGCCCGTCCATTACTGAATTTACTCATCAAACTGCTGCTGCTTCCGGTGTGAGAGCACTGTCCGCTACTTTTTTTTCTGCAGACGAGACTTTTAGCAGCAAACTGTTTGGTACCCATCACCACATTGCACTGGCAGTTAAAACTCGTAAAAGTTGTCTACAGATCATGAAATACATACAAGACTCACAAGAATATTGGGATCCAGGAATACATTTCCAGTGAACTACAATTAAATATTACGATTGCTGCTGCAGTCTTATACCGATCGATGTACAGGTAATGTCTCCTCTTGACAGCTGTGGTTCTAAAACGAATCTCAATATCTATAGCGCACATAATTTTCCACATAAAAATCTCTCTCATACCCTGACGATTATCGATGCGCTGAATCTATACATACTTCATGATAGGACACACACTCATTTTCTCCGGTCATGCCACAACATAAGCCACAGTAACATTACACTGCAATACATACACATTTTACACAAACAGTGTAGTTATATTTTATATCTGTACAGCGCCCAAAAACTTATGGCATGCCTTCACTCACACTGGCTATATGTCTCGATTCTCCTCAGCCCTAGGAAATCATTTGACAAAGTCTTCCAATCAGCGCTTCTGGAAGGTGCTGCATCCTACCAAGATTCTCTCAAAAAAGTGTTATGAAGGACAGGCGTCCGGCACTATGTGTGATAGTGAATACCGCACCCGCGGATGTAATGCTTGGAAAGATATCATGGACGTGTGTTGGTGTACTGTAATCAACATCACTATCGATAGAACAACAAGGAAAATGCGAGGGTACGCTTAGAGGTGCCGATGAGGATATGTACTGTTACGGCCGTATTGCCCGTCTTGTTTGTACACTATAGCAGGTGCAATTGAACACTTGCATTGCTATATTGTGCAGCTGTTTACGAAATGAATCCATCACCACTTTCATTCGGATATAATCCTCAGTGCATTGAAATCACAATGCGCCATGTCCAATCTATCCTTCCATTACGGCAAGACTTATGTAATTCATTTTGTTTTTATGTGAATAGTAGTTTGATTACTTCTCACAAACGTATGTCGGAACATAAGCCACGGTACCTTTATGTTCAAGCAGCAGCATGTGCACTGATAATTAAACCTTGCAAAGTGGCCTACAGATCGTCAGATACAGAACGACTCTTACTCAATCTCCAACCCACCAATATATCACCGCGTACCATGTCGATGTAGTAAACGTACAATTCGTATCCTGCGCCACACAAAAATCGCCCTTTTACGTCATTCACATAGCTTTCGACCACCACACAGTCGTACATGAACCGCGATGACAGACAGCACCGTATATACTCCTCGCAGCTCTAGAAATTTTCCTGCAGCCCACGGTCACAAGTATTCATAACCTGATGCGTGACCAAAGTGCCCGCAGTGGACTGAAGTCACTCTCAGAACTGTTCTACAAATTCGGGCTCGTTTCCCGTCGGCACAAACCCGTTACCGTTTCTGCTACAGACCTGCTTGCTTTTCTACACTCATCTGCAGACTCTGGAATTACAAGAACACATGTATTTTTGCATGGTTTGACATAATATTACACCATTATCGCCATACTTCTCGATATCAAGCACACATCAGTATCCTACTGAACGCTCGAGCAACATAATCCCCAAGATATAGACTGGAAATTATTTGTCTACAAACCCGAAAATTTTGCGAGGCAGAGCATGCTGTAAACCAATGAGTGACTACAAACTTACCCTGCCTGCAAAGACGATTACGTGAGAACTCGAAAGAATTAAAGGAAACTGATATTTCCACTCATGAATACCGATGTCGATGATGTAACAAATTCCAAATCATCCCTATAATTTACAAAGTCAACTAAGGTGTTTCTCATGTCTGGAGAACCAGCAAGCATGTTTTCCACCCGTCTTTCAGTTGCTGGATGCACACACCACACTCAATGTTCCCTCAACTAAATAAAGGCGCGAAATGTGCAGAAGCAGTCAACCGAACAATTTACATGGGACGGAATATCGGTCCAGTGCGAACACATGTCCATATTGAGTCTTCTCAAATTTCCACACAAGCACAAAAGTTATCAAACACAAAATAAGTATTAGTTCGCTATTCGGCAGTCTAGAGGACAAACGGTTAAGTCAGCTACATTCCTACACTTCAACAATCCTCTCCTTTCAGACGGCTCCTACTGTTAATGGGAAACGTGAATCATTCCCACCACAGGTCACCGGCGCTGCACACCAAGCACGCATAGACAGAATCGTCCTAGGAAGAAAACCGGTCTCATATATATTTTACACCTGTTCTTACAACTAAACGTTATGATTGCAGTGTCAGATGAACGACATTCAACAATGAGTGAAGTATCGGAAATACACGCTAATGATGGCTGTGGCTCTGGAAATAGAGATACCGGTACCATTCTTATGACTTGACATACTCTTCCGTTTAGTATCACGGTACTCCACGTCAAATCCATACCTTCCTTATCACTGGACATAGTCATTTCCTTTGCACTTGTCAGAACACAAACATGTACTTTATAAGCCTGATGCTCCAATCGATTCTGTCATGCACCCCCTACTACTAAGTATAATACTTCATCAATAACTGATTGCTGGGGATACGAAATAATACTGAGCGAAAATCAACGTTGGATGGACATGTCTCATAAGTTTTTCTTGTGAGTGCTACCACCGTGTCTTAGAAAGAGAGGTGTAATCGTCTTACAAAACTGCAGATGTTAAAAAACCCAACCTTATTACCATCACAAGCGGTCTTAGTTCTACAGGTGCACACAAGTATCCATGTTAAAAGCTATACCGGCTTTATAAATCCACGTATGGCATTACCTAAGAATGTCGTGATTTTTCCAGACAAATGACGTAACACTGAATATAGACGGTGATCGCCGGAGTGTATATTATCAGACCAGCTGTGCGATGACACGTCGCCGACGTGGCACTCTCGTAATCAAATTACCGAATTTTGAAAGTGATTCAGCTGGGGAGCGTGGTATTAAACTGGTATTTGCAAATATCTCACACCACCGCCACTATATTTCTCCAGAATTTGTAACGCATTCTGTGTCGATGCCGTGTCAGAGGTTCTGCAATATATCCACTGAGTCATAGGCGATGATTGATTGAGAAGGATCACAAACAGTATCATATTGCAGTCATGTACATGATCACTGTTTTGGTGCTATCCATCCTCAGAAGGTGTTATCCCTCCACCAAAACTCTTTCTCCAACTACACTCCTGGAAATTGAAATAAGAACACCGTGAATTCATTGTCCCAGGAAGGGGAAACTTTATTGACACATTCCTGGGGTCAGATACATCACATGATCACACTGACAGAACCACAGGCACATAGACACAGGCAACAGAGCATGCACAATATCGGCACTAGTACAGTGTATATCCACCTTTCGCAGCAATGCAGGCTGCTATTCTCCCATGGAGACGATCGTAGAGATGCTGGATGTAGTCCTGTGGAACGGCTTGCCATGCCATTTCCACCTGGCGCCTCAGTTGGACCAGCGTTCGTGCTGGACGTGCAGACCGCGTGAGACGACGCTTCATCCAGTCCCAAACATGCTCAATGGGGGACAGATCCGGAGATCTTGCTGGCCAGGGTAGTTGACTTACACCTTCTAGAGCACACTGGGTGGCACGGGATACATGCGGACGTGCACTGTCCTGTTGGAACAGCAAGTTCCCTTGCCGGTCTAGGAATGGTAGAACGATGGGTTCGATGACGGTTTGGATGTACCGTGCACTATTCAGTGTCCCCTCGACGATCACCAGTGGTGTACGGCCAGTGTAGGAGATCGCTCCCCACACCATGATGCCGGGTGTTGGCCCTGTGTGCCTCGGTCGTATGCAGTCCTGATTGTGGCGCTCACCTGCACGGCGCCAAACACGCATACGACCATCATTGGCACCAAGGCAGAAGCGACTCTCATCGCTGAAGACGACACGTCTCCATTCGTCCCTCCATTCACGCCTGTCGCGACACCACTGGAGGCGGGCTGCACGATGTTGGGGCGTGAGCGGAAGACGGCCTAACGGTGTGCGGGACCGTAGCCCAGCTTCATGGAGACGGTTGCGAATGGTCCTCGCCGATACCCCAGGAGCAACACTGCCCCTAATTTGCTGGGAAGTGGCGGTGCGGTCCCCTACGGCACTGCGTACGATCCCACGGTCTTGGCGTGCATCCGTGCGTCGCTGCGGTCCGGACCCAGGTCGACGGGCACGTGCACCTTCCGCCGACCACTGGCAACAACATCGATGTACTGTGGAGACCTCACGCCCCACGTGTTGAGCAATTTGGCGGTACGTCCACCCGGCTTCCCGCATGCCCACTATACGCCCTCGCTCAAAGTCCGTCAACTGCACATACGGTTCACGTCCACGCTGTCGCGGCATGCTACCAGTGTTAAAGACTGCGATGGAGCTCCGTATGCCACGGCAAACTGGCTGACACTGACGGCGGCGGTGCACAAATGCTGCGCAGCTAGCGCCATTCGACGGCCAACACCGCGGTTCCTGGTGTGTCCGCTGTGCCGTGCGTGTGATCATTGCTTGTACAGCCCTCTCGCAGTGTCCGGAGCAAGTATGGTGGGTCTGACACACCGGTGTCAATGTGTTCTTTTTTCCATTTCCAGGAGTGTAAAACATGCGATGTCAGTCAATCAATATGTGGTAACCAACAGCGCACCAGTGGATGGATCCAGTGGAAAGACACCATCGATGTACTCTAATAATAAGCATCACAGTTGATAGTGAGAACAATTTTAGCAATTTTACGGTAATTTCAACACCGACCAATAATGTGAGAGTATGTTTCCTAATTTCAGTATCATAGCGAAACCACCCCCTCTCTACTTTGCGAGTATCATTACAGATGTAGATGGATGAGTGCAGTACGTCCATTAATTGTTAATTGTCGAAAACATACATCGTCAAAGAATACCACACAGCACTCTACATATTTCTAATCCTCGAGCATAGTGCATAATTGACGATCTATCTCTAGGTGAATGGGAGTCACAGAGCACTCTCGCTCTCTTAGGATAAAATTGGAGACTGATATGGCCCCCGGACTGTCTTTGACCAGCCCTCCCTGCAGCACCGTTACCGATTTAATCTGCAGCCGACCAGAAGTAGACCGCTTCATTCCGCGTCTCCTGAATGAATGGACCTTGTCGAGTCCTCGCCCATCCAAGTACACAAGATTTCTCTAGATGCACCCATGTCGAGGAGGTTAGCACCCCTTATCGGTGTATATTAACAGTTTTAAAAGTGTTGTGATGTAACAGCAGATTGTTAAGAAGAACAAGAAACGGTTGATTTTTATGCATAAAGAAGCTCCACATAGATGGAGGTTCGAAGCATTTTACGTAAATCAACTATGCTATCAACTATAAAGTATTGTTCTAGAGTCTAAGATCAGTACCTGGAAGGTATTGGTAAGAGAGAATGTAAACACATGCACTCTAAGGCTACAACGTTCCGCACTTAAAACAGGTTATAATGTTAGATCGCTTGAGTTTCCGACCTGTCAGTCATGTGGAATGCAGCGCTGTTAATATTCCAATGTAAGAAATATATTTCCAGGGCATGACATACATCCTTCTTGCAGATTTCTCTACGATAAACTGTGGTATTGAACTGTAAAACAAGAAAACTTCTTCCTTAAAACAGTGGCTCTGTGTGATACACGCACAGTATAGCTTTCCAGAGATGTATAGTGTCCACTGTCCACATCCGATCACGGGTCAGAGATTATACGTTGCCCACATCAATCTTACATAAAATGATCGTTATTAACGGAGAGCCGGCCGGAGTGACCAAGCGGTTCTAGGCGCTACAGTCTCGAACCGCGCGACTGCTACGGTCGCAGGTTCGAATCCTGCCTCGGGCATGGATGTGTGTGACGTCCTTAGGTTAGTTAGGTTTAAGTAGTTCTAAGTTCTAGGGGACTGATGACCACAGACGTTAAGTCCTGTAGTACTCAGTGCCATTTGAACCATTAACAGAGAATACCTCTTACAAGGAAACAGATAAACGCATAGCAGCGGCGTCCGACATGTGAAATTACAAGTCATGCCGCCACTAACTCCATAAACAGCACATCTCTCTAGCAGATGCATACACAGAGGATTGCAGTGACTTACAAACACCTATCGTTAACTTAGTTTTGAAAGTGAAGTATCGATTTTACAGTTAAGATGCGACAGGGGAATGAAGTACATTGCATAGATCTTCATTCGTTTAGAAGAATGTGTCACGTTTCATCACACGTAAGATGGAAGTCCTCTGACGACCGAGATGTTTGCTGTTAACGATCGCAAGTGGACATTGCTCTAAGACCCATACAGAACAAGTGGTCGTATACAAGTCGAACGCAGGCTATGTCACACAACTGATGCATCCTGACAGAACATCAGAAAAAAAAATTTCAAATGACCTGCAACAACTTCTCTCTCTCTCTCTCCAGAATGCATCATCAGTCTAACATTAAATCGAATTTCTTTACAATTCCATCTCAATCAACCAATCCATCCACTCTATGTCATCCTTTAACGCAAATGCAAGTAAATTTAGAAGCAGATGGTTCTCTGTCTTCTTGAAAAGCGTCAAATACAGTAGTCAACTGGCGTGTATCACTATTACCTCAATAGACATGCAATAGAATGTTGCCGCGACAGAAGAAAGTGACTGTTTCCTTGGTTCCCTTCGCTTCCATGTCAATGTTTTCTCAGATACCTCTTGTTGTCGCATGCATGTTCCCCTGTACAAATTGTTCTGCGCCAAGCAGAAGACACGCAAGTACTTCCTCAATTTCCCCGCTTTTCAGTGTATATTCCATCAATATATATGTATTCTTCGCAATTCTATCGATTTTTTTATGTCAGTTCTACCCATGCAATCATGAAATAACCTCTCGTTCCATGTTTTAAATTTGCTATTTGCTTGTAAATGTAGTGCAGCTGCTAACACAAGGTGCATATGCACTGACCAGGAGGTATAGTATAGCACTCTACTAGATTATATCCAGTCACCTCAACCCCACATATTCCACATTTGCAGAGCATCTGCTCTGATTTCTTTATGCCTGTGTATGTGCATGTGTCGCGAATGGCTCCCAGGATCCGCTGTAGAACCGAGTTAGCATTCGATGTAGATCCGCCACACATTATATACGGAGTGATTTTGGGATGCGAATTCACAATGTGTCACGTCCGGGATAGGGTTTGAAGATCGATCCGCCACACGCAACGTACAGAGCAATGTTGGAACGCAGATCCACAATATACCACATCCGAGTTAGCTTTGTAGTGTGGATCTGCCACACACTATATATCCAGACCAATGTTCAGAGGTGGATCCACCACACGTCACATATGGGACAGGGCTTGCAGGTGAACCAACCACGCGTTACTTCCGAAGATGTGTTCTTTGTTCAAAGTTGGGTCCACCAGCACCAAGACCTGGTCCTGGGAGCCGTCCACGACACATGCACATACACAGTCATGCAGAAAACAGAGCAGACGCTCTGAAAATGTGGAATATGAGGGGTGAAGGTGACTGGATACAATCTAGTACAGTGCTATATTATACATCCCGATCAGTGCATTCGTGCTAGGTGTTGGTAGCTGTACAACATTTACAAGCAATTTTAGAACACAGAGCAAGAGGCTATGTCATAATTGCATAGGTAGAACTGAAATAAGAAAATCGATAGAATTGCGGAAAATATGTATAAATTGAGAGAAAATGCACGGAAATGTCGGGAAATTGAGGATGTACTTGTGTGTCTTCAGGTTGGTGCAGAAGAATTCTTGTTCTTAGGAACAAGTATGCGGCAGAAAGAGGAATACAAGGAAACGTTGACATGGAAGCATCGGGAACCAGGTAAAGTGTCATTTCTTTCGTTGAGGCAGCATTTTGCTGCATGTCCATTGAGGTAATAGTGATACACATGAGTTGATTGCTGTCTTTGATGGTTTCCTGAAAAAAAAAAGAACTGTCTGCCCCTAAACTTACTTGCATCTGCGTTAAAGGATGACATAGAGTGGATAGAGTAGCTGGTTGAACTGGAGCTGTAACGAGGTACGATTTAATGTTAGACTGATGATGCATTTTAGAGAGACAGAGAGAGAGGGAGAAGCTTTTTCCCGATGTTCTGTCAGGATGCATCAGTTGTGTGACATAGCCTGTGTTCGACTCATATACAACCACTCGTTCTGTATGGGTCTTAGAGCAATGTCTACTTGCGATCGTTGACAGCAAACATCTCGGTCGTCAGAGGACTTCCATCTTACGTGTGATGAAACGTGACACATTCTTCTAAACGAATGAAGATCTATGCAATGTACTTCATTCCCCTGTCGCATCTTAACTGTAAAATCGATACTTCACTTCCAAAACTAAGTTAACGATAGGTGTTTGTAAGTCACTGCAATCCTCTGTGTATGCATCTGCTAGAGAGATGTGCTGTTTATGGAGTTAGTGGCGGCATGACTTGTAATTTCACATGTCGGACGCCACTGCTATGTGTTTATCTGTTTCCTTGTAAGAGGTATTCTCCGTTAATAACGATAATTTTTTGTAAGATTGATGCGGGCAACGTATAATCTCTGAACCGTGATCGGATGTGGACAGTGGAAAGCTATATTGTGCGTGTATCACACAGAGCCACTGTTTCAAGGAAGTAGTTTTTGCGTTTTATCGTTCGTTACCACACTTTAGCGTAGAGAAACCTGCAAGAAGGATGTATGTCATGCGCTGCAAATATATTTATTACATTGGAATATTAACAACGCTGTATTCCCCACGACTGATAGGTCGCCAACTCAAGCGATCTAACTTATAGCCTGTTTTAAGTGCAGAACCGTGTAGCCTTAGGAGTGCGTGTGTTTATGTTCTCTCTTACCAATACCCTCCTGTTACTGATCCGAGCCACTAGAACAATACTTTAAAATTGATAGCGTAGTTGATTTGCGTAAAATGCTTCGAACTCCATCTGTCTGGAGCTGCATCACGCATAAAAACCACCCGTTTCTTGTTCCTCTTAACCATCTGCTGTTACATCACAACACTTTCAAATCTATTACTATACATCGATAGGGAGTGCTAACCTCCTCGACATGCACGCATCTGGATAAATCTTGTACACCTGGACGGCTGAGGACTCAACAAGGTCCATTCATTCACGAGACGTGGAATGCAGTGGTCTACTTCTGGTTGGCTGCAGATTAAATCGGTAATGGTGCTGCAGGGCAGGTTGGTCAAAGACAGTGCGAGGGGGTCTTTCAGTCCCTAATTTTATCCTAAGGCTGCGAGAATGCTGTGTGACCCCCATGTGTGTAGAGATAGATCGTAAATTATGTATTATGCTTGAGGTGCTAGAAATATGTAGAGCGCTGTCTGGTATACTTTGATGATGTATGTGTCTGAGAGTTAGCAATGAATGGACCTACTGCACAGTCATCTATTTAAATTCGCAATGATACTCACAAAGTAGAGAAAGGGTGGTTTAGATATGATACTGAAATTGGGAAACATGCGCTCACATCATTGGTTGGTGTTGAAATTACTGGAAAATTGCTAAAATTGTTTGCACTATCAACTCTGATACTTATTATTACAGTACATCGACGGTGTCTTTTCCACCCCATCCATCCACTGGCACACTGCTGGTTACCACATAATGACTGACTGACATCGCTTTTTTGAGTTGGAGAAAGAGTTTTGGCAGAGGGGCAACAGCTTCTGGGGATGGCTAGCACTGAAACAGGGATCGCGTATATGACTGCAATATGAGAAATCAGTCGAAACGGAATGCAGAGCCGTCAGCTATTCCGTCACTGTGACAGATGAGTTTAAATGTAGAGGTCGTCAATCACTTTTTGACAGCATTTTGGAAACTCTCCACAACACAGCCAAACTCTTCCTGTTTCCTTATGTTGTAACTGTCTTACATCTAGTGTGTGTGTGTGTGTGTGTGTGTGTGTGTGGCATGTTACGGCAGCCACAGTAACAACATGATTTGCACCATACAACGTCTAGTTTTCTGTGAGAGGCAATGGATCAGAACGTGTTAAGGTCAGTTTAGAACCTGACACAGACCTCACAGTCGTGGTGGAAAAACAAAATGTATGGCAGTGTACAAAGCGTGTTGCAGCAGAAGAAAACAACGTTCGAAACAACGACCCAGGGTGACAGGGAGCATCTCTTGGGACTTACAGTACAGTCTGTGGGATACAGTCATCCCCCTACAGCACAGGTGATGAAACTTTTGTGCAGTGGATCAATGCCTGTATATTTAATAGGATCGTCACATGTGTTCGATGCTGGCACATATGCGATATTTGTTTTCTCTTTTATAGTTCGTAATTTTTCTCTGGTGAATGGTACAGAATAACGATGATAGAATGTTGGTGTGATAGCCATGAATGGGCCGTGAGGGACGTGGATCTGTAGTGCTACACTTATTGATCCGATCTTTGTAAACACTGACATGCACACCTCAGAAAACTTTAATACCGGCTACAGTGACCACAATGCACAGCTACTTGCCATATGCGGAAGTGTTGATTTGTCTAGCAATGGAAGTGCTATCTAGAAGAGAAAATTCAGCATGCAAAATATTGAGCACTTCAAACATATGCTAAGTACCCACTCGTGGAATAAAATCTACAACAGTTACAACACAGATGAAAAGCTGGATAATTTCATGGAAATTTACAGACATTGTTTCGAAATTGCATTTCCAAAAAAGAAAATAATTTGTAAAGGCCCCAGTAAACCCAAAACTTGGATTACATCAGGGATCAAAGTATCATGTAGAAGAAAAAGGGAACTTTTTGCACTATCAAAAACAGATAGCAGCCCTGAATTTGCTCACCACTTCAAAAAATACAAGTTAATTCTGAGTCGTGTAATAAGGGAAGCAAAATTAAGGGAAAATGTCAAACTTCTTATGGAATCATCAAACAAAGCTAAGATAATGTGGAATACGGTACAGAGACTTACTGGAAAGGTGGAAACACACAAAAATATTGTATTGTCACAGGCGGGCAGCAAGATCACTGATCCAAAATTAATTGCTAACCACTTCAATTCTTACTACACCAATATTGCTCGTGAGTTAGCGAAGGAACAAATGGGAAAAACATCAAACAAAATATTACAGGAAATTTCTGGAAATAGTGTAACAAATACATCCATGTTCCTCCATCCAATAAGTAGGGAAGAACTGTTAAACACTATAAAGTCATTAAAAAATAAATATTCAGCCGGAGTCGACGATGTGCCAGACTACATTATAAAAGTATCAGCTGAACAGATACTCGCACCACTGTTAGATATATGCAATTCTTCACTATCAAGTGGTATTTTCCCACAACAGTTAAAAACTGCAAAAGTTGTACCCCTTTACAAAAAGGGCGATCGGCAGCAGATGGTCAACTATAGGCCTGTGTCACTCCTATCAGGTTTTTCAAAAATCATTGAAAAACTAGTTCTGCTACAACTAACTGATTTCTTTAACAAAAAAAATATGATTTCAGGATGTCAGCATGGCTTCAGGCCTCAGTGCAGTACTGAAACAGCCACTTTTAGCCTCATAAATCGTATTTTAAATTCAGTGGATAGTCACAAAAATGTTTCGGGGATTTTCCTGGATTTAACAAAAGCATTTGATCTAATAGACCATGAAATTCTCCTAAGAAAGTTAGAGTGGTATGGTGTAAGAGGCCTGCCACACGAGTGGCTGAAATCCTACGTAGAAATCGCTCTCAGATGACAGAGGTAAAACACATGGGAAAAAACGAACTCCAAGCTTATCAATCGAAACCTTCCACATTAACCCACGGTGTACCACAAGGCTCCATTTTAGGTCCCTTTCTCTTCCTAATTTTCATAAACGACTTCCCCCTACACCTTCAACACTCTGAACCAGTGCTATTTGCAGATGACACAAGCATATTAATTGAAGGTGAAAATGAAATGGCTCTAAGTTTAAATGCTAAAGTCACAAGTGAAAATGTCTCAGAGTGGTTTATGAGGAATAAATTACTGATAAACCCTCAAAAAACAGTCGTCTTACACTTCCATATACAACAAAATAAAAACCCATTAAAACCAAACATGTCAATGGAAAACCAAAGAATTAACAGTGTCAGTGAAGCAAAATTTCTTGGCATCTACTTACAAGACAATCTTAAATGGAATTCCCACATCACTTCATTAAATTCTAAACTATCCAAAATGACTTATGCGATGAGGATTATATGGAACAACACAAGTCCTGAAACAGTTAGAGCCGTGTATTACGCTTGCATACACTCCCTATTAAGATATGGCATCATATTCTGGGGAAATTCTCCTCATTGCATAACCACATTCCGGAAACAAAAAAAGATTGTGAGGGTAATGAAAAATGCCAACAGCCGAAAATCATGCAAACCATTCTTTAAAGAACTGGGGATTCTACCCCTACCATGTATCTATATACTAGAAGTTGTAATGTTCCTAAAAAAAGCATGCTAAAAAATGGAAATGTATTTATTCAAAATAAATCTGTACATGAACACCATACAAGGGCAAATAGTGACATACACAGACATCATTGTTATACCACACTGTGCAAGAAAGGTGTATATCACTCAGGTTCACATTTGTTTAATAAGCTGCCAAGTAACCTAAAGGCCATAAACAAAATCCATAGCTTTAAAAAATCTGTAACATCATATCTCTTGGAAAATTGTTTTTACTCAGTAACACAGTATCTTGAAAAATAAGTTGGTTGTATCAATATAAAAATGTAATGTAACAATATAGCAATATAAAAATGTTATAGCAATTTATAAATGTAATGTATACACCAATGTAACAGTATATTAATGTAATATCATTTTGTCCAACATTTAAGGTATGGTATATGTACCACAAAGATTCAGGACATAAATAAATAAAATAAATAAATAAAATGCTTGTAGTTTGGGGAAGCACCACAATGTAGTAGAAAAATCCACAGCTTCCCCTCAGTTCCCGTACTGTCTTTTATACTACCTTGTGTTGCAGCAGAAGGTTCCGTCGAATGGTCAAAACACAGTTCTGTTGCAGTAACTCAGCTGCACCTGTTTCTACATGGGTTGCAGGAGGTGGTCGGTATAGCTTCCTCTGACTTCTACTCAGTTCTGAGTTACATTGTAACGATCACATGCGCAAAGCTGCAGGGACGGTAGCGCAGAGTTGCATGATGGATATGGGCTACCTAAAACCATGTTAGAATTTTACGGTAGCAGATAGGCTCGAGGAAGGTTGCTCCTTTCGACATATGAGTGTGCCATAAATATGATTCACTAGTGGTTGTAATCATTAAAGGACTTCTCCAATAGATGTTGAATCTGGTTGAATGGGAGGAGTTGATTCCACATCATAGACATAATTTCTACCGAAAGCGTAGCACTAGAGATCTGAAAAGCTAGTGCACATTTCCGACGACATCAATCATCACACCATCTACTACTGTTTGTGATCCTTCTCCATCAGTCATCGTCCATAACTCAGTGGATATATTGCAGAACCTCTGACATGGCATCGAGACAGAATGCGTTACAAATACTGGAGAAATATATCGTGGAGGCGGCGTGAGAGAGTTGCAAATACCAGTTTCATACCAAGCTTCCTAGCCGAATCACTTTCAAAATTCGGTAATTTGATTACGAGGGTGCAGCGTCGGCGACGTGTCATCGCACAGCTGGTCTGATAATATACACTCCGGCGATCACTGTCTATATTCAGTGTCACGTCATCTGTCTGGAAAAACCACGACATTCTTAGGTAATGCCATACATGGATTTATAAAGCCGGTATAGCTTTTAACATGGATACTTGTGTGCACCTGTAGAACCAAGACCGCTTGTGATGGTAATAAGGTTGGGTTTTTTAACATCTCCACTTTGTAAGACGAATACACCTCTCTTTCTAAGACACGGTGGTAGCACTCACAAGAAAAACTTATGAGGCATGTCCATCCAACGTTGATTTTCGCTCAGTATTATTTCGTATCGCCAGCAATCAGTTATTGATGAAGTATTATACTTAGTAGTAGGGGGTGCATGACAGAATCGATTGGAGCATCAGGCTTATAAAGTACATGTTTGTGTTCTGACAAGTGCAAAGGAAATGACTATGTCCAGTGATAAGGAAGGTATGGATTTGACGTGGAGTACTGTGATACTAAAGGGAAGAGTATGTCAAGTCATAAGAATGGTACTGATATCTCTATTTCCAGAGCCACAGCCATCATTAGCGTGTATTTCCGATACTTCACTCATTGTTGAATGTCGTTCATCTGACACTGCAATCATAACGTTTAGTTGTAAGAACAGGTGTAAAATATATATGAGACCGGTTTTCTTCCTAGGACGATTCTGTCTACGCGTGCTTGGTGTGCAGCGCCGGTGACCTGTGGTGGAAATGATTCACGTTTCCCATTAACAGTAGGATCCGTCTGGAAGGAGAAGTCTGTTGGAGTGTAGGAATGTAGCTGACTTAACCGTGTTGTCCTCTAGACTGCCGAAAAGCGAGCTAATACTTAATTTGTGTTGGACAGCTTTTGTGATTGTGTCGAAATTTGAGAAGACTCAATATGGACATGTGTTTGCGCTGGACCGTTATTCCCTCTCATCTAAATTGTTCGGTTGACTGCTTCTGCATATTTCGCGCCTTTATTTAGTTGAGGGAACATCGATTGCAGTGTGAGCATCCAGCAGGTGATAGAAGGGTGGAAGACATGTTTGCTGGTTCTCTAGACATGAGGAACATCTTAGTTACTCATTGGTTTACAGCATGCTCTGCCTCGCTAAATTTTCGGGTTTGTAGACAAATAATTTCCAGTCTATATCTTCGGGATTATGTTGCTCGAGCGTTCAGTAGGATACTGATGTGTGCTTGATATCGAGAAGTATGGCGATAATGGTGTAATATTATGTCAAACCATGCAAAAATACATGTGTTCTTGTAATTCCAGAGTCTGCAGATGGGTGTAGAAAAGCAAGCAGGTCTGTAGCAGAAACGGTAACGCGTTTGTGGCGATGGGAAACGAGCCCGAATTTGTAGCACAGTTCTGAGAGTGACTTCACTCCACTGAGGGCACTTTGGTCACGCATCAGGTTTGGAATACTTGTGACCGTGGGCTGCAGGAAAATTTCTAGTGCTACGAGGAGTATATACGGTTCTGTCTGTCTTCGCGGTACATGTACGACCGTCTGATGGTCGAAAGCTATATGAATGATGTAAAAGGGCAATTTTTGTGTGGCACAGGATGCGAATTGTATGTTTACTACATCGACATGGTATGCGGTGATATATTGCTGGGTTGGAGATTGGTTTCACGCTATAATATTCAAGCTCCTGTCCTCAGTGGCAGAGCAGTGTAATTGAGTAAGAGTCTTTCCGTATCTGACGTTCTGTAGGCCACATTGCAAGGTTAAATTGTCAGCACACATGCTGTTGCTTGAACATAAAGGTACCATGGCTTATGTTCCGACATACGTTTGTGAGAAGTAATCAAACTACTATTCACATAGAAACAAAATGAACTACGTATGCCTTGTCGTAATGGAAGGATAGATTGGACATGGCGCATTGTGATTTCAATGCACTGAGGATTATATCCGAATGAAAGTGGTGATAGATTCATTTCGTAAACAGCTGGACAACATAGCAATGCAAGTGTTCAATTGGACCTGCTATAGTGTACAAACAAGATGGGCAATATGGCTGTAACAATACATATCCTCATCGGCACCCCTAAGTTTAACCTCGCAATTTCCTTATTGTTCTATCAATAGTGATGTTGATTACAGTACACCAACACACATCCATGATGTCTTTCCAAGCATTACATCTGTGGGTGCGGTATTCATTATCACACATAGTGCTGAACGCCTGTCCTTCATAACACTTGTTTGAGAGAATCTTGGTAGGATGCAGCACCTTCCAGAAGCGCTGATTGGAAGACTTTGTCAGATAATTTCCTAGGGCTGAGGAGAATCGAGACATATAGCCAGTGTGAGTGAAGGCATGCCATAAGTTTTTGGGCGCTGTACAGATATAAAATTAAAAATACACTGTTTGTGTAAAATGTGTATGTACTGCAGTGTAATGTTACTGTGGCTTATGTTGTGGCATGACCAGAGAAAATGAGTGTGTGTCCTATCATGAAGTATATATAGATTCAGCGCATTGATAATCGTGAGGGTATGAGAGAGATTTTTATGCAGAAAATTATGTGCACTATAGATGCTAAAATTCATTACAGAACCACAGCTGTCAGGAGGAGACATTACCTGTACTATGATCGGTATAAGTCTGCAGCAGCATTTATAATATTCAATTGTAGTTACACTGGAAATATGTTATGGCTTTTCAATATTCTTGTGAGTCTTGTATGTATTTCATGATCTGTAAACAACTTTTGCAGGCTTTAACTGCCAATGCAATGTGGCGATGTGTATTGAATAGTTTTCCTGCTGAAAGTCTCGTCTGCAGAAAAAAGGGGTGGACAGTGCTCCCACACCGGAAGCAGCAGCAGTTTGATGAGTAAATTCAGTAATGGACGGGCTGTTCCGTTAGTTGCTAGGAAGAATGCACCCTGTGCTGTTCTGGGAAGCATTGCAACATCTCTCTCAGCACTGGACTCACACCGCAGTCTTGTGTCATCGCACTAGCAATGGTGCCTAGGTGAACATGTGTTTTGACAGGTATTTCTCGGGAGCCAGCTATTCCTTGCGGGACCCAAACTGACACCTATGTGTGGTTTGGCAGCTCACAGGTGTGTAGTCACTTTGCGGGTACAGCCACATCAGCGTCGGCCATCGAGTGGTGGGAAGTGTTTTTTACTATCGATCATTTGTTTAAACTATATTCCATCAATTTCATCAACCAACAGGATGATGCGAATTGAAAAAACTACCCCATACATGTGAAGAATATTGATTTAATTAATTTGCATAAATCTTTTTATTTGACTGTGGTGTTAGTAGTACGATAGTTAAGGGGAGGATGTGCGTTAGTGGGTGACATGAAGCAGAACAGCAGGTTAAGTGCAGAACACTAGGTTAATTTGCGTAATTTTTGTGTAAACCACAGTACCATAGTTTAGGGGGTGGGTGACAATGAAGAATGCGTGAGAAACGGCCATCAAATCATGTGACTTTCGAAAAGTGTACCAGAAAATGGTGGGTGGACATAAATAATTACTTAATTCGGTATCAAAGGCAGTACAGTAGTTTAAGGACAGGTGGGGGGTGACAAAGAAAACCACTTAATAGAACAATAGGTTAAGTGCCGACAAAGGGCCAAACTTTAGGTTAAGACACCCAGAGAACAGTGCTGAACATTTGGTTATGCGACATGTTGCTCCATGTAGTTACTTCTTACAAGACCTACATGTTTGCAAAAAGCAGAGAATGATGAACATGAGTAATACAACCCCCACAGACTGAGGTTTTTATAAATAAACAATATACCCTCGAATTTCTTGTTATGAGACCCTTCCTCTCCACCACCAGCCATCTTGGATTACATCACCAAAGGGCTGACAGTGCCCTCTGGTGGCAGTACTGTGTACTAGGTCAGTTGGACTCCGGGCCTTGGGGTGAGGAGAATATCTACGGTGCATGTGCTTATACTGTCTGTCTTCACAGTATATGTACATGCACCTGGCTGTCAATAATTGTATGCATGATGCAAAAGGGGACATTTTATATGGTGCAGGATACAAATTGTATGTTCACTACATCGACATGTTACACGGTGATATATTGGCTGGTTGGAGATCGTTTTCACCCACTAATATTCAAGCTTCCGTTCTCAGTGACAGAGTTGCACAGCTGAGCAAGTGTCTTCCCATATTTGACCATCTGTAGGTCACTTCTGCAGGGTTTAACTGTCAATCCAATATGTCGAACTGTACAAAATAGTTTTGCCACTGAAAGTCTCGCCTGCAGGAAGACATGTAGGTCTTGTAAGAAGTAATTACATGGAGCAACACTTTCTTCCACACTGGCAGCATAAGTAATTTGGCGGGTAAAATCAGTTATAGCTGATCACAATGCTCCATTCATTCACAAGACATCCTTTGTGCCAGCATGTAGGAGCCTCTACACACCAGCGAGAGCATTTGCGTTTCTGAGACGTATATTGAAAGCAGAATGTTGCGATTTCCAGGAAGGGTAACACATGATGGACAGGGTGTCATGTTAGGACCATCAGGAGGAATGCATTCGGTGTTATTCTGGGCTATTTTTGCAAACAGGTTCTGTTAGAACAAGAATTTCCATGTGGAGAAGCTGAGACATCACGAAAGCTCCTACAAAAGCAACCGTTAACTGCTTCTGCAGCACTTTACCAATTTACGAGAGGTTGACTTGGCTCTTATTTACATAGGCATGTGACATCAGTATAATATTGAGAGCCTTTTAGATGGTAAATCATCACATGAACATTTTGTAGTGATGCATCAGCCATGCTTGGGAGGTAAATGCATGCATGGCTAGACAGAGCTCGCATGTCCTGTTAGGATCCCTAGGAACAATGCACCCTGTGCAATTCTGGGAAGCATTGGAACGGATTTCTATAGCGTGACCTGTAATGTCAGTATCCACAGATAGGTATCACGCCAGCAACGGTAAATATACGCATGCAGCCCAGAGGCGTCTTGAATATGGGACCGACATGAGCACGCCACCATGTGTGCGTGCCTTTCAGTTCTGTAGAGGTGTAGTTTGCTGATACGTCATGGTTGACGATAGTTCAAAAGCGTTTTTCAAGTGCAATGAGTGTTTGTGAACTGCACTATTTTCGGCTGTTTAAGTGCTATGAGTGTGTATGCATTATGTTACATAATATTATCTCTTGACAATTTACGAGCTGTTTTCGTATCTGTTGGGCAATGGCCTTGCCGCAGTGGATACACCGGTTCCCGTGAGATCGCCGAAGTTAAGCGCTGTCCGGTGTGTCGCCACTTGGATGGCTGTTTCGGGATGCACTCAGCCTCAAGATGCCAATAGAGGAGCTACTCGACCGAATAGTAGCGGCTTCGGTCAAGAATACTATCATAACGACCGGGAGAGTGGTGTGCTGACCCCACGCCCCTCCTATCCGCATCCTCCTCTGAGGATGGCACGGCTGTCGGATGGTCTCGGTAGGCCACTCAGGGCCTGAAGACAGAGTGCTTTAATTTTGTTAAGGTTTGGAAAGTGTGAATAAACTTTTTCTGTAAAAAATAGCTGAGTAAAGACGGAGTGCTTTTCATATCTGTTGCATTATTTTATGAACAGATGTGCAGGATGCAATGTATGATTTGCAGAGCCTTTTTCATGCATTATGTTGACAATTTACAAGTTCTTTGCGTCTCTGCACATCAGTGTACTGCATTATTTCGGTGATTTACGAGTATTTTGCAGGTCCGTAGGCTGTTCAATACATTATTTCGACATTTGACAATTAGCAAGCATGTTTGCAGAGTATTATACATGCATTATTTTGACAGTTTACGAGTTGTTCTCGTGTCTGCACATCAGTGTACTGCGTTATTTACGAGTAGTTTGCAGGTCTCTATGCTGTGTACTGCATTATTTCGGTAATTTATGAGCTGTTTGCGTGTCTATAAATCAGTGTACTGCATTATTTCGGTAATTTACGAGTTCTTTGTACGTCTGTAGGCTTTGAATTGCCATCCCCCTCACGTCAGAGCATGTGTTTTATATCAGTGTAATGAATTAAGCACGTGAAATTCGTTTCTAAAAAAATTGTTCCAAAATAAATAAAGTACACTCCTTCCTCTCTCCAGCAGCCCAGCAGACTGATTCATTGGTCCACCATTTTTCCCCAAACCGCCATGGGATGAAAGTGCACTTTGGTGTCAGTACTGTGTACTAGGTCAGTTGGACTCCAGACCTCATGTTTCACACACTGTATGCAGCCATTGCCTCAAATTGTTATCAAGACTGCCTGCAAAATAGAGACTTACGTCCATCATATCCAGCAGCCCACCACACGCTGAGTCCTTTTCCCGCGATTTTTCCACCCCACACCGCCATCTAGGATTATATCATGGAAGTGGCGGTACTGCCCTCTGGTGGCAGTACTGTGTACTCGGTCAGTTGGACTCCAGATCTCATGGTGAAGACACTGGATGGATCTACTGCCTCAAATTGTTTAAATAAGCACTGCATGCAAAATAAATACTTACATGCATCCTATCCAGCAGCCACCACTGGCTGAATCCTTTCCTAGCCACTTCCTAGGAAGAGGTGGCATTCTGACGACTCAGGTTAGTGGAGGTGGCCCAAGTGACCTTTTTTCCTGATATTTTCTTAGGTTAGTGGAGGTAGCCATGGTGTGTTGCATTGTCCTGCTGGAATTTGAACTTCCCGCCATTTTCTGGGGGAGGGAAGGGGTGAGGGGAGGAGGTTAGGTTAGTGGAGGTAGCCCAATTGAGCTATATTCTCGCCAAACTGTGATGTTCCTGCTATGACATCATTGCGACATTGCTATATCTATAGTCGCCATTTTGGTTCCGCCATCTTGGATAAATTTGGCAACAATGGAGAGTGGCGTGACGTGCAGGTTGTTCCACTGCTCATAGATTGCTTTAAAACATCGTTGTCTAAACCATATATTTGTGTTACAGGTTTCTGCCATTTCAGTTATGTTCGGCTGACAAAAAACAAATTTTCTACAGCTCTGACACTTTTTTTTACTATTCCCTACACAATTCTCTTGCCAAGACGTGCTTCTGCAGCTCGTTCTGGAGCCATCAAAATGTCAAAAATGGAACTATCACTTTCACATTTTAAAAAGTTATAAATGTGGGACATAAATCTCCTCGACTGCTAGTTAAGCATTGACATCTATATCTACACCATTACTCTATAATTTACAATAAAGTGCCTGTCACAGCATTCATAGAACTACCTTCAAGCTATGTCTCTACCGTTCCCCTCTCCAAGAGCGTGCAGAAAACATGAATGGTTTAATCTTTCCGTGTGGGCTCTAATTTCTCATACTTTATTACGAAGATCATTCTTCCATATGTAGGTGGGCGCCAACAAAGTATTTTCATACTCTGAGGAGAAAACTGGCGACTGAAATATCATGAGAAAAACGCCTATTCGTGTATCATATCTGTGGCAGTCTCTCCCCTGTTTCACGAAATACAAAATGGGCTGCCCTTCTTTGAACTTATTCAATCAATCCTATCTGCTGTGGATCTCACACTTGACAACAGTACTCCAGAAGAGGGCGGAAAAGCATAGCATAAGTAGTCTCTTTAGTTGACCTGTTGCATTTTCTAATTATTCTACGAGTAAATCGCAGTCTTTGGTTTGCTTTCCACACAATGTTATCCATGTGATAGTGGCATACTAAGTTATTTGTAACTGTAATCCCTAAGTAATTAGTTGAATTTACAGCGTTTAGAATCGTGTATTTTATCCTGTAAACCGAATTTAGCGGATTTCTTTTAGTACCCATGTGGAAGATTTCAGACTTGTCTATGTTCAAAGTCAATTGCCACTTTTCTCGCCGTGCGGATATCTTGTCTAAGTCGTTTTGTAATTTGTTTTAATCTCTGGTGACTTTATAAGATGGTAAATCACAGCATAACCTGTAAACAGTCTAAGAGGGCTCCTCAGATTTTCTCCTAAATCGTTTATTAAATTAGGAACAGAGGAGCTCCTATAATACTTCCTTGCACCCGCCAGATGTCACTTCTGTTTTACTTGATGATTTTCTGTCGATTACTATATACAGTGATCTTTCTGTCAGGAAATCACGAATCCAGTCACACATGAAGACGATACTTAATTGAAGTTGCTTGTGAAGAACTTCACGTTGTGATATTCCTGGGTGTGGCTGCCAGTATTTTATTTTCTTAGAAGCTCGCCTTGATGCAGCTTCTCACACGAAGTAGCATATGGTACAAATGTGGGGTGAGGTACAAGCGACAGATGGTACAGTATGTACCAGGCCCATAGGAGAGTCGACCAATTGCACTGAACTTGCTTCTGATTGGTCGACACATTCGGGTGCTAGGCGCCAAAACGCCTTAATTCTCTTGTTAATTATTTATATCCTTTTCATTGTATTTAACCCAGTTTTCAGTATGACAATCTCTCATGGTTACCCTAAGAGTCTACCGTTTTTGTTTATTAAATCTCACTAGTGGTTTAAAATGGCTCTGAGCACTAAGGGACTTAACATCTGTGATCATCAGTCCCCTAGAACTTAGAAGTACTTAAATCTAACTAACCTAAGGACACCACACACATCCATGCCCGAGGCAGGATTCGAACCTGCGACCGTAGCGGTCATGCGGTTCCAGACTGAAGCGCCTAGAACCGCATGGCCAAAATTTCACTAGTTTTGAGATACATAAGAGTAACGATATTGCAACCGAAGTGCTTCAGACATCTTCGGGTCACATTGGCGCGCCTGGGAGGCAAAGTACTTCGGCTGCACTAATCACTCTGTTTCGGGCGTTCTGTGGAGACAGACGCATAACTCTGTTTCGGGCGTTCTGGAGTGACGGACATGTAACTCCATTTCGGGCATTCTAGTGGGACAGACATGTAACTGTGTTTGCGGTGTTCTAGAAGAACGGACATGTAATTATATTTTGGTAGTTCAGTGCGAATGGACATGTCATACTCTATATTGGAAGTTGTCAGAAAAGTTACCATACAATTAAGAAAGCTATGTTGAGTGTTGTAAAAGGCAGTGTAAAATGTGTGATTATTTCAAATATAACAAAACAGGATAAGGTAATGAGAAGGGTCGCGGGGCATCATTGTCAGTACTACAGATCTCGCCCTTTGTAGATACAGTGATTAAACTGGGCAAGTGGCATCCCATAAGAAGCACAATCTCCCAGTTCAAGCCGGCCGGAGTGGCTGAGCGGTTCTAGGCGCTACAGTCGGGAACCGCGCGACCGCTACGGTTGCAGGTTCGAATCCTGCCTCGGGCATGGATTTGTATGATGTCCTTATGTTAGTTAGGTTTAAGTAGTTCTAAGTTCTAGGGGACTGATGACCCCAGAAGTTAAGTCCCATAGTGCTCAGAGCCATTTGAAACATTTTTTTCCAGTTCAAGTTGACTCATCCTAGGAAGGTCCCACAACAGACACGCTGTCTTCTGCACTGGGGACACAAGTTTAGAAGACGACAGGTTGGTGGAAAGAACAGTTAGGGGCTCTTATTCAGTCTCTCCAGATCTCTCCAGCTTTCAGGTCTAACTTCCAAAGGAGTACACATAATTTATAACGTTTATTGCCGTCACATGACATTTTCGTTTGGAAGTCACATTAAAACATTTACAGATACACATTCACAGCTATACTGCTACAAGAAGGTAACATCGACATCTGTATGAATAATTCGGTCGCTCTGTGAATGAAACTGTACTGTCGCAAAATGCTGTAACAGCGCATCTTGTGGGAGCTACTAGCAGTTAAAGGTGGGGTACGTGCGGAACGGCCTTTCAATATGACGCCAACTATAGTACTATTAGGACCAGTGAGAAGGAAATCCCTACTTTTACAAAATGCCACTGTGACTTGCGTCATTGTCATTATCTATTTTACAATCACCAACACTAAAAGAGTCACAGTGTTGTATGTATAAATATTGACCTCATTCTTTGATTAGATTAGATTAGATTTGCTTTCATTCCAATTGATCCGTAGTGAGGAGGTCCTCCAGGATGTGGAACATGTCAGAAAAACAACAATACATGATAAATATTTATAACTAAAACAAATAAGCTAATGTACAATTTCACAGGTCCTAAGTGGAATGATCGTCATTTTTTAATGAACACTATATGAAAGTCATTTTACAAATACTAATGCACTGAATTGGAAATAAAAAAGTTTTTTGTTTATTTATAAGGCAATAAACATGTAATACAACTAATATAATACTTATTTACAATGAACACATTACTGCACTGAAATGGTGCAGAAGTTAGATTGTACTTACACACACACACACACACACACACACACACACACACACACACACACATTTACAATGCACTGAAATTGCGCAGAAGTTATATTGTACTTAAATATATATACACAAATCAGTTGGTTTTACTGAGAAATTCATCAATGGAGTAGAAGGAGTTGGCCACCAATAAATCCTTTAGGCTTCTCTTAAACTGAATTTCATTGGTTGTTAAGCTTTTTACGGCTGCTGGCAAGTTATTGAAAATGTGTGTTCCTGAATAATGCACACCTTTTTGTACAAGACTAAGTGACTTTAAATCCTTGTGAAGATTATTCTTCTTTCTAGTATTGATTCCATGAATTGAGCTATTGGTTTGAAAAAAGTGATATATTTTTAATGACAAATTTCATTAAGGAATAAATATATTGGGAAGCAGTAGTTAGTATCCCTAAACAGGCTTCTGCAGGATGTTCTTCAGTTCACACCACATGTAACTCTTACTGCACGTTTTTGTGCCCGGAAAACTTTAGCTTGGCTTGATGAATTACCCCGAAAAATAATCGCATATGACATTATGGAATGAAAGTAAGCATAATATGCCAGCTTTTTCATTTTTATATGCCCTATGTCTGACAAAATTCGCATTGCAAACAGAGATTTGTTGCATGTTTCATTTTCATCATCCCAGCTGGGTTAGCAGCGCTATCGCTTGCGAGCTTCAGCATCAGTTGCTGAAGAGCTGCTTGAAGGTTGTGGTATTTGGTCTTGAGGAAGAAGTTCTCTTAGACGGAAGGCCATAGTACGTGGCAAGCATGGAAGCTGTGATCGCCTGTTCCAGTGATCCTTAATAGCTCTTTTCCCAGCTGATGAAGCAAAACTCGGCAAGGCGGCACGTTTTGTCCCTTATCCAGACAAATAACTTGGCCGTGGGTACCAGCTACGTTTAGAATGGCGGAAAACTCTACCATTGGTCACCTTTGCGTGCGTCTTAGAACATGCAAACAGAACACATTAGCCAACCATGTCCACATGAAGTTTATTTTTATTACAACACGTTTTCTTTTCTCCCCACTTCCTTCTCCAATTGCTGTGTCAAAATACATACTAGTAATCAAGGACACATTCTTTTTATTCTTTTTGTTGCAGGTACATCTGAAACCAAGTGCCTTCTTCACTGAAAGCAAAAACACTGGAGAATGTCTTTCTGTTTCTCAAATCTTACATTTCTTTTTCAATTTACCGTTTGTTCTTTTTCAAAGTCCCCAGAAAGGAAAGGTCGTATTTTGTTGACAACATGTGAAGGAGACTAACATCACTGAACTAGTTGCTGACTGTTATATTATAGTCTGATTTACTAACAGGGACAACTAGGAGTTGAATGACATCCACAGAATTATTACTAACCTGGAAAGGACCATCAAGTTGCTTACCTCCATAAATTTTCATGTTGCATGTCTAACACACATTTGAATCGAAGGCAGGAAATATTTTAACTCAATATTTAGCTGGCATGGAAGGTATTTATTGAATGAAGTTGTACCGACTTCTACAAGCCTCCAATTTCTCATTGGTGGTGACGTCTTTTCCCACTTGATAACCTTCTTCACAGTTCTTGACAAATTTTTCAAAAATGTCCCTCATAAGCGCAAAGCGATCGAGCGCTTTTTGCTCTCTTCAGGTTTGCCCTTAATGGAATCTTAGAGTTTAAGTAAGAAAGGAAACTTAATTATGCCCATGGCGAGACATAATATCTCAGTCTAGAATCTATCACCAGCCCATAAATCTGAAAGGTTCAGTGTTCCTGTTTTATATGTTCCCGCAACAGAGAATAGGCCAATAAAATCTTTTATCTCGGTTTTGTCGGTCTTTTTAGCGTCTCTATCACGTGGAAAAAAGCGCAGGTGACGCCTGTATATAAGAAGGGTAAAAGGGCGGATCCTCCAATTACAGACCAATATCCTTAACATCGGTTTTTTGCAGGATTCTCGAACATATTGTCAGTTCGAATACAATGAATTTCCTTGAGACAGAGAAGTTGCTGTCCATGCATCAGCATGGCTTTAGAAAGCATTCCTCCTGCGAAACGCAACTCGCCCTTTTTTCACACGATATATTGCAAACCATGGATGAAGGGTATCAGACGGATGCCATATTCCTTGACTTCCGGAAAGTGTTTGGCTTGGTGCCCCACTGCAGACTCCTAACTAAGGTACGAGCACATGGGATTGGTTCCCAAGTATGTGTGTGGCTCGAAGACTTCTTAAGTAATAGAACCCAGTACGTTGTCCTCGATGGTGAGTGTTCATCGGAGGTGAGGGTATCATCTGGAGTGCCCCAGGGAAGTGTGGTAGGTCCGCTGTTGTTTTCTATCTACATAAATGATCTTTTGGATAGGGTGGATAGCAATGTGCGACTGTTTGCTGATGATGCTGTGGTGTACGGGAAGGTGTCGTCGTTGAGTGAGTGTAGGAGGATACGAGATGACTTGGTCAGGATTTGTGATTGGTGTAAAGAATGGCAGCTAACTCTAAATATACACTCCTGGAAATGGAAAAAAGAACACATTGACACCGGTGTGTCAGACCCACCATACTTGCTCCGGACACTGCGAGAGGGCAGTACAAGCAATGATCACACGCACGGCACAGCGGACACACCAGGAACCGCGGTGTTGGCTGTCGAATGGCGCTAGCTGCGCAGCATTTGTGCACCGCTGCCGTCAGTGTCAGCCAGTTTGCCGTGGCATACGGAGCTCCATCGCAGTCTTTAACACTGGTAGCATGCCACGACAGCGTGGACGTGAACCGTATGTGCAGTTGACGGACTTTGAGCGAGGGCGTATAGTAGGCATGCGGGAGGCCAGGTGGACGTACCGCCGAATTGCTCAACACGTGGGGCGTGAGGTCTCCACAGTACATCGATGTTGTCGCCAGTGGTCGGCGGAAGGTGCACGTGCCCGTCGACCTGGGACCGGACCGCAGCGACGCACGGATGCACGCCAAGACCATAGGATCCTACGCAGTGCCGTAGGGGACCGCACCACCACTTCCCAGCAAATTAGGGACACTGTTGCTCCTGGGCTATCGGCGAGGACCATTCGCAACTGTCCCCATGAAGTTGGGCTACGGTCCCGCACACCGTTAGGCCGTCTTCCGCTCACGCCCCAACATCGTGCAGCCCGCCTCCAGTGGTGTCGCGACAGGCGTGAATGGAGGGACGAATGGAGACGTGTCGTCTTCAGCGATGAGAGTCGCTTCTGCCTTGGTGCCAATGATGGTCGTATGCGTGTTTGGCGCCGTGCAGGTGAGCGCCACAATCAGGACTGCATACGACCGAGGCACACAGGGCCAACACCCGGCATCATGGTGTGGGGAGCGATCTCCTACACTGGCCGTACACCACTGGTGATCGTCGAGGGGACACTGAATAGTGCACGGTACATCCAAACCGTCATCGAACCCATCGTTCTACCATTCCTAGACCGGCAAGGGAACTTGTTGTTCCAACAGGACAATGCATGTCCGCATGTATCCCGTGCAACCCAACGTGCTCTAGAAGGTGTAAGTCAACTACCCTAGCCAACAAGATCTCCGGATCTGTCCCTCATTGAGCATGTTTGGGACTGGATGAAGCGTCGTCTCACGCGGTCTGCACGTCCAGCACGAACGCTGGTCCAACTGAGGCACCAGGTGGAAATGGCATGGCAAGCCGTTCCACAGGACTACATCCAGCATCTCTACGATCGTCTCAATGGGAGAATAGCAGCCTGCATTGCTGCGAAAGGTGGATATACACTGTACTAGTGCCGACATTGTGCATGCTCTGTTGCCTGTGTCTATGTGCCTGTGGTTCTGTCAGTGTGATCATGTGATGTATCTGACCCCAGGAATGTGTCAATAAAGTTTCCCCTTCCTGGGACAATGAATTCACGGTGTTCTTATTTCAATTTCCAGGAGTGTAGATAAATGTAAATTAATGCAGATGAATAGGAAAAAGAATCCTGTAATGTTTGAATACTCCATTAGTAGTGTAGCGCTTGACACAGTCATGTCAATTAAATATTTGGGCGTAACATTGTGGAGCGATATGAAGTGGGACAAGCATGTAATGGCAGTTGTAGGGAAGGCAGGTAGTCGTCTTCGGTTCATTGGTAGAATTTTGGGAAGATGTGGTTCATCTGTAAAGGAGACCGCTTATAAAACACTAATACGACCTATTCTTGAGTACTGCTCGAGCGTTTGGGATCCCTATCAGGTTGGATTGAGGGAGGACATAGAAGCAATTCAGAGACGGGCTGCTAGATTTGTTACTGGTAGGTTTGATCATCACGCGAGTGTTACGGAAATGCTTCAGGAACTCGGGTGGGAGTCTCTAGAGGAAAGGAGGCGTTCTTTTCGTGAATCGCTACTGAGGAAATGTAGAGAACCAGCATTTCTTCCTTGCTTTTGAGACAAAAATGAGACGTCTCACCATCTTGACAATTAGGTGGTGTGTCTGAATCGCTTTGTTCAATGTCAGACTTCTCTTCGCTTTCTTGAATCTCTTCTTCTGTATCAGTGACAACTTCCTCTGCTGCGACCTCTGGAATTGGACAAAACGAAGTTACTCAGAACGATTGGAATAGTCATGAGTGCATATCAGGTACACAAATCCATTTTCACAACAACAAAAAATGGTAATCACAAGATATTGCAACGTATACTAAAAAGAAAATTGTAGGATGAAGCCGGCCGGTCTGGCCGTGCGGTTCTAGGCACTTCAGTCTGGAACCGTGTGACCGCTACGGTCGCAGGTTCGAATCCTGCCTCGGGCATGGATGCGTGTGATGTCCTTAGGTTAGTTAGGTTTAAGTAGTTCTAAGTTCTAGGGGGCTGATGACCACAGATGTTAAGTCCCATAGTGCTCAGAGCCATTTGAACCATTTTGTAGGATGAAATCAAAAATGAAATATTTAAAAATACTGACTTAAAAACACGCGACATACTTGCCAGACACAAAAGTAAATTAATCGCTTCTCATGTGTGGGACGTGCGACAACACTCAACTGACTGAGAGGTAGACAACGTCGCCCTCACGCGGCTAAACCTGTTGTCAGACATGCTCAGCCGTGTATCTGTCAGATACATAGCGTGTAACGAGTGTTAAATCATATAACGTAGTTCTACCAAGCAGTCATAAGTGATGTAGCAACACTATCTTTTCAAAATAATCTGAGGCTTTTCAAGGCTGTGATGATCTATTTGTTCTTCCAATGGCAGCTGATGGATTTAATTCACAAAGTATGAAATTTTTTTATTACAGTAATTTATCTTTTATGAAAAACAAGGAGCTGGTCCACAGTGACGTGTAGATAAAGGGTTTGCATCTCGTTCTTCATCTCTAGAAAGCACAGAAGCCATCCACCATTCGTTGTCATAGGCACAAGCAACGAGTTGTGTAATCTGTTTAAAAACATGCAGCATCTGGACCACCTTGAATTTTATGGACATCAAAATCCTTAAAATCACAAACAATTTTAGCTTTAACTTACGCTTTGCTCATAAGAATAAATAGATGATACTTATGTCCACTAATTTCATTCTATGTGTACAGCCTCAGGTCACAAAGTAGCATAAATCTGCGTGTCGTGATTTAAAATGCTTAATATAACGTTGAAACGCTCATATCGGCATATGTCAAATACAGTATTCCACTTCCTCGACTGGACTTGGTACTCGTCACATTCCAACATGTGCCTTTCAACATTTTATTGGGTCATTAGGCATTTTAATTAAACCATGACACTGGCAGGTTTCTGCCACGTTATCCCAGTCATATGAAGCTGGCACCCAACTTTCGACAAATATACATTTTTTCAGAGTTTCTGATATGTATCCTATAGTTCTAGAGTTCTTTGTAAAAAAAAATTAATAGCTCTGTAGAATGCTGCGAAAAAAAAACTGTGATCACAATTCTAAATAGCTGACTAGCTGCGAAGTTAGCACCTGGCTTGCGAGAAATATACTTTTTTTCAGAGTTCTCAGCAGATATTCTACAGCTCTAGACTCCTCTGTACAAATTTTGAATAGTTCTGCAGAATCTCGCGAAAAAAACGCTAGTAATAAGGAAAATTTTAATGTTAAAAAAAATTATTTGCCGATATGTGAAAATAAAATTGTGACCATAATTCTGAATAGCTCCGCAACTTTTCATAGAAAACCTTACTGATATTTTTTGTGCAGCTAATAGTTTATGAGATAATTGCAATAATGAAGGATCCATTTTCACTACAGAAATTACACGAAATGGCACTAGAGTTCTGATGACAGTTCCGATCACAGCTCTGAATAGCACCCCAAGAGTTTTATCGAAAAACCTAATGTAATTTCTTATGAAGATATTTATAACTGCAGTAATGTTGGATCCACTTCACTAACATACAGCTTTTCAATCAGAAGCCGAGCGTTGCTGCCCTAGTTGTGATTTGGCATGTAGGTACAAGTGGGCACACGTAGTGTTGACTGTTGTTATGTATCCAACTGCTAACAACCTCAGCCAACGAGTTAAAATTTCATAGAGTGGCTATAGGTCCGCCATGTTTGAAGCAAATTGAAGTTCTTGCCGCCATGTTTTCTTTAGTCAAGGCATTCGTCTGCTGTGTCCCGCCCCCTTGTAACTGCGTTTGACTTACTTGAAATAGCCCATACTAGCTTTATTTTTTCCAAAACAAGCAATAGACAGCAGTGATTTCAGTGTACACTGACAGCAAAAAGGGATGTTTTTGTCGAAATATGGCTAAACTTTTCGATGTAGATAACACTACAAGACAACTCAAATAAGTCTGTCCATCCACTATAACGTTACTTGTTGTCCATAAATTAATGCAATTAGAACAGGTACCACCAGAATATTACGGCGAAACTTCTAAACATGCTGTGGTTAACTATTAGAAACAGTAACGGGCGCAGAAATGCGATATTTTTGTCGCTATGCCTTGGCAGAATAAAAGTGTACGGTCAGGGCAAATTTCCTTATTTGCTGAGAATAATGGCTTACTTAAGCACTGCACTGAAGTTCCAATAGCTCCTTCAACAAACCAACTACATGTTCACTGTTTAACATATCAGAAACTGAACTACATAGCCTTCTTCTCAAACCAGCAACTAAAGTCTGTAACTGCACTATTCTTCTTTTGTGTCGTACACTAAGTTGCTTCATTTGCTTTATCCGCTTCTTTAGTCGCACAGTCTCTGCTTGTACTCTGTTATATTGTGTTTTCAACTTCTTAGGGCTTGGTAGACAGTAATTGTGGTCAGCAGAAACAGATGTGGGTCCGACAGGCACTGAAAGAATGCAGTTACATCATAAGTTTATAACAGAGTTGCACCATAAGATTATAATAGAAAGTATGTAATTCAAAGTAATAAGAACACGGAGTAAAATTAAATTATTGACTTACTTTGTGCTAATGATGTCACTGTAACAGCACTATCTTGCAAATTGTCGAAAGATCGCTTTCTGGGTTGTGGTCGTAATACTTTATCTTGCTTTTGTAAATGTGGTGGAAAGTTAAAGATAGTAGGTCCTGCTTTTGACAAAAGGCGCCTCTGGACATTTGTGTGGTACATATATTTCTCTTCAAAACGAGCTGAACAGAGGTAACTGGCTGTAGTAGGAAACCAGTTTTCTCGCTTCATATTTATAACCCATCTTTTTGTAATTTCCTGATCTTTTAAAGGAAATCTGTGATCAACGATAAATAAATTACTTTCCTGCATTTGTCTAAAGCATAATTACAGTTCCAATGCAAATGACTCTTTAATAAACATTAAAAAACGTGTGTCGTATTTCGGTACTAATATACTTACTTATAATATGAAATATTTGTTGTTTTATCGCTGCGATTTGTGCAGTTGAACGCTGAACACACTGCAGGCATGTTGACTTTATATTTTGTAACAAAAAAGTCAACTAGAAAAGTTAAATATTGCAGTAATATCACAACAGCTGACACACTGCCAACACAAACAACAGTAACGCTTTCCTAATGTTTTGACTAAGGAGAACATGGCGGCCGAGTTAGCGTTGGTTGCCGCTAGGAGCTCTGTAACTAGTATCTCAGCCACTCTATGAAATTTTAACTCGTTGACCTCAGCAATCTAATAGAAGTTGTCATTTTTGGTCTGCTTATTGCGTTGTATTACAACAACTGTAACTGAATTTGATACTCTTTGCTACAATTAAGTACCGGATTCGGATTTGAAAATACCTGTCTCTATAATGTGTTTTCATGTACTTCTGTTACTTCAGTGCTCGATATATATACTGGGATTTTCAACATTTAGCAAGACGTGCCATATTTTTTCCAAAGAGTTCTTCAGATGCATCATACAATCCAAACACCATTTTCACCTTCATATGTTGACATCGTAGTTGGAAAATAAGGTGTTCGATATATACTGGGGTTTTCCAACATTTAGCAAGACATGCCATATTTTTTTCACAGAGGACTTCAGATGCATCATACAATCCAAGCACCATTTCATACATTGTCATCGGAGTCGGAAAACAGGGATAGGGGTAAGATCTCGTTCACTTAGAAGAGGTAAAAGAATAACTGACTCATGCAGTTACATCGATTAATTTACATCAGTTCAAAAGACACAAGGTTCTTGGAGCACCAGTCAACAGTAGTCGGAAATCGTCTCTTTGATGATAGGGTGAGTGCTGTTGGGGAGCCCACTTATGGTGCTACACCTGCTGGAGAGTATTGGTGAAGAAAACTCTGTGCCAGATTTCTGGATGCAAAGAGAAAGAGAGAGAGAGAAAGAGAGGTAGGTACAAGACAAACTATGTGCAAATATTCTTAGTTGTAGGAAATGTTCACTGTGTAATGAACAGGAATTCACTTCATAGTTTTGAGGTCCCTATTTTTGTTTATAGCACATCCTTCAGGAGCAGACTTTTGCATTGTCTGTTGACATACTCTTTCATATAGTAGGTGGCTTGACTCTGACAGACAGTACATACCAGATCACAGCTAGGGCAGCAACGCTCAGCTTCCATTCGAGAAGTTAAACGTTAGTGAAGTTGATCCAACATTATGGTAGTTACAAACATCTCCACAAGAAATTACTTTTGGTTCTTCGATAAAACTCGTGGGGTGCTATCCAGAACTGTGATCGAACTGTCATCAGAACTCCAGAGCGATTTCGTATAATTTCTGTAGTGGAAATGGGTCCCTCATTATTGGAATTATCTCATAAACTAATTTCTGCACAAAAAAATCATTAAAGTGTTCTGTAGAACACTTAGGAAGGTCATCAGAATTGTGATCACTATTTTATTTTCGTAAAATATAAACCTTCACAGCCGGAAATGTCACAGTTTATAAAATGTTTCAGGCTATTGTGCCGTTGTCGAATGTAATTCACCTTAAAACCCAGCGTTTCGTCCCTATTTGTGGAGGACATTTTCAAGGGGAAAGTCAAATGCCAACTTCACCAGCTCTTTATCCCCCAAGCTCATGTGTTTTGGAGTTATACATGCACAAAGTGCTCTGGTCCTCTTTCCCTCAGCAGTGATTTGCTAATTTTATCTCAATAATCTGTCTCTAATGAAGTGAATTACCGTCAACAGAAGTGAATGTACACGTACACACACACACACACACACACACACACACACACACACACACACACACACACACACTATTGTTCTATAAATATATATTACAACTACTGTAAATTAAAAGTTATATAAAATGGAAAATGCTTATTATCCTTTACATTATTTAAGTGAATTTTTGCATCGCATTGTTGAGTATGATTTTAAAATGTTAATTAGTACTTAACAATTTTATTTTAATAACAGTTTAATGAACCCACTTGAAAACAAAGTGCAGCTGGCATACAGTCGGCAACAAAAAAAATCAGTAAAATACAAAGTATTTACATATTTTTCCTTCAGAATACCATCATGGAATTCGGCACATACATTAACAAATGGTGTACGAGTGACATACATTTTTTCAAAATTAAGAAATACCTATTTTTAAATTTTCAAGATTTAAGAAATTTTTTGGGTAAATTTAGCATTTTAATTAATTTGGTAAAGTAGCACATATTTTTAAAGTTTATAATGGACTGAATAAAATGATATAAATTTCAGTTTGGCACATAAAATAGTTTTTGAGATATGGCCATTTTAAGGTTTCAAAATGTGGCAAAAACCGCACAATTTCGGAAACTTTAAAAGTTTATAACTCAAAAACGAAATGTCAAAAAAAAAATTGGGTTTTGTCTTATTTTGACAGGTAAAATGAAATGACAGAAATTACAAAACTGTGTGTCATCAAGACTTAAATCTGTTTTTTATTGGTTGATTTCACATGCAAAGCTTTTTTTACAGCCTTTGTCACTACCTCTTCAGACACTGGTTCCAGGACCACTGAGTGGCTTGGCTTATCTGTCTGGTAATTACTTAGTTATTACATCCATGTTCGAGATTTTCTACTGTATGTGTGTAGTTATTAATCAGAATGTTAGCGATTTCCGTTTTATCTGCAATGAATTTGTTACTCATTTGATAATAAACATGCCACATTTCTTCGGATTAGTGTGTATACTTGTGCATTACAGAAATATACAATTTCAATGATACATTGCATTAAAGATCTCTCCAAAAAGTGTTGTTTTTAGTACGGCAGTCATAGACTGTGAGTATGGGTTGTTGTGTTGGAGTGGCAGGAAGTTCGACAATATTATATAAATACGGTACTGAGTAACCATTAAAATACTTCCTATAAAACGCTACATTTGTCTGTGGGCTTCACATTTTCTTATTGTACTCTCGAAATATTCTGAGACTACTTATTGTTACAGACCTGGTAATTATCTATATGCATTTAATGTAGAAAAAATTTATAATATTCTCCATTTTATACCGTACTCATAGGAACTTGTATTACAAATATAACTTGTATTATTTAAAATTTAGGTTAACACTGATGATATTCAACGTACGAATTTTTGGCCAATGATTTATAACGATATTTAAAAACATTTAACATGATTCCGTACTTTAATCCAGTGGAACATACTTAGGCACATTAAATTCAAAATTCGAGATGACCTTGCCTCTGATTTGTCGATACTCAGCGTCATCTGAGAATGTCACAAGGTTGATAAGCGAATTAATACCTAGAGAACTTACCGCAATGGTTACGATTTTAGCGAACACTTTTTGGTGCAAAATTGTTTTCAAATAATAAGTAGCCAAGTTCTTAGAAAAGCGAACTTTGCAAAATATGTACGATATTGTTCACGCTACAAATAATCGTATATTTACTGGTCTGAAATTTTAGCGCGTTTTTCCTACTTTTGGCAACAATCACATAACGTAGTTCTGTTTCTACAGCTCTGGTCATGTTCCAGATCAATAAAGTTTCATTATACTTGCCCACCTGCGCCAAAAGGTAGAACTTTCGGTGCTAAAAACATCAAAATTCAGTACTATATGTCATTAGCGAACCTTACTTATCTACGCCACAAAAAGAGCTGGAACTACGCTACACAATGACAAACCGTCGTAATCAATATAGCGTTACAAACCAGAACCAATTCCGCCAATTTACTACCGCATACCAACAATTATGAAGACCTCTCGTGACATTTCCATGCTATAGTGTTTTCCTGGGAACAATAATTTTCTGTTTAATAGTTACGTAGGCAACACTAAAAGAAAATTTTCACCATACTGCTTGCATAACAGGACAGTTTCAACACCGTAAGTTAACATGGTCTCAGTGTACTATTACGCGTACATCATTGAGCTCCAGATAATTTTGCTCCGTGGTAGGTTAAAAACTGACGCTTCTTTATGCTGTGCATAAAAAACAAATGAACAACTTGTTGGCTTGGTTGTCATCAAGATCTCTCCTTCTTACAATTTGGAGGAGCTTGCTTTATATTTATTTATATATAAAGAGCATTACTATGCTACGATGAAAAAAGCGTGTATGCTTTATATCGGTGAGTTTACCTCTGTTCTTGAGGCTGCTGTCACCTCATACTAATAGTGTGTGCTCCAGCACCCCTCGTAGTTTTTTGGAACGTACAGTACGTGAAATATCGACGGTGCCTTAACCGTTAGGAGGAATAGCAAGATCTTCATTCGTCGCTATGGAAATCCAAAATACTCGGTATAACACGGTCGAGGAAACGTTGGTTTGCGAATTTGGGCGTTCCTGACGTATTCTGTTGATGAAAAGCCCTCAGGTTTCCCAACCAGATAGCGGAGTTTAGATAATGCGATTTTTCGACGGGTGTCATGCTGTATCTACCTGCGAACATGATCAATATTTTAAGGCTACCAAGCGGTTGGAAACGCGAGAGCTTTTTATCAAACGTACATTTATTTGTCCCTACAAAATCCTATCGAAATACACAAAGCTTGATGTAAATGCCATTTCGTTTACAATTAGTTTTCGGTTTCTTTTCTTGTAATCGATTGGCAACAACGAAATATAATTTACACAGTATTAAAAATACTTTTCTTTGCCGTTAGTTTACAGTTATAAAAGTCTATAACAATATGTGAAAACGTGTGCAAACAATGAAATAGTAATTTTCGTCTGTAGCGGTAGTGTAATATTTTATGTTTGCTGTCAAAAAAGAGCGTTTGCAGCATACTCTGAGACGCTACCTCTTAATAAGTTACCGGTACTGCACACATCGTGGTCCGCATCTTTTTATGCCATGTCCTTGGTCCGCATTAGCGGCTGCAATAGAAAGAACAAAAATTTTGTATTACGTACTTGGAGCTTATAAATGGATGTTGTACAAGCTATGTAAAGTTTATTTTTGACCTTCGGATTCAAATAGCGTAGCTTGCTCATGCAAATGCTTAAAGATGGATGACAAAATAACTTTTTCGCTTCTCACTTCATTGTGAACCTGACACAAGTTATTGTATTGAGATTATAATTAGAGTTCATGCAGTTGGAGTGTTTGAGAATTATGAACTCCTTAACTAAGTATCAGTATATATCCATATGTACACGTGAAACCTGTTGTGTATCGTATGCAGTTAGCTGTCTCTAATTTGAATTTCAGATGTACAGGCAGCCTACATACAGAAAACTAATAAAATACATTTTGGTCGGTGCAGGATGTCAGTTTGTGGGATGGTGTACAATGCCTGTTGTTCATGGCCAGCCAAAACAGGTACAGTTAATGCTGTTTGTGGATGGCACTAGTGTTGTCTTTCGATGATGGGCCATATATACAGTAGTCTCGATTGGAGACGGCTCTTCAGATCGAGCTGACAAGGGCAACATGTCAACACACTGTAGAGCATGTTGAGTTACAACAGCGGTGTGTGGGCAAGCGTTATCCTGTTGGAAAAAAACCCTAGAATGCTGTTCATGAATGGCAGCACAACAGTTCGAATCACCTGATTGACATACAGCCCTGCGATAATCATGAGAGTGCTCCTGCTGTCATATGAAATAACACCCCAAACTACAACTCCAGGTATAGGCCCAGTGTGTCTAGCATGCAGACAGGTTGGTTGCAGGCCCTGATCTGGTCTCCATCTAACCAATACACGTGTCACTGGTACCGAGGCAGATCAGCTTTCATCAGAAAACACAACAGACCTCCAATGAGCTCTGGCTTGACATAACTGTAGTTGCAAATGGTGGTGGTTTGGGGTCAGGGGAATGCATGCTACAGGGCATCTGGCCCAGATCTGTCCTTGAAGTAACACATTTGTAGAAGTTACTTTGTTTTACTGTGGTGCCAACTGCTACTCAAATTCCTCTTGCAGATGCAGCGCAATGCAACAAGAACATATGCCAAACGAGGTGGTCTTCCCTCTTGAAGTTCCACCTGGCCATCTGGAGGCCTGTCTTCTTGTGACCATACATTTTTGTATCCATTGCTGCCAGCAGTAGTTGTACAGTAGTGACATTCCTGCCATGTCCTCCTGCAATATCGCAGAAGGAACATCCAGCCTCTCGTAGCCCTATTACATGAGCTCTTTCACACTCATTGAGGTGTTGATGATGGTGTCTTTGACATCTTAAGGGCATTCTTGACTAACATCAGCTCTCCACATCCAGTCTCAACAGGAACTAAAGCTCACAACCGTTGCAGCATGTATTTAAAGCAAACCTGTTGTGCATACTCACAGTGGCACTACTAGTGCCACTTTTATGCAGCTGGCATGAAATTTGAATAGACATAAACTTTGAGCAGCCTACCAACTTTTGTTTATGTCGCACAACCCTTTTTTGGCGTTACGATTGTTTTCTCCATCAGCGTGTGAACAAGCAAGATTTTCTTTTCATTCTTTAAATTACCACTACCCCGAAGTAGAGTGCGAACATTATAATTTAGCAGTCAGCTGTGATGTAAGCAAAGAAGAACAACAAACATCCCACAGGAAACAAGCCCCGCCTCTCACTCATAGGGCTGGTAGCCTAAGTCCGTGTCCTGTGCTCCTGCAGAACCACAACCGAACCGACATAGTGATCAAAGATTCCTTCTAGTGTGGTGAGGGTCGTACTCAAGCCTAGTCATGGACTAGACTAGTTTCTCTGCTCATTTCCAATTGAGACAAAAAAAAAAAAGAAGCAAAGCAAAGTGGAGTAGACAAAGAATACTGTAGAATAATGGCTACAGCACAAGTGTTTTCTGGGGTTGGCAGTGTCATAATATGGTAGTTCAGGATCAATACCCCCGCCCCCCAGCCCAGTCACTCTGGCAACACCTAAAACTGGCACATAACGTTGGCAGTGGTAACATAATATTAATACACAGCCTTTGGAGACTGCATTATCACAATATGACAAATCAAGAAGTTATTTATTTGTAATTAGAAATGCTTGGTCATAGTTAATTAATCAAACAACATAGCGATATGTAATAAGAAACATGAGTTTTTCTTTGAAGGGCATACCCAGTAAATGGAAATACTGTTACTGTATGAATGTTTTCCTGCCTCTTCAGAAATATTTCAATCATATAATGTATTTTTTCATGAAAATCATGAACAATGTAATGCTATGCAATTCATGTCAGTTCCAATTCAGTACTAGAAAATACACTGAAAAGCCAAAGAAACTAGCACACCTGCCTAATATAGTGTAGGACCCCCGTGAGCATGCAGAAGTGCCACAATACAACGTGGCATGAACTCAGTTAATGCCTGAAGTACTGCTGGAGGGAATTGACACCGTGAATACTGCAGGGCTGTCCATAAATCCATAAGAGAATGAGGGGCTGGAGATCTCTTCTGAACAGCACGTTGCAAGGCATCCCAAATATTCTCAATAATGTTCATCTCTGGGGAGTTTGGTAGCCTGAAGAAGTGTTTAAACCCAGAAGAGTGTTCCTGGAGCCACTCTGTAGCAATTCTGGATGTGTGGGTTGTCACATTGTCCTGCTGGAATTGCCCAAATCCGTTGGAATGCATAATGCATGTGTGTGGATGCAGATGACCAGACAGGAGTTTTACGTATGTGTCACCTGTCAGAGTCATATCTAGAAGTAAAAGGGGTCCCATATCACTCCAATTGCACACACCCCACACCATTACAAAGCCTCCACCAGCTTGAACAGTCCCCTGCTGACATGCAGGGTCCATGGATTTATGAGGTTGTCTCCATACCTGTACACGTCCATATGCCCGATACAATTCGAAACTATACCCATCTGACTAGGCAACATGTTTCCAGTCATCAATAGTCCAATGTCAGAGCTGACGGGCCCAGATGAGGCGTAAAGCTTTGCGTTGTGCAGTCATCAAGGGCACACAATTAGGCCTTCGGCTCTGAAAGCCCATGTTGATGATGTTTTGTTGAATGGTTCGCATGCTGACACTTGTTGATGGCCCAGCATTGAAATCTGGAAATTTGTGGAAGGGTTGCACTTCTGTCACGTTGAACGATTCTCATCAGTTGTTGTTGGTCCCGTTCTTGCAGGATCTTTTTCCGGCCACAGCAGTATCAGAGATTTGATGTTTTACGGGATTCCTGATATTCACGGTACACTCGTGAAATGGTCATACAGGAAAATCCCCACTTCATCGCTACTATAGAGATGCTGTGTCCCGTCGCTCGTACACCGAATATAACACCACATTGACATTCACTCAAATCTTGATAACCAGCCACTGTAGCAGGAGTAACCGATGTAACAACTATGCCAAACGCTTAGTGTCTTATATAGGCACTGCCAACCGCAGCGCCGTATTCTGCCTGTTAACATATCTCTGTATTTGAATATGCATGCCTATATCAGTTTCTTTGGCACTTCAATGTCTAACCTGATTGAGACTTGAACTTCATTTAATTCTGGATGTGGGTATGATTGCAGTCAGTCACATTTATCAAAATTCATTAACTAGGTGCATTAATTATTGACGTCATCATCATCATCAATCACTTAATATGTACTGCAGTATAATTTATGTTATTAATGTACTATTTATTTATTAATAAATCTTTAAGCTTTTAGACCTACTTGCAACTGGCTTTAAATGAATAAATAAATAAAAGAAATTGTGCTACAATAAGTATCAAGTGGCTCATTATGACATTGTACTACAAGTGGTATCAAGTGGCTCATGAAAACCTATGGATATGACAGTAATAATGGACTTTCAACAATATGGGAAAATATAGATTTCTGCTTACCGTAAATATGGCCGATAAGCACAATTAAAAGACACAGCTTTACTTTTGCCTGTCTGCAACTTAAAGTGTCATTGTTATGATAAGTAGCAATTTATCTTTTACTACAATGTTGGTATTCTAACCTGTAGTTTCCATTGTTTCATAATGGACTTTAATAAACATGACTGTCTGTAAAAGCTCCATTAGGTTGCTAGAGAGGTGGTGCAGAGGTAGGATGCTGAAGTTGCATTCAGAAACATGCCAGCTGAGGTTCCCATCTAACCAATAGGGTGTACCCAGATTTTATGTAGTTTCTCTAACACATTTAATGCAAATGTTTGGATGGTTTCCTTGAAAAGTAAATGTCCAATTTCCCTCCATGCCCTTCCACAGTGTGACTCTGTTCTCCGTCTCAAATGACCACACTATTGACAGGATGTTCAACCCAGCTCGTTCGCCCATTTTTGGCTTAGTTCTTCCATCTGTCTTTGAGCCTGGAGAATTTCTTGCGTATTTACATGTCTACACATCCTCTATAATTCCACTTCACTTGTATTTTAGCCAGAATTATGTTTACCACATCAGTCTGTTCTGTTTGTTTGCCTTCCTCTCTTAGTAATTTCCAATGTGGATCTCTCTATTGCTTGCTTAGTCACTCCAAGACTTAGTGGTGTTCTGATTAAATTTCCACATTTAACTGTCCAAACTCAAAAATGGTTATACATAGTGATTGTATGCTACAATTTCGAGTACATGGGAAATATAGATTTGAAAACTCCATGTAATTTTCAAATACTATAGATTCTGTTTTTTTACTCATGTATTTACTTATGTTTATGTAGCTGCCATATACATTGAAGCGCCAAAGAAATTGGCATGTGTATTCAAATACAGAGATATGTAAACAGGCAGTATACAGCGCTGCGGTCGGCAATGCCTATATAAGACAACAAGCGTCCGGTGCAGCTCTTAGATAGGTTACTGCTGCTACAGTGGCAGGTTATGAAGATTAAAGCGAGTTTGAATGTGGTGTTATAGTCAGCGCATGAGCAATGGGACACAGCACCTTTGATTTCATGGTGTCAATTCCCTCCAGCACTACTTCAGACATTAGTCAAGTCCAGGCAACGTTGTGTAGTGGCACTTCTGCTTGCTTGCAGAGGCCCTACACTACATTAGGCATGTGTACCAATTTCTTTCACTCTTCACATGTAACTTATAATAATTTACTGACCAGTTCTGCATGTTCATTGTTAATTTGTAGCTACTGATTGCTTTTAAGCATGTTGATTATACTTTATTTTAGTTTTATTAACTAATTTTCAGTCCTTTGAAACTTTCTTTTCTTCTGCCTCTTCCATACTTACATAATTCTTAAGTGTCTTTGTTTCCTTATTATCTTTTTGTGCATATTAGTATATTCTTAATTTTTTAAGATGCTGAACTTGTTGTTTAATTATTTACCTCATGAAGCCCTACATCCTTATTCTTTAATAAATTATCGTAACTTACACTTATGATTTCTTCCCTTGGCAGTCCATTTCTTTTTAAGATTTCATTTATGTTACTCTGTGTTTTATTAGTATGCTGATATGAAATTCTATATTGGTTTTCTGTAAGAATTTGTTCAGGAAAAATACGTTTTTCTTTGTAAATTAAATTTCACTGTCTGTTCAGATTGTCTTGTTGTTTTCAGTTCAAAGACTGGTTTGATGCAGCGTGTCATGCTAGTCTGTCACGTGAAAGTCGCTTCATCTCTGCAGAACTACTGCAGCCTACATTGATTTAAACCTGTTGATTGTATTCGACTATGGTCTAGAGATTGCTCCTTTGACTATTAATCAAAACATCCTTGCATCAGTCCTGGCTAGTGCTTATATTTTGAATAAAAATAATCAGCATTTGCAGCCTAAGACTTCTGGCATATGGAGCCACCCTCATTCTGCCAATGGCCTTGTCAAGGAGGATGAGGAAGTAAAGAGGATCAGGAAACCCTCTTGCCCTTCAGTTGGAAAAGTGCCCCTCAATGTGAGAGAATGAGCAATAGAATGAGGATGCAGAAGACTGTGGGAACCACTGCATCAAAGACATATAGTGTCTATCCACAGGAAATACGGCCTGTAACTAAAAAAGTGTCATGATGACATCTCCTTTGACAAAATATTCTGGGTTAGTCCTCCATTTGAAACCCCAGGAGAGGATTATTAAGGCAGAGACGACTGTTAGAAAATATACTGAAAAACCAATGAAACAGAACATTCTGCTAATCATATAATGAAATGTCAGAAGCCCGGCTATGATAGGAAAGTTAGAAAATCTGAGTACTGAAATGCTTAGGCTCAGTATAGATGCAATAGAAGTTATGGAAATGAAATGGAAAGAAGATAAAGATTACTTGATAGGGTAATGTTAACATTAGCAGAAAACTTTATAACAGGAACTACAGAGTGAGAGGGACAGTGAGTGAATGAGTTACTGTGACTAGCTGACTGATAAGATTATTTTCATCTGAACTGACAGTAAACCAAACCAAACCAAACAGAAATAGTTCAGATATGCAAGGCAATGTCACAAGCAGAAGTACATGAGAGCACTGAATGGATAATTTGCTGGCTTTCTGATTTTTTGTTAACACCTCTCAGTAAGGAATAATACTGTCTATAACATAAAAGCGATTGCATGTCTCTCCTGATTCTGGTAATTAGGCACTCTTATTTCCCCCCCCCCCCCTCCCCCCGCTTCCCATGAACCATGGACCTCGCCGATGGTGGGGAGGCTTGTGTGCCTCAGCGATACAGATAGCCATACCGTAGGTGCAACCACAACGGATGGGTATCTGTTGAGAGGCCAGACAAATGTGTGGTTCCTGAAGAGGGGTAGCATCCTTTTCAGTAGTTGCAGGGGCAACAGCCTGGATGATTGACTGATCTGGCCTTGTAACACCAACCAAAACGGCCTTGCTGTGCTGGTACTGCAAACGGCTGAAAGCAAGGGGAAACTACAGTCGTAATTTTTTCTGAGTGCATGCAGCTTTACTGTATGCATGGAGAGCTGCATCAAACCAGTCTCAGGACTGAAGACAACAACAACTTTCTTTCTACTGTGTAATAATTTAATGCCTTATCTCATCCAATGTTTGTTTGGGACACCACTGCTGCCATATTTCACACTTTTCTTTGGGAAACAACTGTTAAAATGCACAGAAATTTACTGATAAGTCCATTAAATTAAATTAAGATTTTACATACATTGCCTCATATACGTCTTTCCAGCTGATGCTCCGCATATTCATTCTAAAGCTGTTGTGATTTCATTAATTATTCTAATGGTTTTTCCTAGTTAACACACCATTTAGAGTTTTAGAGTTATCATGTTGTCTATATGGCTAATTAGCTGTCATGGTCTCATAACTCTTTTAGAACTGGATGATTACAATTTACAAAATAAGAGATATGCCAATGTTCTGCAGGTCCTCAAGGAAAGGTAAAACTTCTTCACACACACACACACAAACACACACACACACACACACACACACACACACACACACACACGTCCCATTTTCCACTATCATTTCATCGTTTATTTTCTCAGTTTACCTTGCAGTTGTTAAATTATTGATTTTGTAATCTTTTTTTCAGTTTTGTTAATGGCAACTACAACAATGGAACACGCAATGAGGACTGCATTGGGACTGCCTAGTCGCGTAAGTTCTCACACGTAATTTATAGCTTTACATTATAGTTATTTTTTGTTACAGTCATGGCTTTATCAATTGAACAATGCTTCCTCCTAACTTCAGACTAATAAAATAAGGAAATATGTTGTTCTCAGATTTGTTCTTCTTCAGAATTCTCCAGGAAGTAAATATTGAAGTCTGTGTGCACCAGTATCCCAGAGTATTCTCTAAAACTGGAGGTTAACATATGCCCAAGTTTGCTCAGAAAATTTAAGAATTTAGAAATGAGGAATCTGTAAACTACATCCACAAAAAATTTCAGTTCATCAGATACAAACTTTATTCGAAAAGTGCTGTGAGGATATGACCACACTTGAATTAAATGAGGCCTGTGTATTTGCATTCCTTGGCATCTCACTTAATTACAAATTATGTAGTGTGGTTTCTGATTTCTTTACTAGTTTATTAGTTAATTCCTTGTTCGTTTACAATTCCATCTGCTAGTGTACCCACATTTTAATAAAACACTTGCTTGCAGCTTTCCATTATTAAGTTTTCACTTAAAAGATTGACTATGTATGTTGTGTAAATACCACCTTGATCAAGCCATCAAAATCGAGTGTTGACTGAGGTTATACCTTCACAAAAATTCCAATCACCATTCCAAGCTAATTTAAGAATTATTCCCAGAAGAAATGAGTACTCTGACAATGCAATAAATGGGGCACTACTCGCTAAAAGAACTGGAGCTTCTGATGAACAAGATCCGTATTAACCCTATGAGTGCTGTAGGCCAGTTAATGTGTCATGGTCCACCGCTCCACAAGTGCTGAGGATGTGTTTAAATGCGTATTCTGGGTTTTCCTTAAGTGTTATTGACATGTTTATGAGTCCCATTCCAATGACCCTCTCACTGCTGTGGACAAGTTACGTCCATATGTCAGTCAAGAAAAGGTTTCAAGTATTTATCATACAACATACAAGCCTCTGTGCATGGTATAATTTGCAAAAAACCTCTTTTTGACACCTTAAACTGTTTATGGAATATTACTATTGGTATGACCATGTGATTCCTGATGTACAGGGACACAATTGGGCCCACTGTGCGCAATCATCTGCTGAATATAAAAATTGGTATCTTGAGAACAAAATGAGATGGTGTTCTGCCTCAGTTTTAAATAAAATCTCAAAATATTATCTGCATTTCTTACACAGCAATGTATGAACTGAAATCAACCATAGACAAAGTCAATGCAATATGTTTCTATCTCTGATAATTCTTTAAAATCTCGAGCAGTGGTTTACTTATTTTGATGCAGCATACTAACTATGATGGATAATGAAAAGAAATTCAATATATTATCAAACAAAGGTATCAGTCTGTAAGATGTGCAAAAATCTAATTTTTTCACCAAATAGTTTTGTTAAAATTGATTGATAAGTATTTCATTGTGGCTGGAATGCGATCTCTCAGGACAGGTAGCAGCATTAGGCAATCAGTACGGTGACAACAAAGCCACTCTCAGTACAGAATGCAGAGAGTGTGTCTATAGCAGTCAAAAGGTTTGGAAAAGTTTACCTCCTATTCACAAATACAGTCACAGGTCACATCAGAAGAATGTTGTGAAGACATGACATTGATATAATAACCAACAAGAAAGGTGCACAATTATGTGAATACTGCCAAAGACGTAGGCACACCACTTGTGAAGACAGTAGTACATAAAATCCATTGCATACGTGGTTGTCCACAGGAACTATTAACAAAAGCATTAGCATCCAGGTTGTAGATCACAAGAGCAATTAGTGCCTGGGCAACATGGATACATGAGCAGTAACAAATCATACACTGGACCAAGAAACCACCCAATTTGATCCTCCTGTATTAGAGTCTTAGGTAAAATTATGACTATGATAGGATTCATGAGAGAGCATAGAAATAAAAAATAAAAAAAGCAGCTTTACTGGAACAGAAGGACTGAAATTATAAAAGTTTTGGACCTTAGAACTAAATAAGGGAAGCAAGTGCCAAATCTTCTACTATCAAGCTCCAAAACACATTTTTTGTGGCACACAGAGGATGTCAAAATTCAGCCGTTGCTTGGTTTTAGCAATGTAAAAAAGTTTACATTTCAGAATTAACTAACTACATCTTTTCAGCCTCGGAGGATGTCTCTAGTACCAGGAGATGAACATTAGGAACAAAAAGATGCCTTGGACAAGGGACGCACAGACCGTGTCCTGTGGACCACATGCAGCCTACATTTGATCTGAGGGCAACCTGCCCCTCACTTTTTTTCCCCCTCTGCCCACCTTCAGAAAGGAAGAGAGTGTGTCAGTAGAACTTAGTTCTTCTGTTCCCAGAGTATCTTGCGTTGGTGGGAGGGGATCCCAGTCTGGAACAATAATGTGTCTTGCAGCACATTATTTTTGAACTAGCGGACCTTAAGTAATCATAGTGGGGGTTTTGTGGCCTGCGGTACTACCAAGTCTACCTCTGCCTTAGGCCATACCCAAACACACATAAAATCATTGCCACCAAGTATATAAACACTGGCTGTGCAAGCCTGTGCTGTTACTGTAACTTTTGGTAGTGCATACTCTTGTGAATATGTCTGGTACCCACTTGTGCTACTGGATGCTCACCTAGAACAAAATACTGTAAATCAAAAAGAATCACCTGATTTAAAAAAATCCTAACTATTATGTTAAACAATGGAAAATCCACACTGGAATTTAACAATATTATGAAAAGGAAAGTTGCTACTCACCATATAGCAGAGATGCTGAGTCGCAGATAGGCTCAGTAAAAGCTTCTGGCCAGTAAGGCCTTCGTCAGAATTAGATGACAGACAAACACATATACACTCACGTAAACATAATGCACACACGTAAGTGCAGTCTCGGGCAACTGAGGCCACACTGTGGGCAGCAGGACCAGTGCATGATGGGAATGGTGACTGGATTGTGGTAAGGAGGCTGAGCTGCGGAGAGGGGGGGATAATAGAGTAGGGACGACGGACAGTGATGTGCTGCTGGGGGGGGACACGCAGGGACGAGGTGGAAAGAGGGTAGAGCAGCTGTGTGCAGTTGGGTGGATAGACGAAGGGCAGAGGGGAGGTTGGGAGGGGAAGAGGGATGCAGAAAAGGAGAGAAGTAAAAAAGACTGGGTGCGATGGTGGAATGAGGGCTGTGTAGTGCTGGAATGGGAACAGAGAAGGGGCTGGATGGGAGAGGACAGTGACATACAAAGGGTGAAGCCAGGAGGGTTATGAGAATGTAACTCTTTCTATAATTTATCAGAATATTTGGATCCAGGGATGTAAATTCATGTCAGTGTCAATGTCCATATTAAATGTAACTGTTTTTCTAGTCCCAGCTAATGTTCATAAAATTCATAATATAAAAATATAAAATTATTAGTGTTAACAGATAAGTGTTAGGTGCGAGTTGTCGATACATGTTACAGAAGTAGACTGCAATGGCTGCTTGTGCCTGTTAATGTACAGCTTGACTCCTGCCACATTCCTGAAGGCTTTCTTCATGATGGGGTGTACAGAACTTGATGTGTGAATGATTGTAGCATCACGACTTCCTCGAGTACCTTACATACAACACAAATCAACTGTCACAGGTAGTGTAGTGTAACAGAAACCAAACAGGATCTCGTTGTTGTTCGATTGAGAATGGACCAACAGCAATTGTGTGAGTGTCAGAGCCCATGTTGATCTTCATACCATCACAGCCAAATTCTGTTTTGCGGGCCTACACATTTTTAACATGGGAAATGGAAGAGCCACCACCTGTATAGGTGTCATCACTGTCACCTGCCAAAGGTGCTACATCACCTGTAAACGATGCATAAAAGCCACTGTCACCAAGCACAACCAGCCTGCCAGTGCCCTAGTACTCACCAGAAGAATGCATGCTTCCCTGCTGGTGAAGAAGGAACAATATTGGGCAAACTTCTACCTCTTCAACAGCAGGGGAAGCAGGTCCACAATGTACTGTTCCCCTGCAGGCTGTTCAATAGCTTTTGAGTCACAGAGACACAAAATTGAGAGGAAGACTAGCAGTGAGTGACAACAATCTGTGGCTGGTGAAGCCACTCAATTGCAAATCTGATGTATTTATAAAAAGATTTGTATCAATATTTAACAGCAGCATTCCTAATAAATCAATAAAGTGTGTGATTTATTCAACTCATTACATATAATTTTCAAATGATTTTATTTGTTGCACGGGAAAGACATCACGATTTACAATTAAAACACTTTTATGACAAATACAAAAAAACATTGTTTTTTATACATTACTGTGATACAGCTACACAGTACTCATTATAATTTCAGGTATATACACTGATGAGCCAAAACATTATGACCACCCACTTGATAAAGTGTCAGTCCACCTTTTGAATGCAGTACAGCAGTGATTCTGTGTGACACGGATTCAACAAGTCTGGAGGTTTGGTGCACCAGACGTCTACACTCAGGTCATGCAATGCTCGCAGTTCTCATAAATTACAGGCCAGTGGTTTGCATGTGCAGAGCTGATGCCAGGTAGCATTCTGGATGTGTTCCATTGAGTTCAGATCGAGCATAGGATTGAGAAACTGTCGCGTGTGCACTGTCTTGCTCCTCAAATCACTGAAACATGATTCTATCCTGTGACAGATAAGTATCTTGTTATTGCCACTGGGGAATATGTCGAACATGGAGGGATGCAGTAGTTGACAGTAACATTCATGTAGTCTACAGCTATCATGGTGCCTTTAAGTACTACCACAGGTCTCCTTGAAGCCCAGATAAATATCCTCCTTTGCATAATACTTGCATGCATCAGCCTGAGTTGTGGTGTGGGGTGTGCTTCATGCAGTCATGCGCATGGATGACAGCTTTACCATACCCCTAACCATAGACATGGTATACCAAGAAATGTGATTCATTCAGCCAAGCTATATATTTTCATTGATCGGTAGTCCAGTTTCAATGACCTTGAGGCCACTGCAGTTGTAACTGGTGACATCGTTGAGTCAACAGAGGGACACTTAGGGATCATCTGCTGTGGAGCACCATGTTAAATGGTGTGCTCCAAAAAGCTGTACCTGCATCAGCATTGTAGTCCATCATCAGATCTGACACATATCACTGCATCCGACCTTCACATTCCATAATGAGGTATGGATATTCAAAACTTTGTTGTCTGCTCACAGTTTCACTGTCCTTCAACTTCTTCACATAGATGCTTGTGACAGTAGTGTATGAACAGCCAAACAGCTTCATATTACCAAGATGTTCATTCACAGGTCCCAGGCCATGACAATTTGCCCTTTGTCAGTCACTTATATCAATGACAATACTACAAAAAGGATAGTTGCTACTCACCATGTAACGAAGGTGATGAGTTGTAGATATGCACAACAAAACGACTGTCAGACAAAGCTTATATATATGACCACAGTCTTTGGCTGCCAAGGCCAGACTGTAAGCAGCACTGCATAATGAAAGAAGCAGATTGGATGGTGGGGGTAAGGAGGGTGCTGGGGTGGGGAGGAGGAGAGATATCAGGGTGGAAGTAGGGGACTGTAAAGTGCTGTTAGTGAGAACATACAGTGATGAGGTTGGGAGAGGGTAGGGCTATTAGGTGCAGACGGGAGTCGGGAGGTTGGACAGTGTGCAGGAAGGGGGGGGGGGGGGGCAGGGGGCAGTAGAAAAGGAGAGAAGTAAAAAGCTTGTGTGTGCATTGGTGGAATAAATGGCTGTGTTGTGGTGGAATGGGAACAGGGAAGGGGACAGATGGGTAAAGGACAATGATCAACAAAGACTGAGGCCAGGAGGGTAACAGGAATGTAGGATATATTGTAGGGAGAGTGGTGGGTTCCTACATCCATCACCACCTGCTCCAGTCCGGCCACAGGCATTACCTATCCCACCAACGAAGAGCTACCCATGAAACCAATCTTGTGATCTACAAGCTAAGCTGCAAGCACTGTACTGCATTCTACATGAGCATGACAACCAACAAGCTGTCTGTCTGTATGAAAGGCCATCGACAAACTGTGGCCAAGAACCAGTTGGACCACCCAATTGTGGAGCACGCTGCCCACACAACATTCTTCATTTCAGTGACTGCTTCACAGCCCATACTATCTGTATCCTTCCTGCCAACACAAGCTTTTCTGAATTGCACAGGTGGGAACTCTTCCTGCAGTATATCCTACATTCCCATAACCCTCCTGGTCTCAACCTTCATTAATCATTGTCCTTTACCCATATGCCTCTTTCCCTTTTCTCATTCCAGCACTGCACAGCCCTCTATTCCACCAATGAACCCACTTTATTTTTACATCTCTGCTTTGCTGCTGCCCACCCTCCTTTTAACCTCCCCTGCACCTAGGCACCCTGCCCTCTCTCCACCTTATCCACGTGTGCTCCCACAAGCACTTAAGAGCTCCCTACCCCTATCCTGCTATCCCTCCCACTCTTCACCCCAGCCTCATCCTTACCCCCCCACCCCTACCCCACCCCACCCAGTCTGCTTCTCTTATTATGTGCTGCTGATCGCAGTCAGGCCTTGGCAGCCAGAGTCTATGGTCATATTTGTGTGAGTTGTGTTTGTGTTTGTAGGCATGTGTTGTCTATTCTGTGAAGGCCTGTTTGGCTGAAGAGTTTGTTTGACAGTCTTTTTGTTGTGCCTATCTGTGACTCAAAATCTCCACTATATGGTGAGCGGCAACTAGCATTTCCATAATATTGTCATTATTCCATCATGGATTATCCATTGTTTGATTTCACTTATATCAATGGATTTCCCCAACAGAATCAAAATATGATGTGCAAAGAAAAGAATTTTTATGAAATGGTGAAGACAAACAGAGAAATAGGGTTGATTTCAAGCTGCAAGAACTGAAATTTTATTGAGTATGATAAAAAAATGCAATAGTAGTTTCTTTGACCGTAATTCTGCACTACTCAGTTCAGTTTGATGGTTAATCACTGAAGCACTGGAATGTCCTTGCAGATAACAACTGACATTGCTGTGGAATGTCCTAGTGGCTAACAACTGAAATTATGTGGGAATATGTTCATAGGTGGACTCTGATGGATGGACTGCTAGGCATGGATGGGGTAGAGCATGGAGCATAGAGTGCACTTGGAAAAAGAACACCAATTGATGGACCTGTAGGTGTGGGTGCATGGGGTTCTGGAGTATACACTGTGCTTGGCTAAAGGACTCTGACCAAGAAACCACTGGCACGGCTGCGTAAACCCCTGAGTGTGAAGTGACTGCAGAACTGTTAGATGGTGACCTAAATACTCAGCTAAAAGACAAATACCAGCAGGGGCACACGAGTCACTGAAGCGAGGTAGTGCCACGATGGCAGCACTGTTTGCAGTGATGCTCCTGCCTCTGGTGGTGATACTAGCACCACAAGGTACTATAGTGGCTGCTGGAGTTTCAGTTGTAAACAACCTGATATCTTTGTGACTATCAGCAGATTGTTTACATCTGTGCTCTAGAGGATTTATTGTTAGTGGACCAGAGCTGCAACAACTGCAGTACACAACAGTATGGTTGGCAGCTGTATCGTCATGGAGTACATGGTCCCTCCTCCTCTCTTCCCCACACCCCACACCAAGTGAAGAGATGCTGTAGCCATCCTGAAGAGGAGACACCCTGGAGTGAGTAAGGTGGTCCCTGTGATGTGCGCTCACAGCAGTGGAGGCCTCAACCCAGGGAGCAGTTGAAGGGCAGGTGGGTGGAATGTGGCTGTGACAGTTAGATCTGGCCCAGATGAGAACTGGTTGTAGCAAACCTGAAGAAGAGACACACATTTTCATCACCTCTGAAGGTGGAGCTGGTCATTGGAAATGGTGAGAGAGGTGCAGAGTTGTCATTGCGGAAGGTTGATCTGACCTCTGAAGGTGCAGATGGAGGTGAGACCTGAAGTGGCCTGGATTTGTGTCAAAATTTCCAGGAGTGCACAATTGGAGGGCTAGGGAAGTCCTACCAGTGGCCTGAATGGAGTGTCCAGATGAGAAACAGCTGCAGCCCTGTGTGGCACAAGAATACTTTCTGGTCATACACAGTGCCACTGACTTGGACAATGGTCGAAGCAGGATGAGCACAGAGGGTGGACCATCAGAAAGTGTGCTGTATCTTGCGATGCTCAAATTGAAACTGTGGAAAAGCATGAGGCATGTGGCCCTTCTGGGAGTAGGTAGAGCAGGAAGATAGGAGAAGAGTGTGATATCCATTGGAATGATGCAGAAGGGATCCAACAAGGATGGTTCATAAACAGGCATAACCAGAGGTGGGTGGCCTGTGAGAGCCAGACTGGAAGCATGTAGAAACTGCGTCTGATGCGGGGGGTGATAGTGTCTCCAGAGGTGATGGTGCCGTAGGAGGCAACGGTTCTGATAATGGTGCACATAGATCACATAAGACTGCTCTGGAAAGGGCTGGTGCAGTGAAAAGATGCCACTGGAGGAACAGAAGAGAGAAGGAAAATGGCATGACAGCATCAGTTAATGAGGAGGGACTTTAGTGTGGTTGGAGCACCGAAGGCTGTGACTTATGTCGATAAGAATGAAGGACACACAAGACATCAAGGAGTGGTACAGAGGACACTGCGGAATGAGTAAGGTAGCAAGGAGCAGAATGGAGGATGCTGCGGAATATATAATATGTCAAGGAATGGGACAGGGGACACCACATAATGTGCAGAGTGTGGATGCACACTGAGAATGTGAGGAGGAGGATGGACGGAAGTTGAGGAAGACACCTTGGAATGTAGAGTGTGCACTGGAGCGTGAAAATTGATGTAATAGGCCTTGAATTGGTCCTGTAAGTGGACTTAGGAGCGAGTAGCAAGGGCTGCACCTGGGTTAAGGGACTGAAGAATACGATAGGAATGAACACCAGAATAAGCAAGGAGAAAACTAGAAAACTGAAGAGAGACAGCAGGTGTTAGAGTGCACATATGTGGCAAAAATCAACATAAGTCCAAAGTAGTGCATGGGTATGGAAGGTTACTCTGGGCAGGCACAAAAGCATGTAAAATCTGACTGTCTGAATGCTAGTCACTCTAGGCACATAATCCCTAAGCCAATTATCCTTGTAACTATTGCAGTGAGGACAAGATCCTTGGTGTTGCCAATTATGACAAAATTTTGCAAAATTATATCCTCATTGCCATTTTAGGGACAAGGAGAGTGCAAATGTTGATACTCATCATGATTATAATGGAGTGGGGTGTGATCCTCATTGCCATTTTAGTGTTAGACAAGGAGGAAGCAACAGCGATAATCCTCACCATTGTAGTGTTCGTGACTGAAGGGAACAATGCAATTGATGTGCCCAGGTAGGCAATAACAATGGAGTTTTATTGAGTGTGAGTTGGCACTACTGAGTTCTGTCTGATGATTAATTACTGAAGCATTGCAACATTTTAGCAGGTAATAATTGTCATTGCCTGGAATGTCTTAGTGTGTAACCGCTGACATTACACAGGGATAGTTGGAGGTGGACAAAGTCTACAGTTATAGCATCCCGTGAGTTGGTGAGCTTGGAGATGAATTGGAGATAAAGTCCCATGAAGCAGTGAGCTCCAATGGATGATGAGCCACTAGGTGTGTCCAGTGTAGAACATGAAGCACAGAATGAATTTGGTGAAAGAACTCCAATTGAAGGACTGCAAGGCACAAGTCAGTGTAGAGCCTGGAGCTTAGAGTATGCTCGACGGAAAGAACTCTGATTTAGGAACTGCTAGGCAGGATCAGAATAGAGTCCAGCCTGCAGAACACTCAGACAGCAACCCAAATACTCATCTAGCAGAAGGATACCGGTAAAAGCATGTGACTCATGGGAGCAAGATAGAACCGTGATGGCAGTGCTGTTTGCAGTAATTCTCCTGCCTCTGACAGGAAGGCTGATACCATATGGTACTGTGGCACCTTCTCGAGGTTCAGTTGTAAACAACCTGGCATATTTGTGAGTTGCTGCATTTTGTTTTTGTCTGAGCTCCAGTCAAAATGTTGTTAGTGGCCCAGAGGTACAGCAAATCATGGTACACAACTGTACGGTTGATGACTGTATCGCCATGTGATACAGTACCTCACTTCTTCACTCATTTCTTTACTCCGATGATCTATTTCTCTCTTGGTTTTCATTTTGGTCTTTTGTCTCCTATTGTCATTTCATGAGCCTCCCTTGTACCCTCTCAACTCTCATTCTTTTAACATACCCATACAATCTTAATCTTTTCTTTTCTATGATCACTTGCATGGGCTGCTCATTCACTACTCTTCTCACTTAAGACACAAAGGAATTACAGACATTGGCTGTGAGCAGGCATTGATTGAAATTGAGGGGGAAAGTTGAAAATTTGTGCTGCACTGGAATTCAAACTGAGGTCTCCTGTAGGCAGATGCTCTGACCACTAAGCCACCCAGGCACAGTTGTCATTGCAACTGCTGGACTACCCCGCATGCCTCCCATCAGAGCCAAATTCTCAACTTATCTACACATTACTAATGTACATGTCCCATTATCCTCATTACTTGTGGCATTTCACTTATTCCTGTACGAGTTCGAGCCTGGTGGGCATCTACACTGAAGAGATCAGTGAAGTATCACAATATGTAAAATGGGACATGTGTCCTTATATTTCACTTTGTAGCCAAAACTGTTTGCTGCAGACCAATGGTGTTTATGCATGGGAGTAGTCTTAAATCCCGCATTGAGCACTATGGTGGGTAGAAGTGGACTGTTGGGGGTGGCAAAAATTGTAATGCTAACGTAATTAACATTCAGCACTACCAACACAAATTGCATAGTCTAACCTCTGCCTAGCACATCTCAATATTATTCATAATAATTGCAGGAAAAAAATAACAAAAGAAAAACTGCTCATGAAAATTGTGATTCAGTTCCAATTCAGTATTTAAAGGAGGAGTAAATAGGATCTATGTGTGATAATAAAGAACGTGAAAATATATTGGAACAGAATGCTCAAACATAAAGGCAACTTTTGTGATCCCGTATAGTGTTGAAAGACAAAAGATGGCGTGAAACAATGAAACTGAACAAGAAAGAGAAGCACATCTAGCAGTGTTGTGACAAAATTCTCAACAAAGAAAAAATAACCTAACAGAAGAGCAACGTGAGATTATGAGGGAGGCAGATAGGAGAAGAAAGCAATCATTTAAAAAAACAGGAAAAAGATTGGATAGCAATGAAAGTGATGAACAGAATACGGAAGTAATAAATAATCTTTGCTTAGGAAATCAGGTCGCGGCACAATCATTGAAGACATCTTCAAAAAAATGTAAAGGAGAAACACAGAGTATATGCTGCCTAAATGTTAAAATTACACTGCCAGCACTAAAATTACCTCCACCTGAATTCTTTGAACATATGATTCGAAGAGCAGAGACAATACATAAATCGATAGGTACAATAATGGATCAAGAAAAAAGTGACGACTTTCCAACCAAATTTTTAATATCACTAAATCTACCCAGTATGCCTCTACATGTATTGAAACTGAAAATTGGATCACCAGGAATACTATAATGAAATATTAACTCACCAAAATTATATAATGACACAAGATTGTGTGCCAAATAACTATTTCATAATATTATTGAAGCAATCATTTTAACTGGTAAACAAAAGGAAAATTGGTATTCATACAAAGAATCCTATTGATCTCAACTCATATGTTGTTTTCTTTTAAAAGATTACAATTTCCTGTGAAATAGCTTACAGTATGACAAGCAATAACGCTCAGGGCTAAACATTTCATTACTGTGGCGTTAGTTTGAAGGAACGCTGTTTCTCACCTGGCCAGTTCTACATTGCATTTTCATGTGTCTGACAAGCAGAAAATATACAAGTGTATGCGCCACACAACCAATTATCAAATATAGTTTATTAGAATGTAATTTAATGCAAAGATTTTATATGTAAGGTATTTGCCCGAATAAAAAAATGAAACAAAAAAGTCTTTCACTGCAGTTTTTTTTTCCATTATTACATTTATAAAACTACCAATGGGAAACTAAAACCCCAGTGAATTGGGTTGTTATCAGCTAGTTATAGAAGGTGTGTGTTCTCTTAGACATGTTCAAAAGAACAGACACAATTTTGATCCAGTAGTCATTATGAATTAAGACACAAAGGAATTACAGGTGTTGGCTGCGAACAGGCATTGATTGAAGTCAGTGGGGAAAGTTGAAAATTTGTGCCAGACCGGGATTTGGGTCTGATGGGAGGCATGCTAGGGTAGTCAAAGCAGTCGCAATGACCACTGTGTCCAGATGACTTACAGGAACCACGGGGTTGCCTCCTGCTTTCACGAATCCCTGACTTTCACTATGCTCCCAGGTACTTGAAACTTTCCACATTTGGTAATTTGAGCCCTCTAATACTCACATCTGTTGCTTCTATGCTCTTATTCTTCATTGTCACCATCACTTCACACATCTTTTTGCATTAAATTCCATTCTATACTGCCCACCACTTCCTCACACATATTTAGCCTTTCTTGTGCTTCTCTCTTTCCATTTCTCCACACCATTAAGTCATCTGCAAACACAGCTGTATTCTTATTTTAATTTCCTATTTGCACTGCCACTCCTGTCATTATATCATCGACAACAGTAGTGAAAAATAGGGGGGGGGGGGGGGGGGTAGTGCGCTCCTGTGCTTCAGCCCATTTTTCTGTTCAAATCAATCTCTCTTGTCTCCTCCTGCTTTTATACAACTTGTACTTCCTGGGTGCGTTTCTTTATTCTTCTAATTTTGAGCCTTCCAATTCCCCTTTTCTCTAGGGTTTCCCACATCTTGTGTCATTTCGTACCTCCACATGCCTTCTCAAAGTCCAGAAAACCATTACAAGATCCTCAACATATTTGCAGTGGCTCTTTTGGAACTGCCTTACTCTAAAAATTAGATTCACAATTGGTCTTCCTGGTGTAAACCCATACTGTTCCCCTCTCCGTCTTACTGCTACTACCTTCCTCACTGTCCTTTCCAGAATTTTCTCAGATATCTTGGCAGCATGACACATCAAAGGAATTTCCCTATAATTCTGACATGGTTTCCTGCAACCTTTCTTAAAAATTGGCCCTATAATCAGGGTGTATACGACCCGGGACAACCGGGAGATCTGGGAAAGATCCGGGAATTTTTTCATCCGGGAGAAAACCCGGGATATTTTTAGAATTCCGGGAATTTTTCATTGGTTTAGTTTTCAGTTAAATTTTTGTAATTTTGACTGGTAAGAACCTATACTCTAACAAAGGATATTACTATATCCCGCTACTGCAGAATAATACTTCAACGATAAAACTTAAAAGAGAGAATAAAACGAAAAAAACTTAAATTGCAAAGGAAATGCGCCATATACAACAATGACTCACATTGCTCTTGCAAGCGTCTGCCAATTGAAAATGTGTCAAAGGCTTTAGCTGTCTACATTCGATTTGTTTTAGCAGTTATGCGCGGGCTCATGCGCATGCGCAGTTGAGTCACATTTGAGTAGTAGATTCCTTCGCTTCTGGCAACAGGAATGTGGCTGTTGGCTGTGCAAGCAGTCGCAGCAAGCAGCTAGATGCTACCAGGAAAAGGGGGAGCCAAATTCATATTCTTTAGCAAAACAGCTTGTTTCACAAAGCACCAAGCGCACGTTTGCCTATCGATTATTCATATGATTTTGAAACGCTTCCCTATTGGTTTTTGAACACATTTTAAGTTGATTTCTGAATGAATCATAAGTTGACTTTTGAATGCATGCATAGTGTACATGATGTCTCTATCAGAAGAATCCTTGTCGCATCTAGAAATAAACTTTCCGCAGACAAAAGGGGACTGGGTTATACGAGCTGAGGGAGTAAAGCCAAACGGATGAATGCCAATCACTGTCTGATTATGTGGTTGATTGGGTTTGCGTAAGATCAGCATTGTTATAATTACTAGCGAAATCCATAGATTCAGACTACCAGAATGGAAATAAATGACTGACAGGAAAAACAGGTGAGAAAGATTAAGTATTATCTTCTCGGTGTGTCCAAGAAAATGAAATTTTGACAGAAAATTTTTGGCCAGATCGCTACACTCGTAAGGACCAGTAGTGCAGTCCCCGGCTAGCAGCCGCGTAAGTTCTATTCTGGAAGTAACGCGGAAAACGTGTTGTTCGAACACGTAATAATGCCTAACCGGGAAATAATCGCGGGATAACTAAACCTGTGATTCTGGCAGGGTTAGCGAAGTTAATCGGTGAACAGATTTTGACAGTGGCAGAAATAGCTTCAGAATTGGTGATGACAAGATTGTTTGTTAGAACGAGGAAGGAGAAGAAACGGGGACATCACACAAATTATGGAAGAATAAGACGATTCCAAATTTATTTAAAAATTTCGTAATACTACTTTTCGATCTCATGCTTGAGAAGCTGGTGCGTATGAATGAAATGTGAAACTATTTCCTAACATAAAGCTTTTTGCTTGTAGTAGGCCTAATAGGCATTTGATATTGGTACTTATTGGATTATATTCTGTCGTTTTATAAAAATGGCCATTTGTGCCAAAACAGTCTCGTTTATTTGGTGTGTTACAAAATTGCTGCCATATTAGAAAGGCCTAGTTTATTTTATCTAGCAGACAGTGACAAAATAGACGTAATCAGATTGAGAAACCACACCAGTCTTGGGTATTATTTGTATTAACAGATTTTTCAGTATTAGATAACGACATTTTGATTTTTAATGTAGCAAAACGTTTGATGGACTTTGATGAGGTGATAGATTCTTTCGCAGAAAGGAAAGCATGCCATGTAAAACTGTAGCAAGATTAGAGAGAAAAAATGCTAGGAGCTAAGGTTTGAAGAAATGTGTAATTTCTTGCTTATCTCTTGTCAGTATTGGTTTTATATATCCTATATTTAATTTTATGTCACACAAAACAGCAAGTTATTAACTAATAGGCAATAAAGAGTTCAGGTGTTCTGAAGAGTTCTTGTTCTCTCGATTACATGTAATCCCATCTGCTATTAATTGCGAGATTTTTTTTAAAGAGGGGCAGGCTGTCAAACCGGCCGACTGGGAGCAGGAGAGGCACCACAGGACATTTCAATTTCCACTCTCCTGAATATAGTTTGGATGTGGGGTAGAAAAATGCTTTATGAAGAGGCATGGCACTACACTTTGGCATACTTAAGACCAAATAATATGTCTTACATTTCCTCGAATATATTTGTTTTATGCTTCAGGCTTTTCAGAAAGATGTGCGCTACAAGATAAACATATTTTGAAAATTCGATTTTTTTTAGTATTGACCGGGTTCGCAAATGTCGTAGATCCATGGCTGATCTAGTGTGTTTACATTTAGTGATTTTGCTGTTTCTCCTTCATTTACTCTCACGTAAAATGAAAACAAAACGGATATCTGTGGCCAGGAGCTATCAAGTGAATTAAAACACATTCACATAATTACGGAAGGCTGAAATGTGTCATTAGTTTCAGATTTTTTTTTATTTCTGCCTTTCTGACAGTCAAGCATTAATCGCCTTGCGGAACAATGAAGTTATTTTTGTCTGTTTGCTAAAGAAATTTGACTTTTGTTAACCTTTTTCGCAGAGACAGTCAATGTATTTGAAACGAAATGTTTAATTCCACAGTACTGGCTAGTTTCAACTGTTCGCTGCATTTCAAGTGCACGTTTTCATTTTCTAGCACATATGGCATTATGCCATAATAAAGAACTAAACGCGATATAATATAGTACTGATGCTCCAAGAAAATTTGCATCCCGAAAACCACACTGAAAAGCTTAATATCAGGTCGAGGTCTACTTCATTGGGAATCTGGACATACTAATGTGCCCTTTAAGTATCCACTTTAAATGTGCACATTTTAATATGGTTCACGAAGTTCTGATACTCTTGCAGTATCCTCTGATGTCTTGTTTCTTTTATGACATAATGTATGATCTTTCAATGTTTTACACGTACGTACATACGGGCTTCCTACGACACGGTAGCTGCGCAAGTGCGTGGTGTCGCCTGTTATCTGCGCTCTCTGGCAACTGCTGAAATGAACCTGAAATGAACCTATTTCTAACAGGTCGCGGGAAAATATTGCCAATAGTGGTTTGAAAAGCGCTACTTTCAAAGTAAATATCCTTTTACATAAGTTGAGTTATAAGCAAGAATGTACCATGAATTTATTAAATCACAGAGCGTTTGACTCTCAATTAAAAATCAGCTCTTTGATGACGAGCCATTTAGAAGAATTTCGAACCCTGAAGATCAGACATTTATGTCATTATTAAATATTTTACTGGCACATTTGTGTCATATATCTTAAAGTGTAACACGCACAAAAAAGATTAACAGTATATGCGAAAGCTTAGCTTCTCTTGCAGCTTGAGACCAATATTATATGTGAAAGCTTTGCTTTTCTTGTAGCAACACTATGTATATTAATTTAAACTATTAACTTTCCCTGTTTGTGTGTTCATGCTACTTAACAGTGATGTTGCTGTTGGCTGACTACATCACGTGTCCTATGCTCTGAATATCCGCTGTCATAGGCTGGCGAGATCACATGACATGAGCTATGAACAGCTTACAAAAGTGCATCGAAATCTCGATTTCCATGATTCGGAAAGTAACATGTGGTGTTTGGTGGAATTCCAATGTATGCTTTCGTAATACGAAAATACATGTTGCTGCACATCAAAGGTATTTCCAAAATGTGTCTTTTTCCCTGAGTTTCGTTTTCTTAAGTGCCGGGAAATTGCACGCCCGTGTATAAAACCATAACCATTCAAAGGATTGATAAGGGAAAATATACTGTGACATGGGAGAAAGTATATTTTTAACCAGGAGATCCGGGAAAAATCCGGAATTTTTTTTCCTTGTCCACGTATACACCCTGATAATTCTCATTTTCCAGTATTCAGATATAATTTCCTTCCATGCTGTTCTCATGACCCAATAGAATCACTGCACACCAACGATGCCAGCTGCCTTCACCATCGCCAAACCTTCTTCATCCAGTCCAGGTGCTTTTTCTCCTCTCAGGGCCTTTATCACTTCCTCTACTTCTGTCTGGGTTAGGTCAATCTTCACACCTTCTAAATCCCCTGGTTCCTCATTTTCCTTTTCCACATTTGTGGTGTATTTTAGTAACTCTTCACAATATTTCTTCCACATCTCCTTGACTTCCTGTGCATTCTCAACTTCATTTCCTTTTTATTGATCATCATGCATCTAGTCTTAGCACCAACCATTCCATAGAGGATCTTCTTCCTCCCTACTCTCCTCGTTGTCCTCCTTCACCACTTTTTGTCCATTTTCTTTTCTCTCCTGCTACCATTCTCTCAGCCACCTTCTTCTTCCCAGTGTATTTCGGTCTCACTTCCTCTATGCTCTCCTCATGCCACTCTCTTAGCCACTTTCTTCTTCTTGGCTTATTCCTGTCTTGCCTCCTCTCTTCTCTCCTGAAACTGTGTATTGAATGCTTTGTATTTGTTTTTTTTTGTGACTTTGCCCCTTACTCTGTCATTTTTGTTTCTTTCCCCTTTTTCTTATCACTGGTTCTTCTGCACATTGTTTTGCTGCTTTCACCAGTGTTCTTTTATTTATAACCTTCCCCATTCCTCCTCTACTGATTGCACTTCATTCCTTGGTATATCGTCTTTACTGTTTTCTGAAATTATTCTTTGCATTTCTCATTTTTCAGCTTCCACACTTTTATCCTTCTTTCCAGTCTTTCTGCCCTCTATTTCTCTTTACCCCCTCTTACCATCACTACTACAAGATGTTGGTTGCTATCAAGGGCTTCAAAAGGTATTGCCTTGACATCTGTGACTCCCCTCTTTGTTTCCTGGTCACATGTAACAACATGGAGTCTACCATAGATTTATTCAACAAATCTTGGCTGTTCCATGTTGTCTTATGACTTTCCTTCTTGTTGAACCAATTGTTGCCCACTCCTAGTCCATTCCTTATACAAAAGTCTTAACAATTTTCCACTGAACACGCTATTTTACAATTCATAAATGAGATTATATAAAATTTAAATGGTAAAATATTGCCAATTGTTATTTTCTGTGCCCTATCAAAAGCATTTGATTGTGTAGTTCACAGAATTCTCCTAGATACATTCAAATATAATTGTACCACAGATGTTGAGGGTAACAGATCTTCCTGTTGTCTAACTAAAAGAATGCAAAGTGTTGCATAAAGAAATGCAGAAAGTGTACACAATGAAATGGTTTCTTCAGAATGGGGAATAATCACTAAAGCTGTACCACAGGGATCAATATCGGGTCAGCTCTTGTTCTTGTTGTATTTAAATGAATCGCCACAGTAAGTCCAGGAATCAGAAATAGTTTGTTTTGAAAATAATTCAAATATTGTAATCATGCCCAATGAAGAAACTTCATTAGTTGAAAAGTTAAATAATTTGTACTGAAAATTAATAAATGGTTCCCTGCTAATGGACTGTTACTGAATTTAGATAAAACACACTACACACTACATAAGGCATGGGCATGCCATTAGAAATAATGGATGGAGACAAATAAGTGAATAAAATACGATATTCCTAAGTCTTAGTTGTTTATATTGTTATGACCCTGACCTTACAGATCATAATAAATCTTCAACCTCTGCGACTTTTACGGTATGGATTATAACATATTTTGGAGATAGAAATGGGGAGTTGACTTACATTTCCTATTCACTACTCCCTTGTTGCATCATGTTCTGGGATAACTCGCCACTGAGGAAAAGCTATCTGTTGAACAGTAATGTGTAATTATAATAGTGTTGTGTGTCAACTCTAGAACCTCTTGTAGACAATGGTTCATAATACATTTAGTCTCACATGATATTTGTTGTCAACAATCTGGTATTGTTATTGTGGTTTTCTGTCTAAAACCTGGTTTGATGCAGCTCTTCATGCTACTCTATCCAGTACATGCTTCTTCAACCTGCATAACTAGTGCAACCAACATCCACTTGAACCCGTTTTCTGTATTCAAGCCTTTGTTACCCTCTACAATGTTTACCCCCTCCCCCCAATGCTTCCTTCCATTACCAAATTGACAATTTCTTGATACCTCAGGATGTATCCTATTAACTGATCCCTTCTGTTAGTCAGGTTGTACCTTAAATTAATTTTTTTCACCAATTCCATTCAGTACTGCCCATTATTTTTAGTTCTATCCATCTAATCTTCACCATTTTCAGCATTCTTCTGTAGCACCACATTTCAGTTCTCTTCCTGACTGAATTGCCCATTATCTATATTTCACTTCCATATAAGTCTATGGTCCTGACAAATACCTTCAGAAAGGGCTTCCTAACACATTTGTCCAGGGTGTCCCAGGAGAAATGGTAAATATTCATGGATATGATAGGGATGCTCATTTGAAGTAACATACATTTGTTTTTGGGCTAGTGGCATGCATGTATGTGTATTACTGATCCAGCCTCTTTGAGGTTTTATTCTAGCTCAACCTACCTCACTACCATCAACATCTACGCTTGGGTTGTCTCTCTGCCATGAAACTGGGCCATTGAATGTGCAGGTGTCTATGTTGTATTGTGAGTGAATTAGTGCGAGGGATTGAGAATGTATTAGAGAGCAGCATCGGCTAACTGTGTACACGCACTGACTAAAATGCCACAAATTTACACCAATGAAGATTATGCGGATGCGGTGAATGTTATAACTTCTGCAATAATAGTTCTACTACTGTTGGTGCTTCTCATCATGTTGAATTCCTGATCACAGAGTGTTTAACAGAGTTTTCAGCACAGTGTATGAGACAGGTGTTCTTCTCAAGCTCCCATTTTTCATCTGAACATGTAGTTCAACAACTTATGTAGTAACAAAAAAAATAAAAATATTGAGTGTCATCTAATATTTTGTGTAATGTAATATCTTGTATAGACACCGTTTATTAACCTGACACATTCCACATCATTACGAAGTGTTGTCTTCATGATCGATGGAACAAGTATTAATCTAATCTAAAACAGCAACACATTTTTGAAATGGTGCAGCGTAGCTCTACTACCAGCACATGACAACTTTCTGCATGTATCAGTGCCCCCACGAACACGTGTATGGCAAATATTACATGTGGAAAACTTGTACCTGTATCACATAACGGCATGTCCACAGTGTCCACACACTGACAACAGTGCCATAAGACTTGAATTTTGTCACTAGTTAAATGACAATCAGAATTTACTTCTGTTAATATTAGTCACTGATGAAGCCAAGTTTACACAGAATTGAATCAACAACTCACATAATAATCTTCGATGATCACAGGAAAATCCGCACTCCCCTGTGGAAAGTAATGTCCAGGCTCATTGTTTGATCAGTGTTGGTTTTGGCATGATTGGTAATATGTTGATGGATTGGTCATTTTAGAAGAGCAAATGGAGGGACAGAAAATTTGTTTGAATACCTTGAGAATGTTCCTTTGGCCACGCAGAGTGCAATGTACTTCCAGCATGATGGTGTCCCTCTACATTTTATCAGATGTGTGAGGGAACATCTCAACCACTCTTATGCTGATTGCTGGATTGGTCATTGTAGTACAATTAACTGGCCACCAAGATTGCCAGACCTTAACGCCATTAGATTTTTGTATATGGGGTTAGATTAAGTCTGAGACGTACAGACAAAAGGTGAATACAGTGAAACTCCTATTTTACATTTTTGTGTGGTCTAGACTTTAAAAAACGCAAAACTGAGGAAAGTGCAGAAATGAGAAAAATGTTAACCCCCGCCCCCCTCCCAAAAATGAGCAAAAATACTCGTAATTGGCATATATGATAAAAAATTGCAATCCTCTCCAAGACTTTGTATAAAATCTGTCCTAGTAAAGGAAATTAAATGTGCATTACTATGTTTATACAATAATTTTTGGAAATGAATTTCGTCAGTTGTTAAAAAATCACAGATGCGTAACAGCAAGTAAAAACGCATCAAAAATTGAAACTGGTATCTGTGTACAAGGTAATCGAGCTGTTTTCTGACATGCTACAACCACAAATTATTTGTTCAAAACAGATGTTTTTGAGAGATCATCCTTTGTGCTCACACATAAAAAAAGCAAAAAATTGATGAGCATGTTGAATTAAACCAAAAACATCACAGCATCTAAGTGGTTAAACCACAGGCATAAATGTGGACGTCTGCTTAATGACATGCTTTATCACCATTGCTGTTGTTGTTTAATGCTTTTCTTCTTCAAATGCTCACCGTCATTAAAGTATTATTTTAGGCTTGATGAGAGAAACAGAGACGTGAAAAATTGAGTTTACTTCCTCACTTGATGTTGTTGTTGTTGTGGTCTTCAGTCCTGAGACTGGTTTGATGCAGCTCTCCATGCTACTCTATCCTGTGCAAGCTTCTTCATCTCCCAGTACCTACTGCAGCCTACATCCTTCTGAATCTGCTTAGTGTATTCATCTCTTGGTCTCCCTCTATGATTTTTACCCTCCACGCTGCCCTCCAATACTAAATTGGTGATCCCTCGATGTCTCAGAACATGCTCTACCAACCGATCCATTCTTCTAGTCAGGTTGTGCCACAAGCTCCTCTTCTCCCCAATTATATTCAATACCTCCTCATTACTTGTGTGATCTACCCATCTAATCTTCAGCATTCTTCCGTAGCACCACATTTCGAAAGCTTCTATTCTCTTCTTGTCTAAACTATTTATCGTCCACGTTTCACTTCCATACATGGCTACACTCCATACAAATACTTGCAGGAACGACTTCCTGACATTTAAATCTATACTCGATGTTAACAAATTTTTCTTCTTCAGAAACGCTTTCCTTGCCATTGCCAGTCTACATTTTATATCCTCTCTACTTCGACCATCATCAGTTATTTTGCTCCACAAATAGCAGAACTCCTTTACTACTTTAAGTGTCTCATTTCCTAATCTAATTCCCTCAGCATCACCCGACTTAATTCGACTACATTCCATTATCCTCGTTTTGCTTTTGTTGATGTTCATCTTATACCCTCCTTTCAAGACAGTGCCCATTCCGTTCAACTGCTCTTCCAAGTCCTTTGCTGTCTCTGACAGAATTACAATAACATCGGCGAACCTCAAAGTTTTTATTTCTTCTCCATGGATTTTAATACCTACTCCGAACTTTTCTTTTGTTTCCTTTATTGCTTGCTCAATATACAGATTGAATAACATCGGGGAGAGGCTGCAACCTTGTCTCACTCCCTTCCCAACCACTGCTTCCCTTTCATAACCCTCAACTCGTATGACTGCCATCTGGTTTCTCGACAAATTGTAAATAGCCTTTCGCTCCCTGAATTTGAAAGAGAGTATTCCACACAACATTGTCAAAACCTTTCTCTAAGTCTATAAATGCTGGAAACGTAGGTTTGCCTTTCCTTAATCTTTCTTCTAAGATAAGTCATAGGGTCAGTATTTCCTCACGTGTTCCAACATTTCTACGGAATCCAAACTGATCTTCCCCAAGGTCAGCTTCTATCAGTTTTTCCATTCGTCTGTCAAGAATTTGCGTTAGTATTTTGCAGCTGTGACTTATTAAAATGATAGTTTGGTAATTTTCACATCTGTCAACACCTGCTTTCTTTGGGATTGGAATTATTATATTCTTCTTGAAGTCTGAGGGTATTTCGTCTGTCTCATACATCTTGCTCACAAGATGGTAGGGTTTTGTCAGGACTGGCTCTCCCAAGGCTGTCAGTAGTTATAATGGAGTGTTGTCTACTCTGAGGGCCTTGTTTCGACTCAGGTCTTTCAGTGCTTTGTCAAACTCTTCACGCAGTATCATATCTCCCATTTCATCTTCATCTACATCCTCTTCCATTTCCATAATATAGTCCTCAAGTACATCGCCCTTGTATAGACCCTCTATATAATCCTTCCACCTTTCTGCTTTCCCTTCTTTGCTTAGAACTGGGTTTCCATCAAAGTTCTTGATATTCATGCAAGTGGTTCTCCTTTCTCCAAAGGTCTCTTTAAATTTCCCGTAGGCAGTATCTATCTTACCCCTAGTGAGATAAGCCTCTACATCCTTACATTTGTCCTCTAGCCATCCCTGCTTAGGCATTTTGCACCTTCCTGTCGATATCATTTTTGAGACGTTTGTATTCCTTTTTGGCTGCTTCATTTAGTGCATTTTTATATTTTCTCCTTTAATCAATTAAATTCAATAATTCTTCTGTTACCCAAGGTTAGAGTTGGCTCAGTGAATTTCTGTGCAGTGTGTGAAATGTAAATTTAAATGAAAGCTCAGGTGCTGCAGTTTTGTTTCCATGCCCTCTATCACTGCTGCCAATCTTTACTATCTACAGTGTGTGGTGCAAGGTATTTGCATGAGTAGTGTATGTAGTTGTTGCAACTGTATTATGTCACATCTGAATGTGAAAGTCTTTAAAATGTGCTATCACAAAACCCTTGTTCTGTTTCCATGTGAATCTCTGTCGTATCACATCATCTGCACAAAAAGTATATTTTCAGCACTTCACAAAATGCTTTCATCCCTACCTGCACTCCCATCACTGAAGGGCCATTCCCCCCTCTCCACACATCCAGCAGGTGAGCTCATTTTACATGTGTTAGTGTGCTGTAGTGGCTGCACTGGCTATTAGGTGAGTATTTCACTAGCCGGAAATGGGCGACACTTCCTTGATTATGACGAAGCATATTCTTTAGCACTCAGAGTTTGAATTTAAAAGGTTGAAAGTTGATATCGTTGCTGAATACAGTACTCTGGAAATACATGTGGAATGATGAGACCGAGTTATATGTAGCACAGGAAAAGGTGGTGGCTGGGTCCATTCATCACATATTGGCTCAGTCTGGAACACTTCCCGTCGACTGTTTTGTTTTTCCATTACTGCTGCAGCCTAACAACAGTTGTATTGTAGTTGCCTGGTGAAGCTAAATGTTTCAAGTTGTAATGGCAACATTCACATCAAATGTCAATAGGGAGAAAACGGGATGAAGTCAGGTGAGACACTGAGTAATCAAGGTAACCCTTAGTAGGAAGAAATGTAAAATCGGAGACTTTTTAGCATTGATCTTATGGGTTTTTCACAGGGGTTACGAATTTGTTGTGGTGTAGAGTTGCAAAAAACATAAAATCAGAGACTGTCAAATCGAAGTTCCACAGTATGTGAGATTAACTGCTTGGTTGCATCATGAACACTGCTGACCTCATTAGGAGACGTGGAGCAAGCAACACAACATGTTCTCCCAAGAGTGCACAAATGCTTTGAAATTGAGTGTGGGATATTCATATTCTAACATGATTAGAGGTGAATATGTTAAAAGTATAGATTTTTCAATTGATTCTTTGTAAAACACATATTTTAATGTTTACTAACTGTTGTACATGTGTAAAACTCACAATGTATCAAGTAATACAGACAATAAATAAACAATGTATATTAAATATGTTGTGTTGTGGAAACCATTTGGAATAGGGCATATATTCATATCGAGTTTCTAAGAGAACTCCTGTGTTCTTCATTTATGTATGCAAGAACAGCGTTGAGTACCGAACCTCATTGGACATCATGCTTAAGGTTTCCCCAATCTGGATTTAGTTTTATTCCTATGGCATCATTCATTGATGCAATACTCTGTTTTCTGTCGTTGATTACAAAAAAAAAAAAAAAAAAAAAAAAAAAAAAACACTCCACCCTTGGAAGTAGGCCCTATGCCTTTAACATTAGTAACATTTTAGCTTCCTGAGAAAATTTCATGATCCATACAATCACAGAAAACGTTGAAACGGTTAATTTTATTGTTTAGTTATACCATAAGTGAGTTTCTGAGTCATATATTAAACAGTGGAAAATTGGGCTTGGAATAACAAAAATATGAATTAGGATGGATTGTTATTCATCAAACAGTGGAGGTGTTGAGTAGCATACAGGCACAGTTAAAAGTATACTTCTGGGTTTTATTAAGCTAGTGGACTAAGTCCATCAGTTGTAGAAAAAACTGGACCACACAAATAGTTTCTTCAGTTGACAAAGGACTTTGTCCAGTAGTTCAATAACATCCAACAGTCTGTTTTGAATTGTACCTACCTCCCACTCAATGCCTCCACTATTTGGTGAGTAGCAATATATCCAGATTCATTTTATTGGGAACATATGTTGCTTTCTTTGTAGAGTAGACTGTATGAGGCACAATTCATCAGTTGGTGAAAGTTTTTTTGTCAGAAAGATAGTTAATTATTCTGTTATAGTCTGTATTCTCAGAAGTTTTTCAGAACTCAGGAAGGAAGGAGACAGATCTACAGTTTGAAAGAAACCATCTCCACTTTTATAAGTGGACACCACAGCCCTCAGACCCCAGTCGTTCAGGAAATACTCCTTGAGTAATTATAAAGCTAACTGTTCAGAGGGGAAGAGCAGAGAGTCATGAAATTGTGCAAGTAGGTAGGAAGCCAACAGTGCAGCATGCGTAACTGTTAAAAACAGAGAGGAATGTCTGACACTGATGTTAATAGCACCATTTAGGTGTATGAAAAAGCATTTTATGGGTGTATGACAGAAAGTAGTGAGGAATGAGGGTCATGTTTATTATTTTACATCGACAAAAATTTTTCAGTCTAACGTTTATTTTTTCTGCTGTTCATTCAAATAGAGGAAATAAGTTATGTAGTTATTGCATATGCTCATGTAGTAGCTAAAATTTAAAATGTCATTGCAGGAAGAAAGGAGTGTTCTAGACTACCAGGATTGTGCAGGAGGTCGATGTCTACGTGGAATAGATGGTGATACAATGGTTTGTATCACCAGTATACTTAACTCGTTAAAATTGACCCATAATTATTTATATTGCCCCCAATTTCTCAATTTTGAGTGAAAATGTCTCCTTTAAATAAATATATAAATAATATATAACATTTTTAATAAAATTATAATTATCTCCTGTTCTTAAAATAAGGAGTTATAAAGTGTTAAATGATTTACTAAAGACTTTGATTTGCAGTAGTGTTCATAGCTGCATAAACTGACTTAATTGTTCTTTTGATATTCACTTGGTTTTTACCAAGAGTACATGGAATGTGTCACAGATTGGAAGTTTGGATAACAACTATTACCATATGAAACTTTGCAATGTGGATTATCTCTTCTTGCTCATATGTCATTCCTAAATCTAATAAGTACTTTTCCTGACTTTGTATGATTTAATTGTGGACAAGTAAGCCATCAAAAATCAAAATTACTTCAATGGTTATGTTTCCTAAAATCTTATTACTCAGATAGTATGGTTATTTATGTTTGTGTGATTCGTGTGATGTAGTTATGTAACTGAGGGACATTTATTTTACATATGAATTATATATCATGTTTCATAGTCCCTTGCACTCTAAAAATTGTAACCCCACTAATAATCTTTTGCCGTACATATACTAGTTTAAACTACTAAATTTTGTGGTTTTAGGAATGAGTTCAATTTTATCTCGTATGCAAACTCATTTAAACTACTAAATTATCTGGTTGAAGGAATGTGCTTGATTTTATCTATTATGCACTATTCGGAAGCTATTTTAATTTAATGGTTTCATTGTAGCTTACAATCAGTACAGCATAAAATCCACTCTAAAAAAGGAAGACCTGGTTAAATAATATTTAAAAAGGCATTATTTATTACATGGTACACAGAAATGTCTGTTAATTGTATTATGTTATTAACTAAAACTACTTTAAAGTAGACGGTATTTTTGAAGTATTGGTATAACTGTGCTTCATCTTAGAATATACAGTGGAAACTCGATTAACTGTCATCTCCGGGACCGTGGTCGTGACAGTTGAGCGAATAGATGGATAACAGAAACACTGTATTCCTCCAAAACATAACCTCAATCAATTATTTTATGTATAGACACATATCACTCTCACAGTAATATAATAATACTTCTGAGCGAAAACAAATTAAACACGATTGTAATAGCAAATAAAACTATTTATTACATGACAAAAACATCTGTACAGTAGCTACAAAAGTTGCAAAATACGTAATGTACAGTACTGTACTGTACTATAAACTTACAGGTGAAATAGTTTATCTAGCTTGGAAATAGTCAGTCAATTTCTTCTGCCTTTTTGATGTTCGAGCTTTCACCGCTGCAATATTTTGTATTTTTCGGAGCAGTAGTGCCTGCATTGCATTAGCCTCTTCTTGACTTTCAAATCATTCTAAACGCTTGGACAGTTTCTGCCTCTGAATGGCTAATGGTTTGTTTTTCTTCATGGTTTGAGCACTCGTCTTCATCAGCCCCTGCTTCTTCTTCTTTGGTGGCACTTACGCTGGCAACAATTTCGTCATCACTCAAAATTTGAAAACCCCCGTCCACTTTGTCACACTCTAACCACTCTGATACTTCTTCTGACGTCAAATTTGTGCTGATTTGTAAATTATTGCACAAATTGACCATCTCGTCAACTGTCACACACTCAGGTTCCTCCGATTCTTCACCTCTAGGTTGAGGCCAAAGTTTATTCCAGCCGTTCTTGAGATTTGACACTGACAAATCACTCCATGCACTGGCAACATTGAAAATGGCATCTTTAATACTGTAAGACCTCCAAAACTGTTTTACAGATGTTGATTCATCAGATGAGAGCAAACTTTCGATAAATATTTTTCTATAACGACACTTCATGTTCTCGATGATTCCCTGATCCATGGGCTGTATAAGTGAAGTTGTGTTTGCTGGAAGGAAGAGGCATGTTTTGTTGCCGTCATCACTTGTCATTTCACAAGTAGGGTGCATTGGGGCATTGTCTAATAGCAATAGCGCTTTCTGTGGCAACTTTTTTTCAGCCAAATGTGCTCTAACTTGAGGTACAAATTGTTTGTGAAACCAGTCAGAAAAAACTGATTGATCCATCCAAGCACTCTTCTGGGCATAGTATTGTGCAGGGAGAGCATTCAAATTCAAATTCTCGAATGCACGAGGTTTTCTTGATTTCCCAATCACAAGTAGGGGTAGCCTATGATTGCTGGTCGCATTTGCACAAAGCATAGCAGTGATGTGATCTTTTTGTACTTTTGAAACCTGTAGCAGCTTTTTCAGAGAGTGATGCTAATGCCTTTTGTGGTAAAGCCTTCCAATGAAGCCCAGTTTCATCACAATTGTAAACTTGTTCCCTAACAAGATTCAATTCAGCCATTTTTTCTTTAAACTGTTCCCGGAACTCAGCAATTACCGAGCTATCTGCGCTGAGTTTTTCTCCACTGATATCAAGTTGGCGAATGCCATGGCGAAATTTAAACTTGTCGAGCCATCTGATACTTGCTTTAAAAGACAAGTCACCATCAAGTTTGTTGTTCATTTCAACAGCCTTGGCCATTATTATAGGCCCTGAAAGTGGAATCCCCTGACTTCTCGCTTGTATAAACCATTGGTACATTGCAGTGTCCAATTCATCATATTTGGCAGGTTTCATTATCTTTTTTGTTCGCACATCTCCATCCATGCTCTGCATTGTTGACACATGTTGTTCTATTTTATCAGCATCACGTTTCATATCGTTAACTGTTGTTCTTCCAATTCCCTAAATCAGCGCTACACTACACTTGTCGCAGTTTCGCCCTTTCTTAAGCGTTTTATAATTTCAAGTTTTTGATTAAGTTCTAAAACAACATGTTTACGTTTTTCAGACATTTTATCAAGTCACTGCATCACACACAACTGCACTAAATATGGTAGTGTAAAACATTAGTCAATAAAGCTTATTCAAGTGGAAAACACGTAACACGACACAGCCCGCTAGATACACTGTGACAATTACAGTCTTCTCGCCACAACTGGAAACCGATCCAGTGGTGATTGTTGACTCACAAGTGAGACAAAGACAAGAAAAGGGGGAGATGTGTTAGCACATCAACTGAAGGTCATATTTTATGTACCATTCTACAGCGGCCGGGTACATTCACTTCCCACTAAAATAGAGTAAATAAACAAAGCGAACGCGTCACTTCACCTTAGAGCATTCTGTTATTACAGTATTATTATGCTGTTACAGCAGTGACGGTTAACAGAAACTGACGGTTTAAAGAGTGACGGTTACTCGAGTTTTTACTGTACATGAAACTAAGAAACATAGTGGGAGTTGAGTTTTTGTAGTTGAGGAATGTAGAGTTGAAGGAAATGTGGTACTGTATTGTTGGTAGTTGCAAGTGATGCTTAGCATGTAATAACTGTGTGGTGTCATGGACTATGGCAGCACTTGCTACTCAGTGAACTTTAACTTGTTAAGACTTAATGAAAGCCATTGTGTTTCTGGCATGAATTCTGCAAGAAAATTCCATGGTAGCAAATTAATATTTTTGTATGAGATGTGTGTTGGATTTCACACAGTCATCCACTGACATACTTATTAATTAAATACCAGTAAGAGGCAAGGTTTGTTAAACATGAACATTATCATTTATGACAATGTTTACCATGAAGAGTGCACTTTAAACCCATATATCTTACACATAGATGTGGCTGAAAAAGTTTTTGTGACATGCTGATGCAATACCTCACCAGAAGACGGTAGGAGGTGGTAGACTTTCCTATCGACCTGCTGAAACTGCAATCTAAAGTGGCAACGGTCCCGTAAAGACTCTATTCCAGTACATAAAGAGTTGACATAGCAGGATTTGGGGGCATCAATCAATTCATTCAGTCATTCACTCATTGAATTAACTTGCTGAAGAAAAGGGGACATTTTGCTTTCAAGGTGAACCTTCTTCATGGATGTATATATTCTCAATGAGAAGTCTGTCAGAAACTGCTACCATAGGCTGTAAATGAATACAACTAAATCAGCAGAAATGTTGTTGCTTTGAAAGCTGTTATTTTTCTCAGTCATATTTAGTAACTACAGTTTATCCCTTTCTGCTTGCACAATATTTACATTAGTTAGCTTTTAATTGCCAAAGAATATTTATGAGGAGTTTTGTTCACAATAATATTCAGTTCTGAAATATATGTATCAAATAATTTGTGATAGGTGTGGTTAATAAGATGTGTTTTTTTTTATTTTCTTTTGAATTTTCAAGAATTCTGAATTTATTTTTTCATCTCTGTAGGTACCATTTAAAGGCAAAATACAAATATGAACAATAGAAAATAATAAAAGCCTATATGAAAATAATTTTGTCTTGTAATTTGATTATGTACATTGAATTTAATCTTAAAATTAAAAGAAATTTTGTTGCAACTTTAGCGCCGTTTGTAAAATTTTCTTGGTGTTCAATCTGTGTCATGTTTTGTTTTAGACTTGAGTTTTTGAAGATATTCCCTATCTTCTTCATCAGGAGCTGACAGCACCTGCACTGATGTTTGTCTCTCTTATACAGCAGTAGTATGCCTTACTATTGATGAAATGACATCTCTTGGTGCAAGATTTACAGAATGGAGAGTGCCCAGTACACCACCACTGCCATTTGAAATCAAGTTTTTAATTTTGGTTCTTTGTGAATGATTCAGTTTTAGAGCTTAGCTTCAGGCTTTGCTATGATTATCACCACTGCCTTTGTCAAATTTCATAGCGGACATCCAAATTTCTACACTGTTTTTACTACAGACTCCCAGGAAGATGAAGCACAAAATAAGATATTCTTATCTTCGGAGAAGATCTTATGTCATTTTGTAAGGCTGTGTCCTGCTATCATTGACTTTTCCAAATTTCTCAATTGGATATGATGTTTATGTTCAGTACAGTGTTCAGGCTTGGTGTGGATTGTCTGCTCCACACAATTTTGTCCTATTTATAATTATGGCATATTGTAAACACTAGGTAATCTCAAACCAAGGCAGTCTTTTAATGTACATTGTACTTCTTTAATTTTCTGTGGTACAAAACCACTGGTCTGATACTAAATTTACCTAGTATCTTTTTTGATTGAGGCTGTATCCATGAAAGGGAGAAATACTGATGGACTATGTTTTTCTGTTGGTGGAATAGCTTTGGGCTTTCACTTTCCAGAAAACACAGATCTAATTTTATGCAGAGTAAATACAGGAAGCAAATGATGAGGACATTGAATCATTCAGAAAATTATTCAAAAGTGAATGCTTGCATGGGTGTGATGTCATGTCATGTGGATTCATGAACATCAGGGTATGAATATTTTTGCTCTACTAAATCATCTCTATTACGTAGCACTAATGTTCCAGTCTTGTGCTTCATCAAAGGACTGAGTGTCAGGTTTCTTGAGGTAGAATGCAGTCCTGTTGACCAGTGTGAGAGGCTTTGATCTGACTGATAGAAGATCTCAGAGGCAATATCAGCAGGAGAGGAAGATACCTAGGAAAATTACTAACTCCAAAGCAGATAGATTATTAGGAGTTTATTAAAATGAAAATTCACCTTGCCCAAAACTGAGATGCCACTCTGAGTAAAATTGTAAGTTGCTTTACCCAACGGTATCAGCAGTAGAAACAACTAAGTCACTGAGAGGTGGTGTAGTCAGAACAGCCTCTGCCATCCAGAACTTTTTCTGCAACCTGTCTGAACTGACCTAACCCAGAGACCTCTCTACCCCTGGTATTGATGCCCCCCCCCCCCTCTTCCAACTCTGCTTTTTGTGTTGAGATAGAATAATTTTTTCAACTAGCTGTTGATAACTGTGACACATTTCCACCTAGTCTTGTCATCTTTTCCCTCCCTCACCTTCAGTTATCTGTCTTCCTGAAAAGTGCTGATTCAGTCATTTTTAATGGCCTTGACTGCATGATTTTACTGCCTGATTTATGCTCTGGCTTCTGCCCTATGCTAGCAGTTATTCTTTAGCTGTTTTGACAGTTCCCAATACACAATAAGAATTTATTTCCATATTTTGTGTTTGATCAATTGATATCTAACAGCCATAAAAAGAGCAGGGTATTATAAGAGGAATTTAGTTCTGTCTTTTATTTTTTGATAATTCTCTTAAAATACAATACTTGTGTGCACATTATTGTAAAGATTTATTTCTTTGATTTATGTTTGACAATCACCCTTCAGCAGTCATAAGACAGCATACATGTATTACCTATATCAGAACTTCTTTTGGCAGTAAAGTTCTGAGTTTCTTTGTTTTACTACAGGCATTACAGTTAATGCTGCTCTTATAACATCAAACTTCTCTCTTCAGCTTTTCAAATCTGTAGCTTTCTCTCTCATAAATATCACTGCACTAAGGTGAAATCAGTTTCCAGTTAGATTAAAATACTTGCCTGTGGATAATTTTGTTTATTGGAGGATTTGTAAAATTATAATTAAGTGATTGAATTACTGATATGTTTTTATGCATTCAAGCCTTTTCAGCATAAATGCATATAAAAATATGAACAGGTGACATTCTGTATAAATAAGTAAAAAAAATAAATAAATAAATATCAAATGACATCGAAGTTACTCAACTGCACTGGCAACATTCCCATTTCTCGAAGTAGCTTTGGTATAGTGGTTCCACAGAAACTGAAAAAAATAAAAACTAACTATTTATAAATACATGTAAAAAATAAACATTAGGTGAGCAAATAACTGGATAGGCTACAGCATTTTACAAAGGAGCATCTTTTCTCTGTGCAGAGTCAGATGGTAGTGTGCATTTAATTTAAATATAAATAAAGCAAACTTATGAATAACATACAGTATCAGTTAACATTAGCTGCTAGTCACCACTGTGTGTTCATTAGTAGTAGTATTAGTTTTATTTAGCCTTGGAAAACTTACAGGTCTAATTTGACAGGTTGTAGGCTGTAGGAATTAACCCAGCGTTTATCTGAAGTAATTTAAGGAAACGAAAAACCTAAATCAGGATATCCAGAGCCTCCATCCTTCCAAATGCAAGGCTGGTGTGTAACAAAAAAAACAAATTTGTTTGTTTTTTCCATAGTGCACAATGCTGTTTTGTTTATGCATTCTTGCAGGAAGTTATTTTATAACATAAACTACAAATCACTTCTGATACTGTACTTGACTATCAACTGGGATCAGGACCATTATAATGATGTTTGGTTTCTATTTCGTGTACCAGAACTTTTCATTTGCTCACATCCCCCTTAATAAGTGTCACTTTCAGCTCAGAAAGATAAAATGTTAGTATTATCTGTTGCAGAGTTATGAAACACCTACTCTCTCTTATCTAAAAATTTCTCCCTGTATAGGATGTATTGGTTAACATACACTCTTACAAGTGTCTGAGCTTGTTAGGCATTATACTGTAAAACATTGTTCTCTGGTAGAAAATGATAGCTGTTACCTAACAACAAAATATTCTGTGTTTGATTCCAACCATTGCATAGATTCTGAATAAAAATTCATAGATTCCGAATAAAAATTATCAGCAGTGGCAGCTAAAGACTACCAGTACTGTATGAAGTGTCACACACATTCTGCCAACAGCCTTCTCAAAAGAGGGTAGGGGTGGGGTAGATATAGATTGTATGTACCCTCTTGCCCTTTGCTTGGAAGACTGCTCCAAAAAGTTTAAAGAAGTTGATGAAAACAACTGCATTGGAGACACATAATGTTCTTCCATAGTAAAAGTGGACTGTAACTGAAAAAATGTCATGATGTTCTCTATATTGACAAAAGACCCAAAAGACATTCCACCATTCAGATCCACAGGATAGGACTGCCATAGGGGTGATAACAATGAGAAAAAAATGGAAAAACTAATGAAAGGGTAACATTCTGTAAGTCAGATATTGACAATATGGTACATTGTACTTGGGGAAGGAATAGAAGGCAGAGTTATGAGAGAATATGAGCTCAGAAATAGGAATGAGAGAGGATAAAGACTCCTTGAGTTCTGCAATAAACTTCAACTGTCAATGGCATATACATTATTAAAAAAATCTGAGGAGGATTAGGTTACTAGAACAGAATAGAAGAGAGAATACCACCAGAATTACAGCATGGTGAGACAGGGATTTCAAAATCAGATATTGGATTGTAAGATGTATTCAGGGGCTGGTATAGACCCACATCACAGTATAGTAATGATAAAGCGTAGGCTGAAGTCCACAAAAATGGTCAGGATATTGTTATTACTGATTGAATTCAGGGGACTCAAAAATTATCAGGAAAAAGAATAATCATAGAAGTTGGAAAGACAAATATTGGTGAATATGAAGAAACTTTTGGTAACAGAAGAAATATATCAATTAATCAACAAAAGAAGCAAATACAAAAATCTGCAGGAAAATAAAGGAATACAATAACATTAGTCACTTAGGAATGAAAGCAATAATAAGTGCAATGAAGCAAACTGTGAAACGAGTGCAGTGAAAAAATCAAAAAAGAACATGGTTGTTGGAAGAGGGATGCAGCATATAGAATAGTCAAGATACTGTGTGAAATATTTATAAAGCAAAAGTGTCTTAGAAATTTCACTGCCAAACCCAGAAGAGAGAGTGGGTAGGTGGTGAAGGAACTACCTTCCAACATGATAGTAGAACAAATAGGTGTCTATTTGGAGGATATAAAGGATCCAATATTAATGTCAGAAATTGACAGGGCTTTGATCAAGCAAAACAGATGGGATCATTGACATTCCTTCAAAAGTTCTCAACTCATTGGGGAAGTGGCAGTCAAATGATTATTCACATTAGTGTGTAGAATCTGTCAGACTGGAGATATACGATGACGCTTTCAGAATAGTACTGTCCAGGCAGTCTCAAAGACAGATACGTGTGGGAACTATCACACAATCAGTTTCACAGATCATTCATAGAAGGCTGACCAGAATAATAAACAGAAGAATGCAAAAGAAAATTGAGGATGTGTTGAACGAAGAGCATTTTAGCCTCAGGAAAGTTAAGGACACCAGAGAGGCAGTTCTGACATTACACTGGCTCACAGAGGGAAGACTTCATGTGATCTGTTGACCTCAAGAAATCATTTGACAACGTAGAATAGTGGAACGTATTTGAAATCATCAGAAAAAAGGCGATATACTACTAGAAAAGAAGGATAATATACTATACGTCAAAGATAAAAGTGATTCTGTGCTGTAAGCGACACGTACTGCTCTCTTTTCATCACTCTCAAAGTTATTCAAGTAAAGTGTGCCATATTGTGTGAATGGAAGAGTGTGGGTGTTGGACTCCTTAAGGCTGAATCTGCTCAGCTGTTGTACAACATCCACTGAGTTGCGTATGTGATGTTGACATGTGCCCACATAGGTCCCTTTATACCCCAAACCAACAAACTATAGGTGCTCCACATGTTCTTGAAGTGCCTGGTAAGTATGTAGGTGGGGACACTAGTGTCACTGATAATAGGACTTAGTGGTACTCTTTCTTTGAGGACCTTGGGAACTTCATCAAGTCTTAACGGAATAAGTGCATGAGTACATAGCTTTTTTATAATCTCGTCAGACAGAGCCAAACTTTTGAGGAGAGCCACAGCCATTGTCTCTAACTTCATTCAGATCAATATCAGCCCCTTGCCATGCCTCATTCTCCTTTATTTTCTCAGTTTAGTCTTTATGGAAGTGGACCACCTTAGAATTGTGCTTGACTACCAGTAAGACCACCATAGCATTCCCTTGTATGCCAATAAGACCAACATACCTGTAGCTCTCATGTCCTAGACGCCTGCTCTTTCCTTGTTGGCGACAGTTGGTTTACTGAGTCTAATCTGTAACACCACACAGCAATTTCCAACATACTACTTCTGCTGCTTCTGGAGAAAGACGCATTGTAACTTGTTCTACTGCGCAATTGGCAGACAGTATGCTCTACTGAAGATTGCTACCAAAGGCACCAACAGCAAATTTGTGTAATGCAGCTCAACAAGTAAGAAGTGTGTGGTTTCTCAATGTAACAGGAGCAATGAGTCTGGCTACTCATATGGTCAGAAAGGTGATATCAAACTTCATAACTTATCAAATATAGTGTGATGTCCCCCAGTATGCCAGTCATATTGTAATCTTTGGTGGAGACTTTAATCATCGAACAATCAAGCGGGAGAATTACAGTTTTGTTAGTGGTGTGTGTGACAAGACATCCAATGAAATGTTACTAAATGCCTTCTCTGAAAACTACCAAGAACGTATACTGAAGAACCTCACTCATGATAGGAACATATTGGGTCTAATGACAGCAAATAGATCTGACCTCTTTGAGAAAGTCCACATCGCAACTGGTATCAGTGACCATGATGCAGTTGTGCAACAATGATTACCAAGTACAGAGGACAAATAAATAAGCAGAAAGATATATATGTTCAGTAAACTAGATAAAAAATAAATAGTGTCATATCTCTATGAAGAACTAGAAAGTTTCAGCATAGGGCAGGAGCATTAGAGGAACTTGGCTCAAGTTTAAAAGAATAGTTGACCATGCACTGGATAGTTAATGGACCTAGTAGAACAGTTCATAATGGGAGGGAATCTCCATGGTATGTAGTCTCTGTAAGGAAACTTCTAAAGAAACAGAGATTACTGCAAAATAGATGTAAAACAAAGCATAGGCCTTTAGATAGAGAGATGCTGAGTGAAACACATTTGGCTGTCAAGAGAGCAATGAGTGATGTTTCAGTGACTACCATAGCAGAATATTGTCAAATGATCTTACAAAAAAACCAAAATAAATATTTTTTTAAAGGCTGTTAATGGAACAAAAGTTGGTGTCCAGTCCCTAGCAAATGAGACAGGAACTGTAATTGAGAAGAGCTAAGTAAAAGCTGAAATGCTTAACTCTGTTTTCAAATGTTCCTTTACAAAGGGAAACCCAGGAAAATTGCCCCAGTTTGGTCCTCATACCACTGAAACAATGAATGAAATAAGTATTAGTGTCAGTGGTGTTAAGAAACAGCTGAAATCATTAAAACTGGACGGAGCTCCAGAGCCCAATGGAATCATTATCAGATTCTATACTGAATTTGCGGCTGAGTTACCTCCTTTTCTAACTGTAATCTGTTGTAGTGCTCTCGACCAAGAAACCGTGCCCAGTTCTTGGAAAAAAGCACATGTCACAACCCGTCTACAAGAAAGGTAGTAGAAGTGATCCACAAAACTACTGTCCAATATCCTTGACATTGATTTCTTGTAGAATCTTAGAACATATTCTGAGCTCAAACATAATGAGGTATCTTGAACTGAATGACCTACTCACTGGCCAACCAGCACGAATTTCGAAATACTGATCATGTGAAACCCAACTTGCATGTTTCTTAATGACATACTGAAAGCTTTGGATCAAGGCAACCAGGTAGACACCATATTTTTTGATTTCTGAAAAGCATTTGACTCATTACTGCACCTACACTTCATGTCAAAGCAGGATTGTATGGGGTATCAAGTGAAATTTGTGATTGTAGCAATATTATGAAAAGGAAAGTTGCTACTCACCATATAACAGAGATGCTGAGTCCCAGATAGGCACAACAAAAAGACTGTTCCAAATAAAGCTTTTGGCCCGTAAGGCCTTCGTCAAAAATAGATGACACACAGTGTGGCTAAAGTTACCTTGGACTGCAGTCAATTGTGTGTGAATTGCATTTGTGTGTGTGTGTGTGTGTGTGTGTGTGTGTGTGTGTGTCGTCTATTTTTGAAGAAGGCTTTATGGGCCGAAAGCTTTATTTGGAACAGTATTTTTGTTGTGCCTATCTGCGACTCAGCATATCCGCTATATGGTGAGTAGCAATATTCCTTTTCATAATATTGTTACATTACAGCCTGGATTTTACATTGTTTGAAATTTGTGATTGGCTTGAGGACTTTTTGATAGGGAGACACAGCATGTTACCTTTGATGAAGGGTCATCATCAGATGTAGAAGTATCTTCGGGTGTGTCCCAAGGAAGTGTGTTTGGACCTCTGTTGTTCATGTTGTATATTATTGACCTTCCAGACAATATTAATAAGCTTGCAGACGGTATTAATAGTAAAATCAGGTGTTTTGCAGATGATTCAGTTATCTATAATGAAGTGCTTTCTGAAAGAAGCTGCATAAATATTCAGTCAGATCTTGATAAGATTTTAAAGTGGTGAAAAGATTGGCAACTTGTTTAAGTGTTGGAAATGTAAAACTGCGCACTTCACAAAATGAAAAAACTGTAGTATCCCATGACTATAATATCAATGAGTCACTGTTGGAATTAGCCATCTTATACAAATACCTAGGTGTGGTTTCAGCTCTCTGAGACTGCAGACATGTGTGCAAGTTGCGTTTGCGTGAGTGTGTATGTGTGTCTACTGGTGACAAAGGCCTTAATGGCCAAAAGCTATAATTGTGTGAATCTTTTTGTTGTGCCTATCACAACTCAACATCTCCGCTATTTGGTGAGTAGCAACTTTCCTTCTCTGGTATTGTTACATTCCATCCTGGATTTTCCATTGTTTGATGGGTGTAACACTTTGTAGGAATATGAAATGAAACAATTACATAGGCTCAGTCATGGATAAAGTAGGTGGTAGACTTCAGTTTATTGTTAGAGTACTGAGGAAGTGCAATGACTCTACAAAGGAGATTGCTTACAAATCACTCATGCGACCTGTTCTAGAATATTGCTCCAGTATGTGGGACCTATACCAAATAGAACTAAAAGGGGATATTGAATGCATACAGAGAAGGGCAGCATGAATGGTCACAGGTTTGTTTAATGCATGGGAGTGTGTCGCAGAGATGCTGAAGGAACTTAACTTGAATACTCTTGAAGATGGATGTAAACTATTGTGAGAATGTCTATCAACAAATTTTCAAGAACTGGCTTTAAATGATGACTCTAGGAATATACTGCAACCTGCTATGTGTTGCTCACATGTGGACCATGAGGACAAGCACACACACGGGCATTTGATCAGTCATTCTTCATGTGCTCCATATGTGAACAGAATGGGAAGAAGCCCTAATAACTGGTACAACTGCCATGCACTTCACTGTGGTTTTGCAGAGTATAGATGCAGATGTAGACAAACTAATCAGTAAACCATGGGCTGTGCACATGGTTTAGTTAGGACAAAGAATGAGACATTCATCAAATATATGGAACTAACTTCTGAGGTTGAGGGAGCCACTGCTACTAACACATACTGTGTAGAGTGAACCACAGTAAAAGCTCTGACATTCATCGTATCCATGCGCTTCTGGGAGTGGATTACGTCCAGAACATGGGGTGGGAGGTGTAGTGAGGATATGTGACCCTGAGCCACTAACTGGCCAGTCCATTACCACAGCTACTGATGGCAATAGGCTTAATCACTGTAATATCATTCTTTTTGGACAGCAACGGCTGGCAATACATGGAATATGACCACACCAGAGAGATCCTTAGAATACAAAAATTATAGGTTGGAATTTACGGGAAAAATAATAAAAATGTGTGAGGTTATTAGGTACAGGTTATAATCTGATAAAAGAATATTCACATTAGATAGGAAGCCATAGCTGGCTGCATCAAACCAGTCAGAAGATTCGTGACAAGAAAGCTGTTTTTGAGATATTTGTTTATTTTTTATTAGTAAATATGAGTTTAGTCTGCATCGTGTTCCATAGTCATGCATTGAACTGTCTATGCAGCAATTATCAAGTTGTTCTTTTCCTCTCCTTTGTTTTCATATCTGATTGGTAAATGTACACACTTGATACTTAAACTCCTCAATACACTGACTAGCATGAAAAACACAGATAATAAATGATATGTAATCATGTATTTAATCAGAGTGTATCATTTTATCCTATATTTTTAAATGGAATGAGTTGGCATTGCTTTGGACCAAACGGTTGTATCAGTTCTTTATTGCAATAGCTTTAGCTGTTATTTCACACACAGCTTGAAAAACACAACACTGAATGTGAGGCAATAGTGTTTTTCTGCTCTTGTACTACTTTTTGTAGTATCTTATGTTGTTCCCCATTTTATCACATACGTTTGTAGGATATTTCTGTTGTTATCATAATATGCTTTCTGGAGTAAAAATGCCATTGTTATTGTTAGTCATATGGCAGTTACACATCACTCTAGAAATACAAATAAGTATGTACATAATTTACAAATTCACAGATATATTATTTATACAATTAACCACATCTGAATGATCTGAATGTGCAGATCAATTTCCCATGGTTTGTTGTTGACTAGGAGATGCATCCAAACTTCAAGGAGATTGAAGTTATTCTCCTCCAAGTTGATAGCTGTTTTGGGTGGGAGATACATTGAGTGGAGTCCAATGGCTTGAATAGTAGGTTATGTCCTCATGAGTTACTGGCTCCTGGTTGTTACAGATTTTCTTGATAATGAAATCTTTCACAATGGCACCGTTCTATAAAACATTCTCAGACTTCTTGCTGTGTCAGTTCAAGGTAAAACCTCAAGCTTTTGATGATTTCCACCAACATCTTAGTCAGGAGCAACTGACTGTCAAAATAGCCCAAAGACAGTTTGTAGTTGGTCGGTAGTTATGTCATACCATCGCAGATGGTATCAGTGTCTGCACTGATGATGCCCCCACTCCCACCATAGCATAAACATTGCGACAAATATCTCTGGCTCTTCTCTGCATTCAGAGCTCACTTCCATGAAATGCTAAGATTATATCTGCCATCACGGTTGAAGGTTTTCTCACAAATTCTTATTTCTGCAGCCTCTTCAATTATAGAGTCACAGTATGTGGAGTCCTGGGATAAAACTTGTTTCATCAAACAGTATTTCATGTTTGTGAGATTGTGCTCAACAGTTGCAGATTTCTCCAGTTCTCAATTTTTAATGTGCCGTTGATGTTTTGCACAACGGTCGGAAATGATGTGGATGGACTGACTGAAGTAATTGCTTCCACACTCACATAGGATGTCTTAATCCCAGGATTCATAAAGCTAAGGATGTCCTTCACAGGCCGTAGCATCTACTTTATCTTCTTAGGAGGTCAGAAAACAGATTTGACACCTTGTCTTCCCAGGACTCTGCCTATTTTGCTAGATGTACGCTGCGGAAGGGAAAGAATGCAATCAGTTGATCATCACTTGCATGATCCACATTTTCACATTTCCTTTTCTTGGAGAATGCTGATTTGATATCAGGTGACCCGTAGCTGTTCTTTCGGAACTCATGCTTCATATGATTAATTTCAGATTCCAAATGATCCTCCTCGGAAACGGTTTTTGCTCTGTGTATCAGTGTATTTAGAGCTGCTCTCTTCTGGGATGGATGGTGAAAACTCTGGAGGCTAAGGTATAAATCAGTGTGCACTGGCTTGAAGTACACTGAGTGGCCAAGACATCCAGCTGACTTTCATTGTACCTGAAGATCAAAAAAGGGCACCTTCCCTCTTTCTCTCTCTGTCAACAGTGACCTGTATGTTTGGGTGCTTACTGTTCATATTTTCCTGGAAGTGCTCAAGAGCTTCTATGCCATGTGGCCACATCACAAATGTTTCGTCAACATAGAGTTGGCCATTGCTCGAGACAATGGAGAACAAATAGCCATTCCGCCTATCATTTCATAAAATTTACTGCCAAAGAACCAGGTGGCCATCATAAAATCTCGGAACAACTTTATTGTTTCAGGAGGAAAATGCTCTGCCAAGAGTTTCACTGTGTCCTCCACAGGAACTTTTGTAAATAGTGAGACCACATCTAGGCTGACTAAAACATCGTTTCGGCCATATATAATTTGTTTTTGTTTCATGAGAAAATGCACTGCTGAGACTTTAACTGTGCCCTCCACAGGAGCTTTCGTAAACAGTGGGACGACATCCTGGCTGACTAAAATATTGTTGCGGCGAAGTATAATTTGTTTAATTTTCTCAACGAACATTTGAAAGTTTTTGATGTGATGTTCACGGTGGCCAACTACTGGAGTCATCAACTTAGTTAAATATGTGGCCAGCCTGTAGGTAGGAGAACCAATGGCACTAACAATGGGCCTCAATGGAATACCTTGCTTGTGGACTTTAGGTAATCCAGACAGGACAGAAGGGCAAGGAGCTCGTGTTCTAAGATTTTTGATGACATCCTCTTGTAGACCAGAATTGTTCAGGAGCTTGACTGTTTCTCTGCTGTGTGTCAGAGACAGGTCCCATTTTAGGTGTTTATATGTGCTATCTTCCAACAACGATGGCACTTTGCTGTGATGTTCAGTGGAATTAAGAACAGCTATAGCATTTCCCTGGTCAGCAGGAATCACCTCAAGATCTTCATTTTTCTGCAATGCATGGAGCCCCTCTCTCTCTGCTCCACTGATGTTAGACTTGGGCAGCTTGGCTGGGGCTAAAATGTGACTAGTGCTTATGTCTTTGACACTGTTTTGTAAAATGCCACACCACCTGTTCCACTCTACTAACGATCCCCACCATAAATGCAGTGCATGGTGTAGGAGGAAAATTCAGTCCTTTATTAAGGGCCAAGATGACTCCTTCATCCAGATTCTTGTCTGACAGGTTGATGACAGTGCATGCCATTCTATGGGATGACACAGATCTTTGCGTGGTTGCAAATGGCTCAGATTTCTTTTGTCTGTTTCGGTGTTGTATTACTGTGGTGTGCTTGTTGATGAGCTGCTATCAACAAATCGACCCACTCTCAGTCAACAGATGAGAGGCCTGCAGGTAAGAGATGGCAGTTATATGAACTGTGTGTATTAGTATCCACTTTGTACCTTGTATCCTTTCTTTGACAATGCTCAGGCTAGTGATTTGTAAAATATAATTCCCTCCTCCTGACCATATGTGGTGCTTTACCCCAGCAAACTTGGGCACAATATTATCCTGACAACATTGCAGAACTGCCAGATTATTCCACAACTGTGCATATTTTGCATGCAGCACCTCCAATTGATGAACCTGGCCTGCAGTGTCCTCCTCATAGAGGAAAGTTATATGAAATCTTTCACAATGGCACTGTCATATAAAACATTTTTGGGCTTCTTGCTGTGTCAACTCAGGGCAAAACTTGGAGTTTTCGATGATTTCCACCATCTTCTTCATCAGGACCAATTGACTATCAAAATTGTTGCTGTGGTGACCTTAAATAGCTCAAAGATGGCTTGCAATTGGTCGGTAATTACATCATGCTGTTTGCAGATGGTATCAACGTCTGTGCTGGTGGTGCCATCATCCTTGCTGTAGAATAAAAAATATTGAGACGAGTATCTGTGGCTCTTCTCTGCCTCAAGAGCTCACTGCCATGCAGATTATATCTGCTGTCACGGTTGAAGTTTTCTCACATGTTCTTGTTTGTACAACTTCTTTAATTACTGCATTTTATGGACTATAGGACACTGTGGACTATGAGAAGCATTTTAATTTTTAAGCAATTTAAAAAAAGAACACTTTTACCATTTTTATTGTTATATTGCAAAGACAGGTTAAAAAATTCTTAGTTTATAAAAAGAAACTGACCTTTAAAATCTGTGAAAATCATAATCTGAACTTTCTTCTTCATCTTCTTCTTCTTCCTCTTCATCATTATTGTTGCCCTCTTCATATGTATGTTTTTACTGCCATTGAGAGCACTACTTGTGCCGCACTTCTTGAAAAATTTAACAATAATGTCTTCTCTCACTCTAGACCACGACTGATTTATCCACTGGTACACTTGTTTAATTGTAGGTTGTTCCAAAACTCCCATGGTGCGAATTCATGTTGGGTTTCATCCACCATCCATTTGTCCCATTCCTCTCTCATATACAGTTTAAAGGTTTCTTTATCGAGACTTCAAGTGGTTGCAGTTGTGATGTCAGTCCTCCCAGAATAGCAGCAAGCTCTGTATTCCTCTGTTTCAATTAGTCTTTCATATAATTTTTCAGTTGACTGGTAAACTGATTAGCTCAAGATGAGAACTCTTCTTCAAAAAAGCATTTCCCCTTCTCTCCCACACTCTGTTAATCATTATTTCATACCAGCCTTGTCCATCCAATCCTTTTCATGTACGTGAACAACAACACCTGGTGGTGTTTCAGAAGGTTTTAACATTGTTTTGCACTTGAAAATGATCATTGGATTAAGTTTAATATTATCAACACAACATGAAAGGACAACACTGTAATGCATTTCTTCATGTCCACTTGTTTTTATAGTTAAAAGTTTTAGCACCTTTCATGGCAATAGTTCTGTTACTTGGCACATCAGATATCAGAGGAGTTTTGTACATTTTCACAATTTGAAGTAGTTCCACACTTGTTTTCTTTTGATGTTAAATAAAAAAGTGATGGAAAGATAATATTTTCTTTTCATAAGCTTGTAGAATTTTTTGGGTATTTTGGTTTTGATTCGCTTACTAAGCCCATGACACTTCATAAACCTGTAACACCAACCAATTCCACCCTGAAGCCTATTAAGTTCCACTGTAATGCTAACTTACAAGTGTGTATTTGAATCATTTTTATATTAATTCAAATGCCATTGTGACAGTGTCCTGGAATCCATTTCAAGCTGCCATCTTCTAGTTTTGGCCATTTTGCATTAATTCCTCTAATTGCACATTTAGTCTTCCTCATTTTTTTTCAGTTTTTCTTTACTAGCTTGTACTGTTCCCATGTTCTTCTTATTTTCATTTTATACCCCACATCATATGAATACCTTTTATTTTTTCCATTATGAAACTTGCTACTAACAAAAATATTGTACTACCAAGAACACAAATCACTTTCAGTTCAAGTTCACTGGCACCATAGACTGCAGTGACGCATCATAGGCTAGATAGTGTTCAGGTTTGTGATGGCAGGGTGGGAGGGAGAAAGAGTTAGCAAGTTTGTGAATACCCACAACTCACGTTCGTCGCATCAGTACACTGTCACTGCTGGTTAAATTCAATTTTTGAGATAGAGATAGGTTTTCTGCTACGTCAAATATATGGCTATTTTTAGACGGGTAGGAATTTTAAATCAAACACTGTGCATTTTTATACTAACTTAGAGTATAATATTCACCTGAGTTTTGGAGACAATTTTTTGAAGAAGAAAATGTATCTTATAGTTTTTAAAATATGGTATAGAGCCCCAGTATGTGGGGGGCCTGCGTCATAACTCTTGTTTCATCAAACAGTAGTTTATGTTTATTTGTGAGACTGTGCTCAGCAACTGCACATTTCTCCAGTTCTCAATTTTCAAAATGCCGTTGATGTTCTGCACAGCAATCAGAAATAGTGTGAATGGACTGACCAATGTAACTGTTTCCTCACTCACATAGGCTGTTATAAATCCCAGGAATTCTGAAGTCAAGGCTGTCCTTAACAGGGTGTAACATCTTCTTTATCTTCTTAGGAAGTTGGAAAATGGATCTAATACCTTGTCTTCCCACGACTCTGTCCATTTTGCTGGATGAAGTGCCATATGGGGAAAGGAATACAATCAGTGGCTCTCATGTGAGTGATCAATATTTTCACAATTCTTTTCTTGGACAACGTTGACTTGATATCAGGTAATCTATAGCCATTCTTTCAGAACTTATACTTCAGATGATTAATTTCAGACTCCGAGTGACCCTCATCAGAAAACGTTTTTGCTCTGTGTACCAATGTATTTTTAGTTGGTCTCTTCTGGCCTCGGTGGTAAAATCTCTGGGGGCTAAGATATAAATCAGTGTGCATTGGCTTGCAGTACTCTGGGTGGCCGAGATGTCTATCTGACTTTTGTTCTAACAGAACATCAAAAAATGGTAGCCTTCCCTCTTTTTGTGTCTCAACAGTGACATGGATGTTTGGCTGCATGCTGTTCATATGTTCCTGGAAGTGCTCAGAAGCTTCTATGCCACGTGATCAAACCATAAATTTGTCACCAGCATAAAGATAAAATTCAGATTGATGAAGGGGAGCCAAATTTAATACATGTCCCTCAAGATTGTTCCATAAAAATGTTGGCCATTGCTAGAGACAATGGAGAACCAAAAGCCATTCCATCCATCATTTCATAAAATTTACTCCCATACAAGGAGCCGGTGATAGTCATAAAATGTCGGAACAACTTTATTGTTTCAGGAGAAAAATGCTCTGCCGGGAGTTTCACTGCATCCCCCACAGAACTTTTGTAAATAGTGAGATGATATCCAGGTAGACTAAAATATCATTTGGGCCAAATCTAATTTGTTTAATTTTCTCAATGAACATATTAGAGTTTTTGATGTGATGTTCATGGCGGCCAACTATTGGAGTCATCAAATTAGTTACATATGTGGCCAACCTGTAGGTAGGAGAACCAGTGGCACCAACAGTTGGCCTCAATGGAATACCTTGCTTGTGGACTTCAGGTAATCCAGACCACCTGGGAGGTCTAGGAGCACCTGCTATAAGACTTTTGGTGACATCCTCTGGTGGACCAGAAATGTTCAGGAGCTCCACTGTTGTGTGAGAGACAGGTCCTGTTTTAGACATTTGTACATGCTTTCATTCAGCAATGACGCCTCTTTGCTGTGACATTCAGTAGTATTAAGAACAGTCATGGCATTTCCCTTGTCAGTAGGAAGTACTACAAGTTCTTCATCACTGTACATGCACAGAGACACTCTCACTCTCTTCTGCTGATGTTATATTTCAGTGGCTTGGCTGGGATAAAATGTGACTGATGGGAAGTCTTACATCATCACCATTCTCTAGTGAGATATGCCACACCATCGGTTTCGCTCCACTAATGATCTCCACCAAAGGTGCAGTGCATGGTGTAGGAGCGAAACTCAATCCTTTATTAAGGACTGAGATGGTCCCTTTGTCCAAATTCTTGTTCGACGGGTGGATGACAGTGCATGCCATTCTATGAGATGACACAGATCTTTGTGTCGTCGCAAGTCACCCAAATTTATTTGTGTGTTTTGGTGTTGTATTGTTATAGTGAGTCTTTGATGGGCTGCCATCAGCATATTGGCCTACTCCCAGTTGAGTGATGAGAGGCCTGCAGATAAAAAGAGATGGCAGTTATATAAACTGTATGTGCATTAGTATCCAGTTTGTACTGTGTATCGGTATTGTTTCTTTGACAATGACTAGGCTGGTCTTTTATAAAATATTGTTCACTGACTTTATGTGATGTTTTACCACAGCAAACTTGGGATGATATCCTTATCCTGACAGTGTTGCAGAAATGCCAAATTACTCTGCAAGCATGCATATTTCACATGCATCTCATCCAGTTGACAAACCTGGTGAGCAATGTTCTTCCCATAAGAAAAGTTACATGAAAGCGAAATCTTTTGCAATGGTACTGTCATTCTTGAACTTCTTGTTTCATCTGTTCAGGGTACAACCTCAAGCTTTCAATGATTTCCATCATCGTCTTTGGCAGGAGCAACTAACTGTCAAAATTGCGGCTGTGGTGGCCTTATATAGCCCAAACATGGAATCTAAGTGGTCGGTAGTTAAGTCATGCCGTTGCAGATGGTATCAATGTATGCTCGGTGCTGCCATCACTCCTGTCATAGCGTGAACATTGTCACGAATATCTGTCGCACCATCAAGAGCTCACTTGCATGCACTGCTAAGATTATATCAACCTTCATGGTTCAAAGTTTTCTGACACTTTCTTATTTCTACAGTCTCTTTAATTATAGTGCCCCAGTATGTGGGAGCCTGGGACAAAACTTTTATTTCATCAAACAGTATTTTATGTTTGTCTACATCTACATTGATACTCCGCAAGCCACCCAACGGTGTGTGGCGGAGGGCACTTTACGTGCCACTGTCATTACCTCCCTTTCCTGTTCCAGTCGCGTATGGTTCGCGGGAAGAACGACTGTCTGAAAGCCTCCGTGCGCGCTCTAATCTCTCTAATTTTACATTCGTGATCTCCTCGGGAGGTATAAGTAGGGGGAAGCAATATATTCGGTACCTCATCCAGAAACGCACCCTCTCGAAACCTGGACAGCAAGCTACACCGCGATGCAGAGCGCCTCTCTTGCAGAGTCTGCCACTTGAGTTTATTAAACATCTCCGTAACGCTATCACGGTTACCAAATAACCCGGTGACGAAACGCGCCGCTCTTCTTTGGATCTTTTCTATCTCCTCCGTCAACCCGACCTGGTACGGATCCCACACTGATGAGCAATACTCAAGTATAGGTCGAACGAGTGTTTTGTAAGCCACCTCCTTTGTTGATGGACTACATTTTCTAAGCACTCTCCCAATTAATCTCAACCTGGTACCCGCCTTACCAACAATTAATTTTATATGATCATTCCACTTCAAATCGTTCCGTACGCATACTCCCAGATATTTTACAGAAGTAACTGCTACCAGTCTTTGTTCCGCTATCATATAATCATACAATAAAGGATCCTTCTTTCTATGTATTCGCAATACATTACATTTGTCTATGTTAAGGGTCAGTTGCCACTCCCTGCACCAAGTGCCTATCCGCTGCAGATCTTCCTGTATTTCGCTACAATTTTCTAATGCAGCAACTTCTCTGTATACTACAGCATCATCCGCGAAAAGCCGCATGGAACTTCCGACACTATCTACTAAGTCATTTATATATATTGCGAAAAGCAATGGTCCCATAACACTCCCCTGTGGCACGCCAGAGGTTACTTTAACGTCTGTAGACGTCTCTCCATTGATAACAACATGCTGTGTTCTGTTTGCTAAAAACTCTTCAATCCAGCCACACAGCTGGTCTGATATTCCGTAGGCTCTTACTTTGTTTACCAGGCGACAGTGCGGAACTGTATCGAACGCCTTCCGGAAGTCAAGAAAAATAGCATCTACCTGGGAGCCTGTATCTAATATTTTCTGGGTCTCATGAACAAATAAGGCGAGTTGGGTCTCACACGATCGCTGTTTCCGGAATCCATGTTGATTCCTACATAGTAGATTCTGGGTTTCCAGAAATGACATGATACGCGAGCAAAAAACATGTTCTAAAATTCTACAAGAGATCGACGTAAGAGATATAGGTCTATAGTTTTGCGCATCTGCTCGACGACCCTTCTTGAAGACTGGGACTATCTGTGCTCTTTTCCAATCATTTGGAACCCTCCGTTCCTCTAGAGACTTGCGGTACACGGCTGTTAGAAGGGGGGCAAGTTCTTTCGCGTACTCTGTGTAGAATCGAATTGGTATCCCGTCAGGTCCAGTGGACTTTCCTCTATTGAGTGATTCCAGTTGCTTTTCTATTCCTTGGACACTTATTTCGATGTCAGCCATTTTTTCGTTTGTGCGAGGATTTAGAGAAGGAACTGCAGTGCGGTCTTCCTCTGTGAAACAGCTTTGGAAAAAGGTGTTTAGTATTTCAGCTTTACGCGTGTCATCCTCTGTTTCAGTGCCATCATCATCCCGTAGTGTCTGGATATGCTGTTTCGAGCCACTTACTGATTTAACGTAAGACCAGAACTTCCTAGGATTTTCTGTCAAGTCGGTACATAGAATTTTACTTTCGAATTCAATGAACGTTTCACGCATAGCCCTCCTTACGCTAACTTTGACATCGTTTAGCTTCTGTTTGTCTGAGAGGTTTTGGCTGCGATTAAACTTGGAGTGGAGCTCTCTTTGCTTTCGCAGTAGTTTCCTAACTTTGTTGTTGTACCACGGTGGGTTTTTCCCGTCCCTCACAGTTTTACTCGGCACGTACCTGTCTAAAACGCATTTTACGATTGCCTTGAACTTTTTCCATAAACACTCAACATTGCCAGTGTCAGAACAGAAATTTTCATTTTGATCTGTTAGGTAGTCTGAAATCTGCCTTCTATTACTCTTGCTAAACAGATAAACCTTCCTCCCTTTTTTTATATTCCTATTAACTTCCATATTCAGGGATGCTGCAACGGCCTTATGATCACTGATTCCCTGTTCTGTACATACAGAGTCGAAAAGTTCGGGTCTGTTTGTTATCAGTAGGTCCAAGATGTTATCTCCACGAGTCGGTTCTCTGTTTAATTGCTCGAGGTAATTTTCGGATATTGCACTCAGTATAATGTCACTCGATGCTCTGTCCCTACCAACCGTCCTAAACATCTGAGTGTCCCAGTCTATATCTGGTAAATTGAAATCTCCACCTAAGACTATAACATGCTGAGAAAATTTATGTGATATGTATTCCAAATTTTCTCTCAGTTGTTCTGCCACTAATGCTGCTGAGTCGGGAGGTCGGTAAAAGGAGCCAATTATTAGCCTAGTTCGGTTGTTTAGTGTAACCTCCACCCATAATAATTCACAGGAACTATCCACTTCTACTTCACTACAGGATAAACTACTACTAACAGCGACGAACACTCCACCACCGGTTGCATGCAATCTATCCTTTCTAAACACCGTCTGTACCTTTGTAAAAATTTCGGCAGAATTTATCTCTGGCTTAAGCCAGCTTTCTGTACCTATAACGATTTCAGCTTCGGTGCTTTCTATCAGCGCTTGAAGTTCCGGTACTTTACCAACGCAGCTTCGACAGTTGACAATTACAATACCGATTGCTGCTTGGTCCCCGCATGTCCTGACTTTGCCCCACACCCGTTGAGGCTGTTGCCCTTTCTGTACTTGCCCAAGGCCATCTAACCTAAAAAACCGCCCAGCCCACGCCACACAACCCCTGCTACCCGTGTAGCCGCTTGTTGCGTGTAGTGGACTCCTGACCTATCCAGCGGAACCCGAAACCGCTGTTTGTGAGGCTGTGCTCATAAACTGCAGTTTTCTCCAGATCTCAATTTTTAATGTGCCGTTAATGTTCTGCACAGGGGTCAGAAATGGTGCAGATAGACTGACCAAAGTAATTGCTTCCACACTCACATGGGATGCTGTAAATCCCAGGAATCCTGTTCAAGGCCACCCTTAACTGAGTGTAGCACCTGGTTTATCTTCTTAGGAGGTCTGGAAATAGGTTCTAACATTTTTGGACGATGATTTAAGTGTGAAGTAGATACCCAAACTTCCACTTCTTTTATGAGATGACTTACTTGAGATACTCGGCCAACCTTCCTTGCTGGCTAGCCTGCTGCTGCAAACTCTCTTTCACTTCTTCTCCAAAGTATTTATTTATTTATTCTTTGCCCATGGACTCCAGCTGAAAATCCAGCTGAGAGTATTGGGTGTGTCATACAATAGGCTATTAACATCAAACTTGATTTCATTATATATAAATGAAACAAATAATTAAACAGAAATAGTTTATAAGCATACAAAGGTATTACATGTTTCACATTATATATACACACAAATCCAAACAACATACAGAAATTATAATTTTTAAAGGTACATTTCAGTAATGATATAACATATTTAAACACCATCTTAGTATTCACTCACACTGTATATACATTTCTCCGTGAGACATAGTTTCAAATTATTTTTAAAACATTTTAGGTCTGTTTCTTTTTTAATGATTTTGGGGAGTTTATTAAAAAACCTTTTGCCTGCTTCTTCAGGGGCAGTCATAGACAGTTTTAGATTTCTGTTTATAATGTAGTAATTTTCATTTCCTCTTGTACCGTGTTTGTGTACAACTTTATTTAGGAGGTGTTTATCGCTTGACCTTACTGCCATTATGCTTTGGTATATGTACAGTGAATATACTGTCATAATATTATACTGTACAAAAGCTTGCCTACAGGTCTGTCTTGGTGGTATTTTTACAATGCATTTCACTGCCCTTTTCTGAATTGTGAATATTCTTTTTAAGTAGCCAGCTTGTGCATTTCCCCTTATATAGGGATCTCTTAAGACTCTTTCTGCTTATAAAAATAAGTAGACATACTAAGTTTCATTTGCTTCGACTAATGAACTTCAGACATTTTACAAATCCCACTCTTCACATAAATATATACTGTTTAGTAAGTCTCTTGTGTCTCCAAATGTAAAAAACAAACTAATTTACATATAAGAGAAAGGTGGCTTAAACGCCCTGTCCATTCTCAACATGAATTAAGATACACGTCTTCCCTTCAACAAGGCTAAGAAGAGTTTTTCTCAAGATTACCTTCTCAACTGTTCGTGTTATTCTTTTTTACATGTACTTCAGATGTTTAATTTTGGGTTGAAGCAGTCCTCATCAGAAATATATGTGTTTAGAGCTGCTCTCTTCTGGACTGGATGATGAAAACTCTGGGTGCTAAGATATAAATAATCATGCGTCAGCTTGCAGGTCACTGAGTGGCTGAGATGTCCATTTGACTTTTGTTGTACCAGAACATCTAAAAACGGCACCTTCCCTCTTTCTCTGTCTCAACGGTGAACTAGATATTTGGGTGTATACTGTTCATATGTTCCTGGAAGTGCTGAAGAGCATTTACACTATGTGCCACCATAAACTTGTCATCAGCATAATGATAAAACATAGATGGATGAAGGGAGTTGAATTTAATGCACTTTCCTCAAAATGTTCCATAAACAAGTTGGCCATTGCTGGAGACAATGGAGAACTGATAGTCATTCTGTACACCATTTCATAAAATTTACCACTTTTCAAGAAGTAGGTGGGCATTATAACATGTTGGAAGAACTTAATCGTTTCAGGTGGAAAATGCTCTGCCAAGAGTTTCAATGTGTCCTCCACAGGAACTTTTGTAAATAGTGAGACCACATCGAACTGACCAAAATATCATTTGGGCCAAGTCTTATTTGTTTAATTTTCTCAATTAACATGTTAGAGTTTTTGAAGTGAAGTTCACAGTGGCCAGCTATTGGAGTCATCAACTTAGTTAATTATTTGGTTAGCCTGTAGGTAGGAGAACCAATGACTCTGACACTTAGCCTCAAAGGAATACCTTGCTTGTGGACTTTAGGTAATCCAGACAGGCTAGGAGGTCTAGGAGCTCGTGCTCTAAGATTTTTGATGACATCCTCTGGTAGATGCGAATCGTTCAGGAGCTCCACTGTTTTTCTTCTGAGTGACAGAGTTGAGTTTCATTTTACGGATTTGTAAATGCTATCTTCCAACATTGATGCCACTTTCCTGTGGCATTCAGTGGTATTAAAAACAACTGTGGCATTTCCCTGGTCAGTAGGAAGTACCACAATATCTTCACCTTTCTGCAATGCATGGAGACCCTCTCTGTCTGCTCTGCTGATGTCAGATTTGGGCACTTTGGTTTGGCTAAAATGTGACTGGTGGGAAGCCTTACATCTTCAGCATCATCTTGTGCCACACCACCTGTTCCACTTTACTAATGATCTCTACGATAGGTACAATGCATGATGCAGGAGCAAAATTCAGTTCTTTATTAAGGTCTGAGATGGCTCCTTTGTTCGGGTTCTTGTCCAAAGGGATAGCAAGGTACAGGTGGGGGGAGACAATACACCTGTCTGGCAGAGCATGCAGGGACTAGTCAGAAGGTGCCGTAATAGAGGGGGGGGGGGGGGGGAGGGGAGGACAAGGGCACAGAAACTGTTAAATGGACAGTGTGGGGACAATATGGTACCGCATGTTGAGGCAGAGATAATTTTAGGAGTGGACAGTGAGTTGTAAGGGTAACTCCCATCTGCACTGTTTATGAAAGCTGGTGATGAAGGGAAGGATCTAGATGGCTTGCGTAGTGAAGCAGCTATTGAAATAAAGCATGTTATGTTCAACTATATCTTGTGCCACAGGGTGGTCTACTTTGCTCTAGGCCATAGTAGGTGGTAGCCATTCATCCTGGTGGACATCTGATTGGTAGTCATATCAGTATAAAAAGTTGTGCAGTGGTTGCAGCAAAGCTGTTATATGACATTGCTGCTTTCACAGGTGGTACGGCATCTGATTGGGTAGGATAAGCTTGTGACAGGACTGGAATAGGAAGTGCTGGACTGGTCAGGTCTTGCACCTGGGTCTTCCACAGGGACATGGTTCCTGTGGCAAGGGATTGGAGTTTGGAGTGGCATAGGGATGGACTAGGATGTTTTGGAGGTTGGATGGAGATGGAACACCACATTAGGAGTGGTGGGATGGATCCTGGGTAGTATGTCCCTCATTTCAGGGCATGATGATAGATAATCAAAGCCCTGACGAAGTATTTGTTCAGTTGTTCCAGTCTGTGTTAGTATTGGGTAATGAAGAGAGGGCAGTCTTTTGTAGTTGGCTCTTGGGAGTGGTGGGAGGATTGGTGGTGTGGGGGCAAAGGCACAGGAAATCTATTTGCAGGTGAGGTCAGGGGATAGTGCCTGCCTTTGAAGGCCTTGGTGAGACATTCAGTATACTGAGGAAGGAAGTGCTTGTCATTGCAGATATGCCATCCCTGGGTGGCAAGGCGCCCTATGGGAGGAATTTCTTGGCATGGGTGGGATGGCAGCTGTCAAAATGCAGTTTCTGTTGGTGGTTGGTAGGTTGAATGTGGACAAAGATGTGGATTGGGCCATCAGAGAGGAGGAAGCTAGTACACTGGTTGAGGAGGATCATGCTAAGCAGACGGGAGAGAAGGCATTGAGGTTGTGAAGGAATGAGGGTAGGGTATCTTGGCCCTGAGTCTAGATCACAAAGATATCATCAATGAACCTGAATCAGACCAGTTGTTTGGGGTTTTGAGAGGTTAGGAAGGTTTCCTCTAGATGGCCTACATAAAGGTTGACCTACTAGAGTGCCATGCAGGGGCCCATGGCTGTGCCACAGATTTGTTTGTATAGCTTCCTTTCAAAGGAGAAGTAATTATGTGTTAGGATAAAATTAGTTAGGTGAATGAGGAATGAAGTAGTGTGTTTGGAGTCTAAGGGATGTTTTGGAAGGTAGTGTTCAATTGCGGCAAGACCGTGGACATGAAGGATGTTAGTGCATAGGGATGTAGGTAACCCTGAGGTAAAGGTGTGGAGATGATGGAGAGTCATTGAAGGAAGCAGTTGTTATCTTTGACATGGGAGGCTAGATTATGGGCAGTTTGTTGGAGGTGTTGGCCAATGAGTGCCGAAATCCTTTCAGTGGGGGCACAGTAACAAACTACAATGTGGCCTCCAGGATTGTTGGGTTTGTGAATTTTGAGGGGAGTGTCATAGGGGTAAGTAGGGAAAGGGATTCAGGGGAGAGGTTCTGGGAAGGACCTAAGGCTTTAAGCAGAGACTGGAGATTATGCTGAACTTGTGGGATGGGCTCACTCTGACAGAGTTTGTAGGTAGACAAGTCAGACAGTTGGCAGAGGCCTTCCACCAAGTCATCACTCTGACAGATCCTAATCTCATCACTGTCATGATGGAGCAGTCTTCAGTCCCTGCACGCCGTGCCAGGCAGCACTCTTTTCTCCACCCACCTGTACCCTGCTGTCCCTTCCCCTTCCCCATCCCACTCCAGACTGCTATTCACATGACAGTCACATTCCAGTAGGAATAGCTGTTGGTAGCATTCATGTGTGTGTGTGAGGTGAATTTGCTTGTCTGAAAGTATGTGTGTTCTCTTTGCTGAAGAAGGCTTTGAACAAAAGCTATAATTTGTAACAGTCTTTTCATTGTACCGTTGTGAAACTCAATGAATCATGCTTACGGTGAATAGCAATCTATCAATTCAAAATATTGTTGATATTCCAATGTGGAGTTTCCATTTTTTCATACCGCCTTTGTAATTTCTACTACGATTGATTCTGTACATCTACCATTTTGGAAACCGAGCTTTGACCCACAGACATGTCTTTATTTATTCAGATAAAGTAATTTACTAATTGATTCTAAAATTTTTAAAACTAATAGCACAGAGTCTTGGCCAGCAGTTTCATATGTCTACTGTGTTACAATTCTTTAGCAGAGGCACAACTGTTGCCTCTTTTAGATGCTTTGCAAAGTATCTGATGCTCATTTACTGTGTTGTTTTAATAGACAAATTGGTACACTACTAGGCCTGTTGATTTTTTTATTTTTTGTATAGTTTTGCTGATTTTGTGCTCTGTGGTTGACAGTGGCATCACTGCACATAGTGCCTAATCATTTACAGGCATTACGTCTGTTTTTGGAAATTTTTGTTTTAATTTTTTGCAGTACTTGAAAAATGCTCATTCACGAGTCTTGTTAGCTAGGGTGGATCATTTATTACTGTATCCCTTATTTTATCACTGTTATTTTGCTTTTGTTTCTCTCTACCCATTTTCAGTTTTATAACATTGTAGAACTTTTAGTTTTATGCTCTGTGTCATGTGCTATTTTGCCACTAGATATTTTTTTTGCAGTAGTCAGTACCCTCCTGTAAATCTTGTTTGATCTGTGCTAAAAATGTAGGAGCCCAGGCTCACTGCTAAGCTCTTTTTCATGGAAGTGAGGTATTCAAGGGTCTAGGAGGACTTTCTATTATCTGCTGTTACCTTTTTCTTTTGAGACATTGCTAATGATGTTACGTGATTATTTTTGGAAATGTGTTTTCAAATTTCATTTCAAGTTTTTGTGTTACATTGAGAACTTAAGAGATTTTCATATTTATGTAAGTTTCTGTGTATGTTTAACTCCGACTTAGCTTTGGTGGTAGTACTGAAAATTTTGCATTTTGACTTTTGATAAAAATCTTTAGCAGGGCTGTAGTTTTGTTTTTCCAAACCTGATAGCATAGGAGCAAGCACACTGCTTTGGGATAGGCTGTTCATTTATTTGCATTATCTGGTCTATTTATCTCGGGGAAAGGCATGGAAGCTTCTATTCTGCAGCTGAGTACCTTTGAGGAATGTTCTACAAAGGTTATACTAAATGTTGTATTTCTGTGTTTGTGTACCAGTATTCTGTGACACATACTAAGTGCAGTTCAAAAATTGGAGTTAAACTTTAAATTGTTGTATTTTATTTTTACTTCCTGCCTGTTTTGATGAAGTTAAGTCTTTGAAGTGTCCAATTTTAATTGTCCCATTGATTAGTTTTCTTTGTGTCATCTGGTAATTGAGCATCCGATTGTTTCTTTTTTTGTATGACAGCTAATAAATGTGCATTTCTGTGTGTCAGAATCTACCTAGTGAGTGCTTGCTGCAGATGTTTTTAAACTTCTGGAGACACCATTCTTTAGGCTGGCACACCTCTTGCCTACTTCTCATATCTATCACAAATGCATTTTTGACCACATGTACCCTGAGATACACACCCCTACACTGCCATCAGTCAACTATACAAATCTCCCCTTCCCAGTTCGGTTCATGTGTAGGCTATACCTAGTGAAACTGTCTATTGATAGTTGTGAATGGCACCAATACAACAAACTTTGTCATTCATTTTTATCCCTGATAGTCCTACTTTGTGTTAAAATCTGTGAAACATGGTATATGTATGAATGAAGTAATATGTGACATCTAGTAATGCATCATCTGTAATTAATGTGTAGGAGGCAATTATTGTGATGAGGGACTGGAATTCAATAATACAAAAAGGAACAGAAGGAATAATAGTAGGTAAATATGAACTGGGGAGGAAAGAATGAAAGAGGAAGCCATTTGGTAGAATTTTGCACACTATAATTTAATCATCACTAACACTTGGTTTAAAAATCATAAAAGAAGGCTGTGTATGTGGAACAGACCTGGAGACACTATAAAGTTTCACACTGATTGTACAGGTTGTTTCACAATTCCTGCTACAGGGTTCTAGGGGTTGTAGAGGGGACTCAGTAGATGAAATTTTGATAAGAAACACATCTGAAAATTTACATTTTGGATGTGAAATCAATTTGAGTTTCGGATCACTTTCATCTCCTACTCATAGCTTTCTGACAGATGCCCTCTTCAAAGTTGAGAATGGAGCCTGTCCATGAAGCACCGCAGCCAACCCTTTTACTTTCAAAACTACCAATTTCTCATAGCCATTGTTGTAGTCAGACAAAGGTGTTATGTGATGTCATAATTACAACAGAGACTGACAACAGCACCCTCTTCTCAGCTGGTGTGTGTACAGTGAAGTGACGCCTTTGAAAGTGATCCAATCTTCAAAAGTATTTTATATCCAAATGGTACATTCCCAGACAAGGGTTTGTTATCAACTGATCACAACTTCATCTACTAAATGCCCTCTACAACCCTTAGATGTCTGCAATAGTAATTTTGAATCACCCTTTATAAGGGTAAGACAGAGGTTTTGGAACCAGGTTACTGCAAAATGGTTAAGCAGGAATGGCTACAAGACTTAGAAGCATACATGGAAAAGCAGATACCACCTACATGAAAATTAGAAAGGCCTTTGGAGGAAAGGGAAACAGCTGTATGAATATCAAGTACTCAGATGGAAAACTAAAATAATAATGAATTAAGGATGGGTCCGCCTTCTCGCAAGTAACGAATTGTTTTGTTTTGGCAGCCATGGGACACTGTCAATGTAAAATAAAAGGTAAATAAGATTTTAAAAAATCCACTGAGGATGACACAACTGTGATAAAACTAAACAATAATTTGGACTCATCCTGAATTCATGACTCATCCGGAATTCATTATTATTTTTCTGCAAGCATGGGAACTGAGGTAAAAACTCCAATATAACAGGAAAACTGGAAGTTGGAAGGAGTATGTAGAGGGTCTATACAAGGGAAATGAACTAGAAAGTAATATTATAGGAAGGAAGGAGGACATAGATGAAGATGGGAGATATGATACAGTGAGAAGAATTTGACAGAGTGCTGAAAAACGTATGTCAAAATAATTCCCCTGGTGTAGAAGACATTCTGTCAGAATTTCTGATAGCCTTGGGAGAGCCAGCCATGACAAACCTATTCCATCTGATGTACCGGATGTTTTAGACAGGCGAAATACCCTCAGATTTCAAGAAGAATGTAATAATTCCATTTCCAAATAAAGCATGTGCTGTCAGGTCTAAATATTACTAAAATTTCAGTTTAATAAGTCATTTTTGCATAATGCTAACTCACATTCTTTACAGAAGACTGGAAAAACTAAAAGAAGCTGATCTCAGGGAAAATCAGTTTTTATTCTGGAGAAATGTAGAAACACATGAGGCAATACTGATCCTATGATTTCCCTCAGAAGATGGGTTAAGGGGAGGAAGATCTATGTTTGTAGCATTTGTAGACTTAGAGAAAGCTTTTGATGATGTTGACTGGAATAATGTCATTGAAATTCTGAACGCAAAGGAGTAAAATACAGAGAGTGAAAGGCTGTTTACAACTTGTACAGAAACCAGATGGCATTTATAAGAGTCAAAGGCATGAGAGGGAAGCAGTGGTTGAGGAGGCAGTGAGACAGGGTGGTAGCCTATCCTTGATGTTATTCAATATGTACACTTGGCAAGCAGTAAAGCAAACCAAGAAACAATTTGGAGTAGGACATAAAGTTCTGAGAGAAGAAATAAAAGCTTTGAGGTCTGGTTAGAGACAGCAAAGGATAGCATCTTGAAAGGAGGTCATAAGATTAACATCAACAAATGCAAAACAGGGTAGTGGAATACAGTAAAATTAAATCAGGGAATTAGATTAGGAAATGAGACACTAAAAGCAATAGATGAGTTTTACTATATGGGAAGTGAACTAACTTATGATGAACCAGAGTAGAGAAGATATAAACTGTAGAAAGTCAATGATAAGAAAAGTGTTTCTGAAGAATAACACTGAATATAGATTTAAGTGTTAGGAAGTCTTTTCTGAAGGTATTTATCTGAAATGTGGCTATATTGAAGAGGAACACAGATGATTAACAGTTAAGACAAGAAGAGAATAGAGGCTTTTGAATGTGGTGCTACCAAAGATTGCTGAAAATTAATGGATAGATTGCATAACTAGAAGGAGCTATCAAATGGAACTGGTGAGACAACAAATTTGTGACACATCTTGACTAAAAGAAGGGGTCACTGGATAAGACACATTCTGAGATATCACGGGCTCACCAGTTTGGTATTGCCCTTGGGGGGGGGCAAAAGTCATTAACTGAGCAAAAGATGAATAAAGTAAGAAGATTTGAAAGGCTGTTGGTTTCAACAATTATTCTACATCTGCATAGATATTCCACAAGTCACCATATGGTGTGTGGTGGAGGGTACCCTGTACCACAACTAGTCTTTTCTCTTCCTATTCCACTCGCAAAGAGAGTGACGAAAAAATGACTGTCTACATGGCTCTGTATGAGTCCTAATTTTTCATATCTTATCTTTGTGGTTCTTACATGCAATGTATGTTGGCGGGAGTAGAATTGTTCGGCAGTCAGCTACAAATGCCTGTCCTGTAAATTTTCTCAATAGTGTTTCTTGAAAAGAATGTCGCCTTCCGTCCAGGGATTCTATTTGAGTTCCCGAAGCATCACCATAAAACTTACATGTTGTTTGAACCTACCGGTAACAAATCTTGCAACACGCCTCTGAATTGCTTCAGTCTCTTCCTTCAGTCTGATCTGGTATGGATCCCAAACAATCCAGCAGTACTCATGAATAGGTCACACCAGAATCCTATATGCGGTCTCCATTTTCCAAATAAACCGAAGTTGACCATTCGCCTTCCATGCCATACTTCTCACATACTCGTTCCATCTCATATTGCTTTGCAATATTACACCCAGATATTTAAATTACTTGACTGTGTCAAGCAAGACTCTAATAATACTGTATTCGAACATTACAAGTTTGATCTTCTTCGCATCCACATTAACTTACATTTTTCCACATTTAGGGCTAGCTGCCATTCATCACACCAACTGAAAATTTTGTCTACGTCATTTTGTATCTTCCTACAGTCGTTCAACTTTGAAACCTTATCGTACACCACAGCATCATCAGCAGACAAGCACAGATTGCTGCCTAGTCTGTCCATAAAATCATTTATGTATATAGAGAATGACAGCAGTCGTATCACACTTCCCTGGGTCACTCCTGATGATACTCTTGTCTCCGATGAACACTTGCCATCAAGAGAAATATACTGGGTTTTATTATTCAAGAAGTCTTCGAGTCACACACATATCTGTAAATTTATTCCATACACTCATACATACCTTTGTTAACAGCCTGCAATGGGACACTATTTCAAATTCTTTCTGGAAATCTAGTAATATGGTATCTGTCTGTTGCCCTTCATCCACAGTTCACAGTATATCATGTGAGAAAAGGGTAATCTGAGTCGAATGGAGAATATGTTCAATGATTCTGCAGAAAATAGATGTTAGGGATAGTGGTCTGTAATTTTACAGGTCCCTTCTTCTAGCCTTCTTATATACTGGAGTCACCCGCACTTTTTTCCAGGCACTTGGGACTCAGAGGAAAAGAGACATGCACAAGAGGCATGCACAGTTTAGAGTAGCATCGAGAGGTGAATCAAAGCAGTTGCCACACAAGATCACAGCAACAACAACAACAAAACCAACAAATTTCTCAGGATTAAATGGTGGATTTCTAAAAGATCATTAAAATATACAGTTTGCTTTGATTTATCCTAATTTGTTTTTAGGGTTTATTCCATCTTAAGGTCTAACAAAGAATTTTGTGTGTGTGTGTGTGTGTGGGGGGGAGGGGGGGGGGTTCTCTTTTCTGTTCATTGTTCTTATCACAATGTCACATTTCCCCTCCAACTGTGTTTCCTTTATTACTTCTTTGATGAGATACACTAATTGTGAAGTGTTCTGATACTAACCACAATCATCAGACTTACCCACAACACTGAAATCTCTCAGTAAAGATGAAGAGATTTTATTTTCAATCTGACTAGTATTAGCAGCAATTTGTCATTGCACCATTAGCTGCCAGGCTGTTATCTTTACTTTAGCTGTTAAGCATCATAATAGTTTACATAGGAAAAAGAATAACTTTTCTACTGGCTTCCCAAAACCAATAAAAATCCTTTCAATATATATTTTAAACTGAATTCGGATCTGATTGCCATGAATTACTAAAGTTTCTTGACCATACTCTAATTTAAATACATATATTTTTTAAATGCACATACAAAATTGACATGGAGATACTGATCCACAACATATTTATGCTTTAAATTTAATACAGTGGCTAACATGATGGTGAGCCATAGAAAAAAATCTTAAAATCGCACTAATGCTCCAGTCTCATCTCCAACCTACACTTTCTACTCAAAAGGAATAAAACAAAAATCAAAGCTGCTCCACCACTTTTACACTTATCATAAAAAACAGATCTATTCCCTTTTCAGGCATTGTGTCCTAAGTTGTTTTCAGCTCTCCTACTATTAATTTCAAAAATATTTTACAAATTAGACTCACAAATACCCAAGTTGTCATCTGAGATTCGAAGCACACTCCTTTGCAGTCTACTCCAGAATATAGTCTATCACCATGCTCAGTGTGCTGACTCAGGATTATCTCTCATGAGCAATGTCTCCTAACCACTAAAAAGGAGAAAGGAGCATTGATTTGATTCTTTACAACAGCTCTAACAGTAACAGCCTTCAAATTTGGCACCCAGCCCAAATTTATTTTTTCTTTCAGCACCAAACAATGGTGTTGACATCATCTTTGGTCCATTTTCTTGTTGTTTATGTTAAATGCCTCTGCCATTGGCTTAGCTGTCTCAGGCAGCATAATACACATGCTACAAAACACTATAATCTCAATTAATACACATTAAAATATACAGTTTTGTCACATACTCAACTACTCATACAAAAATACCTAGAATTGGGGCTTGACATTTTGCAGGGTGGGGAACACAACGTGGGATCTCAAATGATATCTGGAAATATTGTCATGTTTTACTTTTAGAGCAAAGTATAAGTCTCAAAACTGTGAATAGTCCTTTATCTTGGTGTTGCTTGTTATAAATTGTGTCCATGCATAATTTTTGTTTTATATTTGGGTACATACACACAAGTGACAGCTTTTGTTCAAAGTGTAGATTTTAATTCTTTCGCAGTTTTATATGTAATAAACATGAGCTCAGATGCATACCTTAAGAGCTATGAATGCTTGTTCAGTAGAAAAGATGTGTCTTACGGTAGCGAAGATGGACATATACTCATAGCTTTTAAGGTATATATTTTAGAGCCCACATTTACTGACATTTCTTTCTTGTTTTGGTCCACACTATTGCCACTGAAAGTTGCCTACCCTTCAATCTTAGCAAAAACAGTACTGGTATAGCCTACCCTTCAGTCTTAGAAAAAACAGTACTGGTACACATATTCCACTTTGAGAGGTATCAGAACAGTTTTTGCTTATAACTTTTGACTCGGTCATTTCCAGACCAGGGTCCCTCACCTCAAATGGATACATTTACCCTTCTCCATCATCCCACAAAGTTTGTAACCTTCTCATGGAATCACCCAGTAAGTATTCCATTTATGTCACTCACATGTAACACAACTCTCCATAACTTGTAAGCCTTGATTTGCCATTTGAATAACTGTTCATTTAGCTATGGGAAATATGAATGGTTTACAGTGATGCCACTCATTTTAATATGTATTCTTTGATCTGTTGTAAACTGTAACACTAGAAGCACTTGCTTAATTTTATCTGTTGTTTTACAAACTAGACTTAAACAACTACAAAGTTGGTATATGAGCACATGACTTGAAATTTTCAGATTCAGCCACAACAGCAGGAACAACAGATGGGGGGCGAACAGCCAAGTGTAGAGGACCTTCTGATGGAGCCAGGTGCACATGAGAAACGCCGACTGAGGGCAGATATAAGCTGTGCGAATGGTGCCTGTGATCATCGCGGAGGGGGTGGTGGAGGCTCAGGAGACGCGAACAAAGCCAAGGCCTCAAGCATAGCTCAGAAAGCTGCACAGGAGGCAAAGGCTGCCTCAGAGGCACAGCAGGTTGCAGCACAGCAGGCTTCACATCAGGTGAGGTGCGATCTTTTTGTCCATCACTTAACCAGTATACTAACTTTTATCTAATAGTTCTGCTAAAAGTCATTTTTGTTACACATGGCAAAAGGCAGTGCCTCAGGACTGCTTCAACCCTTTGTAACATAACTTAATTTCTTGTATCAGTTTTTTTATTTGTTGCTTTATTTATTAAGCTTGTTTCCTTGTATTTGACACAGTTTGTGTGAAAAGTTTATTTAATGACAGTTGTTTCATTAGTGCCATCAATTTACTGCTGGTAGTAGTTTAAAAACTTAAAATATTAGAGAATGATGAAAACAGAATCAGCTGTGGAAAACTAAAACCCAAATTTGATAACACAAAGAGAAGTGGCCGTCAGTAGGAAACAAAATTCAAGTACCTGTTCTATAAATTCCTGCCACTAGCCCAGTGTTTATATAAGTATCCTGGAAAAGACTTCAGGTCTTTTCACACACCGGTAGGGACCTACCGCAAGTGTTAGTAGCAGTGGCTACATCTGTTGTTAATATGAATGTCTACTACCACTGACATACTCCACCAAATCATTGTAATTACTGTAGTTTATATAGTGACATGTGATTCAAAACAGGGAACACCATCCCACTACTATTTGCCAAGTAAACAAAGATGTTACAACATATTTGCATACTAGATTACTGTCTGCTTCTGGGCATTTAGGTGAATGTTGAGATGCCATCTGCTACAGTGCTGTGGCTGCTGACACCTCAGTAAGTCAGTAGGCCACAGAAGTGGTACTATGAGATAATCACGATAATGTGGGGTTAAGGGGGCACTACTGTTATGCATCGCTCTTCCAGTGTTGCTACAGGTAGCATTTCACAGTTACACTATTACACACATTTTCACTTACACTATGTGTTTTATGTACTTGGGGCCTGTTTTACAGATTTCCGTGATGCCTGCAGAATTATTTATTGTGCAGATACTAGGAATTGGTATCTTTCATGTTATTCACAATTTCCCACAACTGTGGACCTTAACCAGTGAATATTATCAATACTCTTGTACCATCTCTCATCTGTGTGTTATGATGGACACTGTAATGCAGTGTGCTCAGGGGAATCAACAATTCTGCATTCACATTTCCTGTTGTTAGATTCTGACTAGGTGCTGAGATTAAGGGGCATGCCCAGACAGCATGTGAACAATCCCTTGAATATGAGAGGGAAGATGTATCTTTAGCCTTTATTAGGTATTCACAAGTTTTCTTAGATCTACTGACATGTACATCAAATGAATTTCAGTCATTTTGCCAGGTATCCACACACCACTGCATTAACTGGACTTTATTACAAGTAACATTAGTGGTTAACATCTGAACCTTGTCCACTATCTCCTTCTTAGACAGCATGAAGCATCAAAATACTTGTGATTATGTCTATTGGGAATATACTTTAAATCAGAAGTAATTGTTCTGATGGGGTGGCACCAAATACACCAGAATGCCTTTTGACCACACAGCCCTTCATTTTGTCATTTAGAGCCAGTCCTAAGTAAAGATGCAGAATAATTTATAGAAGGACAGTGCTTGCATGTATATCCATCTTCATCATCATCAGTGATTTGATAAAAGCTTCCTCCAGACTTGTTCGTGAATTAAGATCTGAGGCCTTATGTATCTACATTGATAATCACTTTTTCTCTTCCTTTTGTTTTCTTAATTTTCCCCTTCATGTTCCAGTTGGTTGCCTCAATTTGTTCTTCTCATACATTACCTAGCATTACTTCCGGAGTTTCAGTATTTTCATTACTTACTGCCAACACTTCAAATTCATCTCTTTAAATATACAAGCTTTTATAAAAGTCGTACACTGTGTGTGCAATTTTATAGCAATTTGAGTCACTGTACCATTTCTATAAAATTATATAAAAAGTTAAAATGATCTATCACAACTGGAGACAAGAAAAAGGCCAATCTGTCATGCCAAAATTAACATGTTAAAAATGCCCACAATGTCAATTTTAATTCAAAGGTTTGTGAATTTTGTAAAACTTACCACAAGAACTAAATTTGTATTTTATGCTGTGTGATCTTATAGTTAAATAGTTTTGTATTTGTCATTTGTAACTGTAAGTCAATTAAGCTATTATGTTTAATAATGCATGTACTTGTTGACATTGTTCGAATAATATATATGTTTCAGTTGCTATGTCTGCATGGTTAGTAATCATTACAGTTTGGGTTGTGAAATGTGAAAGTTTAGCTAAAGGTCAAAAACTTGTTGTATCACAGGTTTAGACATGAATTTAACAGTAAAAATGAAATCAAAGTTTATAAAAAAATTTCACTCTGCTGCATCTGAAATAAGTAAAAGGAATGTTGAATACAAAAGCTGACAGCATGATATATTTTGCGACAGCCTGCAGCACACATATACAAATAGGATACATTTTCTTCATGAAAATTTACTTGCTAGTTGTTTACATCATAATGCAGTTTAATATATATGTGACAGTGAAGCAATCGATTAACTGGGCTTGATCAGTGAATTATCTGGTTATATGTAAGGACTATCTTTGTGATGTTTTGTTTGGCTTTAGGAGTGTTTGCTTTGTGTATTTGCCTGTGATGAATAAAAGTGGTTTTTAGTACATCTGAAACTGGTGTACATATTTATCTGTAGATGATACTGTCTGTACAAAATTGGTGACCCTGAAGAAGAACTTCCCTTCTCATCCTGTACGGTAGGTCGCCCCTGACCCATGGTTCCTGGTGGCTTTCCCGAAACCTACCCCTTTTCATAGACCTCTCCAGTCCTTTTCCTTCACCCTTCTTCCTTCCCCTTCAACCCTTCTGCCTGAAGAAGGCGCCACTGGCTCTGAAAGCTTGCCAGTTACAACAGTCTTTTATGTGTGTGTTCTGCCACCGCTTGGTGAGTAGATATTTTATCTACCCAATTAAATAATTTTGTCAATAATTGATTGTTTTCCTTGTTATTTTCTATGATTTGCAACATTACGATTTCATCATGGAGGAAGCAAATAACATGTTGCATACCATTACCAATGAAATACAGCATATCTACCAGAAAATTGAGGTTTTAGAGCTCTTCTCACCTGTGCAATGACCATGAGATGCAGTACAATGTGCCAGTATATTGGACATCATGGTGCCATCCAAGCTGTGTGGTCACTCAATGAATACAGTGCTATTTACTCAAGACAACACTTCACATGTCCTCAATGCAACAGGTTAGAACATTAAGCTTCACATGAATAAGTTGCTGATTCTGGTGCTTTCACCCATGTCACAACTGCCTTCCAGAGCAACAGACATTCTGTCCATTAGCACTGTTGGTTTTACAGCACTGCATTTACAATTAGAGGCTCTGCTGTTCGTCCTCGCCCAGCCCAAACTATGGTTTGCAATTATGGTAAACAACTTTGCCCTTCAGCATGTTTCTGAAGACCATTTTGCAATTTAAAATGGCAATCAATACCCTGGCACAATGTGCGATGTCATTAGTGTCAGATAGTATTTTACTCCAACCACAGTACTCACTCTCAAGATGGCTCCCATTGATCATTGCACAAAATTGCCAGAACAGAAGATTACACAAGTGCTATATCATGAAAAGTGGGGTGACAAAACTCTATTGAGATTCTGGCAACATTTGCTTGCCATCACCCAATACTAGTGAGGTTTTTATCACATTGTTATTGTACATCTGGCAACAACAAACGCTCCCTGAGGTACAGGCGGCTTTAATTGCACACAAGTGGCAGTAAGATGCTCCAGGTGGCTGACAGAGTGCATGCTATGCTCGACTTGATTGCCATAGTGGCCACTGTCAATCATTGCTTCAGCTGAGGACAGCCAATACCCACAAGTCTGTCCAATGACACGATGCCTTACTGCACAGTCACTACATCCTGATGCCTCTGTGGTTGAGAAGATGACAAGACAGCTCTGAACATTACAGCCCTCAACAAATTAGGATGACAATACTCATAACTAATGAGGAGGCATTGAATAGAATTGGGGAGAAGAGGAGTTTGTGGCACAACTTGACTAGAAGAAGGGATCGGTTGGTAGGAGATGTTCTGAGGCATCAAGGGATCACCAATTTAGTATTGGAGGGCAGTGTGAAGGGTAAAAATCGTAGAGGGAGAACAAGAGATGAATACACTAAGCAGATTCAGAAGGATGTAGGTTGCAGTAGGTACTGGGAGATGAAGAAGCCTGCACAGGATAGAATAGCATGGAGAGCTGCATCAAACCAGTCTCAGGACTGAAGACCACAACAACAACAACTCATGCACAATGTGTTTTGACTCTGCACTCTCATTGTTACAGACTACCCCAAGCTACCAAAACAGGCAATTTTTGGTTTCATAAAGCCTTTGGATTTAAAGCTATGAAGTGCAGGAGTCATATTCCCTCCAAATTGGCAACTGTGATTTGCAGTAGTGCTACAAATCATGACACCTACCAACAGCACTCTTACTGGAGGTTTATCACCACATAGTGTAGTACAGGCCACAAAGCATGATAGGTCATTTATAGCAACACAACATCAACACCGCTGTCTCAATCGCTGCTACCTCCTCCAGCATACATTAGTGTGTGTCATGAGATTACACATCCTGAACAAAATGTCAGGCTTGATCTTCTCTGTTGACACAGGCTCAGATGTGAGCATCATTGCGGTCTTGTATACACCGGACATCAAGACTTGTGGACCCATACCATTAGTGGCAGTGAGCAAGTCTCATATCCTCACATACGGCTGCAAAACTCTCACAATTGATATTGGCCTTGAATCTCAGTTCGAATGGGCATTTGTGATCTTTGTTATATCTCACCCTATCTAAGCACCAAGTTTCATGGGATTTTGCATTGAAAGTGGGCTTGGAGAACTCCCAATTAACACACACAAGTGATAGTTGCACTGTGTCCAGGTTCCGTGGTCACTTTGCAGCAAACATGGCAAGTAGAGTCAACAAGATTAATACATCCAGTGATGACAGTGAGTGTGCACAGATGGAAAACACCAACTGCAGCTTGATTTACAATCTACACAACATTGAGGAGATGTATGCTGGAGTAAAGTGCAACATGTTGCGAACTGCTGCCCAGAGAAGGTGAAATACAAGTAGCCCAGGAAATGAAGAAAAAGTTAAAGGTGAATACAAAGTGTACACAGGATACAAACTATGCTTGTTCAGTGAAGGTTACTGCAGCGACGCAACAGGGTGGTGTTAAGCACTACACGGTACATCATATATTTGCCACACTGGTCCCTCCGCCCCCTCCCCCTGCCTCCCAATTAAATCAATATTTGAGGAGATACTTGAGAATGGAGTTATCCGACAGTCCATGGTCATCAACAATCCCATCTAGCGTGTAAGAAAGATGGTTTGTGGTGCACTTGTGGCGATTATCAAACGATGAATACTAGAACAATACCTGATATGTAACACATAAGCTAACATGCAGGATTTTACAAACAGTTTGGCAGGTGTGCCTGTTTTTATTTTTATGGACTGCTGCAAGGTTTGCTCTCTAATCACTATTGCACCTGGTGATATATCCAAGATGGCTGTACAGCTTTCACTACTCCTTTTGGGATATTCATGTTTTTGTTTATGGCATATGTACTTAAAAATGCTGCCCAAACTTGGCAGCATTCGTGACAAAGTTTTAAAGGGGGTTTCCCTTCTGTTTTGTACATTTAGATGACAAACTAGTATTTTCACAAGACACCCAATTGCATGAGCAGTATGACAGTACAGTACAGTGGAGTTTAGATAGAAACAACAAGCTGAATGAAGACAAGTGCGTGGTTAATAAATCAGAGGTGACTTTCCTTGGACACAATATACCAGCAAATGGCATCTCCCTGTCATCAGAGAGGATTTCCATTTTGCATAACCTCCCGATAATGAAAGATTACCACCAACTAAGACGTTTCCTTGGGATGGTGAATTTTTACCGACACCATCTTCCTGGGACTGGCACCATTCAAACACCCCTCACCAATGTCCGGTTCAGTAAAAACACCATGAGCAAACAGATACTCCAGTGGATTTCAGAAACGGGCTATGTTTTCAAGCATCTACAGAAAAGCCTCATCAAGGTAGTGCTGCTTGCTCATCCTATTATGGGCGCTCCATTGGCTATGGTAGCAGATGCAAGCCTAGGTGCTACTGGTGTGCCTCTACATCAAAAATCAAATGATCATTGGCAACTGTTAAGTTTCTTTTCTAAAAAGTTGCAGCAGAGACAAATGTATTGGAATGTGTATGACGGAGAACTTTTAGCTACTTACGATGGTGTGAAGCATTTCTATCCCCTCTTAGAGGTCTGACCAGTGACGCTCTATACAGATCACAAACCTATTGTCTCAGCATTTCAGGATGTGAATGACTCATGTTTGCCATATCAGTGCACACACTGAATACATCAGCCAGTCCACCACAAAAATTTGCCATATCAAATGTGAAAATAGTGTGGCCACCGTCTACTTTTCTTAAAATGGCAGCTTGATGAACCTTTTAGATTATACAATTCTTATAAACTGCACCTTCAGCAGATCTGTGTACTAGATGGCAACATAAAAATATGTCACGACATCTCACAACACACACCAAGACCATACATCTCACTGGCAATTCGAAAGACAGCTTTCCACAGCGCACATAATATGGCTCACCTAGGGACCAATGCCACAGTAAAATTACTTACCAAGTGGTTCATTTGACTATCAATAACGAAAGATGTGCACTCTTGGTCTGGGCGTGCATCCCGTACCTCTTCATCCTCGGTGCTCCACAAGGGAGGCTGTGTGGCAGTAAAATGATCAATTAATCAAGTTTGCTTAGTGCAGTACCTTTTTGTATATAAGGGCTATCTTTGTGCTCTTTTGTTTCATTTTTGGAGTGTTCAAATCATGTATTGTGTCTGTGATAAATGAAAGTGGTTTTTAGTACATCTCAGGTTAGTGCATGTGTTTGTATGTAGGTGATAGTGTCCCTACCCGTGTAACCCAACCAAACATATGTATTGTCAAATACAAATCAATACATGCAGTAGAGGGAGCTGTCAAGTAGAAATGGCTTCAGTTTATTTTTAAAATTAGTTTCTTTGTCTGCTATCACCTTCATTCCACAAGGGAAGTTGTAAGCAGAGACTGTTGTTCAAAAAAAGAACACAAATTCAACAGGCAAAAGTTAGTAGAAATTTTTGCATCTATAAGAAGATCAGAATGTGGAGCATACAGCAACTTCCTTTGTCATACGTTAGCCGAGTATCTTGCCAAGAATCCAAGGAAATTCTGGTTCCACATGAAATCACTAAGTGGATAGAAGGCTTCTATTCAGTCACTCACTAGTCTGGCAACGAAAGGCAACAAAAGGAAATCTTAAGTTTTAAATTTTGTGTACAGACATGCCATTATTTGACTGTTGTACAGACTCTCTCCCTTATGACGGGCATAAGAATAGGCAGAATATGATATTTTCAAAGGAAATTTTTGCATTGTAATTCAGAGTAACATAGGCACTGCGATATCCTATTTATCTGCCGACACTGGGCAAATGACTTTCAAGTAATCTGTCTCACCTGTAATGGATGTACGAGTATGGCTTGTAGACATATGGTTGACGACATATGGAAGTTAGGTCATGCATTGATGCAAATAGTAAGGCGACTGCCAGCAATAAGTTGGAAATTCAGATTTGAGTCTCGGTCTGGCACAGATTTCATTGTCATCATTCCATTCTACAGCTAATGGTGTTCATATTTGCAAGTGTGACTTCATTTAATGTGTAAGAATAAGCATACCTGGCATTGAGAAAGAGCTGAAATAGTTGAAAACAGGTCAGTCACCAGGTCTGGATGGAGTACCAATTCAGTTTTACTGTGAGTACTTTTCAGTTCTGAACCCTTACTTAGCTTGCATTTGTTGCAAAACTCCTGCCATCACAAAGTATCATGTGACTGGAAAAAAACACTGATGACTCATTTCCCACATGACTTGGTCCTACTTGACACAGCGTGCCATCTTCCTGGATGTTGACCTCTTCCTCTCTGATGGCTCCATGCACACCTCTGTCCACATTAAAACCACCAACCATACCTTCATTGCCACAGCTGTCATCCCTTCGCCACCAAAAAACTCTCTACCCCCCCCCCCCCCCCAAATACATCCTGGCCACTGAGGTATGGCATATCTGCAATGACAAGAACTCCCTTGCCTAATTTGCTGAGGCTTTCACAGAGAGGCACTATCCACAGGCTTAGTACACAATCAGATCTGTGCCATTTCTCCTCGCACCTCTAATCCTCCCACATCCCCAACAACCAGCCACAAAGGAATGCCCCCTTTGTACCCAGTATCACCCAGGACTGGAACAACTGAACCACATCCTTCGCTTAGCTGGAGCATCAGTAACCAAGACACAAAACCGATTGAATGTTTCAAGAGCAATTGTTTCAACAGTCATACCAGCCCACACAAAACATGGAAAGATGTCATTGTGTAAACATAATAGTGGGCGCAAATCAGGGAAAAAAAATGACAGAGGTCATCATTCACTAACACAAATTGCGTCAAAACAACACAAAACTACGGCGGTAATGTCACTGCAGAGCTCAATAGCCATCTTCGAGACCCAGTATCTATTGACACTGTGTGTCGAGAACTCCATAAAGCAAATATTCATGGATGAGCTGCTATACCGAAACCATTAGTCATGACAACCAATGCAAAGAAGTATAAAACATGGTGTCAGGCGCGTAAATCCTGGATGGCTGATCAATGAAACACATCCTATGGCCCGACGAGTCAACATCATTATTTCCAACATTGGGTTGGGTTTACATCTGGAGAACACCAAAAGAAGCCTACAATCCTGATTGCTTGATTCCAGCAGTTAAGCATGGAGGTGGAAGTGTGATGGTGTGGGCACCCATATCATGGTATTCTGCTAAAACTAAACTCCATCCGAACAGGCCTTGAAGGGCCTATGGTACCGATCAGTCACCATGTCATCCTCAGCCTACAGTCGTCACTGGATGCAGATATGGTGGTCAGCACACCGCTCTCCCAGCCTTATGTCAGTTTACGAGATCGATGGTATTCTGGTGGTCCTATCATTACTCCCAAAGGCTGTGTTACAGCCAATGATTGTCTGATCATTTTAGGTGATCAGGTGCACCCCATGATTCAAATGTTGTTCCTCAACAATGATGCCATATTTCAGGATGATGATGCACCCATTCACACAGACAGGACGGTACAATCGTAGTACGAGGAGCATACATATGAACTGCAGCATCTTCCCTGGTCAGCACAGTCCCCAGACTTGAACATTATTGAACCCTTGTGAGCGGTATTGGAGTACAGACTCTGGAGCAGTTTTCTGCCTCCCTCGCCCCTACAGAAGTTAGAAGAGGTTCTGATTGAAGAGTGGCATAACATTCCACTGGAGACTATACAATCATTATATGCTGGTATTCCGAGAAGGATCACAGCTGTATTATGGGCAAATGGGGGTCCAACCCTTAATTAATAAACCATTCCCAAATAAGTACAGGTGTTCACATTATTTTGACTATCCCCTGTATAAACTCGGCTGCAATCGTTGCACAGCATTCGTTGCACAGCATTTTATATTAGTATGACTACAAACAAGTTGTCCACGAGGTTGAACGGCCACCGCCAAACTGTGACCAAGAGCAAAGTACACCACATTGTGGTACAACACGCAGCTTAACATAACATGCTTGATTTCAGTGGCTGCTTCACTGCCTGAGACATCTAGATCCTCCCCTCCACCACTAGCTTTTCTGTACTGCACAGTTAAGAGTTATCCATACAGCACATTCCCTTGTCCTGGAATTATCCTGACCTCAGCGTATGGTAATATATTGTCACCACACCTCCACCCAACAGTTTTCACCCTCTCTGTGCTACCATCTCCTCCTTATTCTCATATCCCACTCTGTTTGGGTGCCATCCTCTGCCAATGCACCCACCCCTCTTTCCCTTCCCCTTCCCTGCTCCTCTTCTTTCTCACTCCTTGCCCCCCCCCCCCCCCCCCCCCTCCTCTCAGCCCTCACCACTTTCCTGCCCCACAGACTCTCGACGCTGCACCTTTTGACTCTCTAGTCCCTTCATGCTCCACCAGACAGCACTCTTCTCTCCCTCCCGCCCCTACACTGCTTCCCCATCCTCTCCAGGTCGCTGCTTGCATTCCACATGACAGTTGCATTCTGGTTTGAGCTGCCAGGGATGGTGGTCATATGCGTATGTGCATATGAGGTGTGCTTGGTTGTGTGATGAATGTGTGTGTGTTATTCCTTTTCCAGTGAAGGCAATGGCTGAAAGCTTATGTCTAAGTGTCTGTTTGTTGTGCCTGTGTGCAACTGAACTTGTCATCTTTATGGGAAGTGGCAATCTACCTTTTCCTTATATTGTTGATATTCCAACCTCATGTTTATATTGTTTTATTTTGCCTAACAGCTTTCTTTCCATCCCACTGCCATGTGATGTTTTCCTTTGTTGCTATTCTCTGTAGCATTACTCTTCTCATTGTCCATTCTTTTTCTTGTTTGTGTTACTCGCTGCCTTCCAAACAGCATATACTTCTCAGCCACATCGTCTCGTCCATGCACAACACACGGCTATGTGGCTGCATAGATTGTTGATGGACCATCTGATGCCCCAAATTCTTCCCATTGATAATTATATTTATTCCTATCGATCCCACTTCCTCCTTCAGCTTCATATATTTTAATTTCCACACTTACCTGTGCCACACACACATGTGATCCTTGACCTAACCGATCTTCCCTCACCCTTTCTCTCCTTATCCCAAGACCAGCAGTCTCCTGTACCTCACCTGTTCCTTTCTCCCACATTTCTGTAAGTTTTTAACGCATTTGTGCATATTTTATGTGGCTTCACACATTTTTGTGTACTTTTATGTATTGGTCTTATTTTTACATATTTATGTGTGTTTTTGAGTGTCTCTGTGTGTGTCCCTGCATATCCATACACACATTTTACATGTCTTTTCTTGTAGCCAGCAACCCTCACACCCATGTCACATCTTCTTTCCCATTTCTTTGTCATTTCCATTTGCCATGTGCCATCCCTGGGACAATGGGCCGCTGCTCCATTTTTTTGCACCAGTTCAGAAAAGTATCCCTTTCCCTGGCTAAAATCCAGTTCCACATCATGTTTCTTAAATGCTGCCTAAATCGTGGAATCCTACCTCCCCCCCCCCCCCCCCCCCAACAATTTAACATAAAAATCTCTTTTCTCAATATCCCAGTCCTCCTTTCACAATGGCATTCATCTTGTCAGATTCCAGCAGTCCCTGGCTCTCAAAACCTGGTACTGCAAAAACATATCCCAATGGCACAGACATCCCAGGAACACCTCTGCTCCTTCTGCAAGATACTGCTACTGTACAATCCCTGCCGCATAGAACACATTCAGAAACTGAATCCCTTGCTCTCTAGCATCTGGAGGAGCATTCTAGACATCACCTTGATAAGTTACCCAACCTTCTGATATCCTACTGCTGCCTTGGGACACTACTATCCAACCCCTATCCTACCAAAAGTGTTCCTCCTCATCAACCCCTCCTAGCATCCAGACCCTTCCTAGCTGATCATTTCAAATTGCCGCATCCCCCAAAACTCCCTACTAACATTCCACCAAATCCAGAGTTGAAACATTCCCATAACACTGTTGGTATCCTTTCCAACAGAATCTTCAGCCCCACAGAAGTTTCAGTACTATCCAAAGGCCTCACCTTTAGCCCTGCACCAAAATTTAACCATCTTGGACTTGTCAAAAAGTACTCTCCTTCTCCCAAACTCTCCAATGGAACCACTTCTTTGCCACCAGTCCCACCAACCAAAACCAACTTAATCTCAACATTGAACCCTGGCTCTCCCAGTTCATACCAGTGCCCTCCTAACCACCCACTGGTCACCTTCCAGGAATCCCTTACTTCTAACTTGGCCTCACTGTCTTTCCCTGGTCCCTTCCTCAAAACACCAACTTTTTGTCAGATAAAGGACAACCATACACAACTTCAAAATAAATCCTGACCTAGTCATCCTAGCTGGAGACAAAGGTTCCACCACTGCTGTTATGAATCACAGTGATTACCTTTTGGAAGACCTTTGCCAATTATCTGACTCCTCCACCTATAAACTGTGCCAGAATGATCCCATCCCAGAAGCTCATTATCACCTCCAATCCCTGCTTAAAGCCTTAGGCCCTTCCCAGACCCATTAGCCTCCTCCCTCCTATGACACCCCACACGTTTACCTTCTACATGCTCCCCAAAATCCACAAAACCATCAATCCTGGATGCCCCATTATAGCTGGCTATTGAATACCCACTGAAAGAATTTCAGCCCTCATTGACCACCATCTCCAACCAATTGCCCGTAATCTAGCCTCCCACATTAAATACACCAACCACTTCCTTTACTGTCTCTTCACCATCCCCAGCCCTTTACATCCTGGAACCCTACTCATCACTACTGATGCCACCTTTCTATACACAAAAATCCTTCATGCCTATGGTCTTACTGTGAACACTATCTTTCCCAAGTCCTATGGACTTCAAAACCACTACCTCATTCCTCATATACCTTACTAACTTTACCCTAACTCACAATTACATTTTCTTTGAAGGGAAGATATACAAACAAATCTGCAGCTCTTCAGTGAGCACCTGCTTGGCACCCTCCTATGCCACGCTGTTTATTGGCCATCTAAAGAAGACCTTCCTAGCCTCCCAAAATGTCAAACCTCTTTTCTGGTCCAGGTTCACTTATGGTATCTCCATGATACAGACTCAGGGCCAAGACATCCTATCCTCTTTCCTTAACAACCTCAACACCTTCTCTCCCATCTGCTTCACTTGGTCCTACTCAACCCAGTGTGCCACCTTCCTGGATGTTGACCTCCTCTCTCGTGTCCCCATCCACATCTCTGTTCACATCAGACTGACCAACTACAATCAGTATCTGTATTTATTTGGTTAGCTGTCATTGTGCCCTGAAATGAGGGACATCATACCCTTACCACTCCTCCTAAAGTGGTGTTCCATTGTCCATCCAACCTCCAAAACATGCTAGTCCATTCCTATGCCACATCCAGTTCCAACCTCTTGCCACAGGGATCATATCCCTATGAAAGACCCAAGTGAAACCCACCCAGCACTTCCTATTCCAGTCCATTCATAGACTTACCCTGTTAGATGGCAGGTCGCTTATGAAAGCAGCCATGTCATACATCATTTCTGCTGCAATCATTGCACAGCTTTTTACATTGGTATGACTACCAACCAGTCCCTGTTAGATGGCAGGTCGCTTGTGAAAGCAGTCATGTCATATATCATTTCTGCTGCAATCATTGCACAGCTTTTTACATTGGTATGACTACCAACCAGTCCACCAGGATGAATGGCCATCACCAAAATGTGACCAAGAGCAAAGTAGATCAATCTGTGGCACAACGTGCAACTGAACATAATGTGTTTGATTTCTATGGTTGCTTCATTACCTAACCCATTTGGATCCTCCCATCCACCACCAGCTTTTCTGAACCGTGCAGATGGAAGTTATCCATACAACACATTCTCTGCTCCCAAAATTGTCCCGGCCTCAACCTACTAGAACATAATGTCACCATACCCTCCAGCCAACAGTTTCCACCCCCTCTGTCCTATCAACTCCTCCATATTCTTGTTTCCCACCCTGTTTCTGTACCACCCTCTGCCAATGCACCCACCCATCTCTCCTTTCGGTATCCGTTCTCTCCTCCTCCTCCTCCTCCTCCCTGCATGCTCCCACCAGACCCCCCCCCCCCCCCCCGCCCTACATTGCTATCCCTTCCCCTTCGCAGCCCTCTCAAAATTGCTGCATCCATTCTACATGACAAGTGCCTTCTGGTCTGAGCTGGCGATCGGCTGTGGCTGAAAGCTTATGTGTGTCTTTCTGCTGTGTCTGTGTGCAACTTAACATGTCATCTTTATGGGAAGTAGAAATCTACCTTTTCCTTATATTGTTAGTATTGATTGTGCGATTATTGTGGAAGATAATGAAGATGATTTTATTTGATACTAGCGATCCTGACAATGCTTTGCAATTGCTAAATATCTTTGAGAACTGGTGTCCCTCCTAATCTACTTCCCTTCCCTCTCTCTCTGATCATCTCCACCTCACCTATTCTTTTTACATCTCCTACTTCTCTCCCTCCTCTCTGTCCATCACCTCCTCCACCCTCTAACTGTATCTCCTCCTACCCCTGTCCCACTCGATCTCCTCCTCCCACCTCTCTCTGTCCATTCCACCACCATCCCCTATCCCCTCCTCCATCCATCTTATCTTCCCTCCTCTCTCCGACAGTGAGGCTCATTTATTGTTACTGTAAATTCATATTCTGTAGTAGTATTCTAAGCATAAGCAAATAAGCATTAAACACAACTTTTCTGTTTTCAGAAAAAACTGATTGCAAGGAATAAATCAAATCAGCACATTGTTGTGTATGCAGATATTTTTAATTATGTATGATGAGTAAGCATATGTATGGGAGAAAGTTTTTCTGCTTGCAAGAAAGCAAATGAAGTCACACTTTTTCACAGAACAGCACTACACAGAATTTTATTGCTCAAATTAGGTTTTAACAGGAAACCCGAACATTGTTGCTTAAAAAAATATTTGGTCCATGTACATCTGAATGTATTGGTAAAAACATTTCCCCTTTATGTCTTACATGTATACTTGTATATTAAAAACACGTAGCCTATGCCCATCTGATTGTTCATTAGAGTATCATGTAAAAATTTGAAGTAAATCTCGGTTAGGGACTTGTGTTCAAACAAATTTCAGGTTTGCAACTGGATTTAAGCCTGAAATTTGTTTTAACATTCAATTCACTGAAAAAATATTTTTAAACTCACAAGAACTTTGCGATTGTTGCTATCAGTGTTTCCTCTTGATATCTGAACCCTTATTATATTATCGTGTAAAAATTTGAAATAAATCAGTCCAGCACTTTTCAAGGTTTTTGGTGAAATGTTATTCATTGACTTGTCATTATGTAGGCATATAGATTTTAAATATTTATTTATATGCTATACATATTTAAAAAATATAAAAAATATGTTGCCTACGTCTGTTCGAAGGTTTATTAGAGTATCATTGAAAAAAAAAAAAATTTGATCAAGAAGGTGCCCTTTTTCTAGCATATACATATTTACATACTACATATATTTCAACAATATGTAGCCTTTGTCCGTCTGACCATTTATTGGAGTATTGTGTAAATATTTGAAGTAAGTCAGTGTAGAACTTTTCGAGATTTCAGGTAACAACATTAAAAGACAGTTTGCCTTTATATAGTAGTATAGATATTAATGTCTCATAAGTTTTCAAATATACAATAAATAATTTAGGAGAAAAAGAGACCACTCACCAAATAACAGAAGTGTACATGTGTGTGTGTGTGTGTGTGTGTGTGTACTGTAACACAATAAAGGATTTTATTTCAGAAATTAGCAAGTTTTCTTTATCTTGTGTGTGTGCCTGTTGATGACTCATTGATCATGCTATTCAGTGAGTGGTCTCCTGTACTTCTAATTTATTTACATTCTACTGCAGCTTTTTAAAATAAATATAAAATGAAACATATGGTTTAGTGTCTTTTACATAATTGTCTTTCCTTTGGATAATCCTTCAAAAACAATAGTAGCTATTTGAAGTATACAAAGCTTTGAAATATGGATTAAATATGCAAGGCTTTGAAAGGAATTTCATGTTGCCAATAACTGAAGACTAATAGTAAGTCTCTACTTCATAGGAACGGCTTTTTTTTATTTGTGCTCTTCCTTTGAAACAAATGGCTCTATCAGATTCATTAGAATTTCAAAATTCAACAGTGATGTCCTAGTGAAGTTACGAAAACAAATGCAATGTTCCACATTCAGCTCACAGAGCAAGTCATTCCAGCCACAACTTGTAGAATATGTTTCCAACTAAGACGATGACTACACTTTTGTCTTTACTTACATTTTCAGGTACTATTAATGCAGCACTTCATATCACTAACTCATCCTCTTTGCTGGACATAGCATAGTACTCACTGCCAATACACAATATGAAATGTTTGCTGCTGACTTCAGTGTTGCAGATGATGTGAGTGAACATATAGAAATATATGTTCACCAGCAGAAATGTGTTTTTACAACAGTGTAAAGGTTTATGCATTTAATTTTAGAGGACTGTAGACCCTGGCACCCCTGGACTGGTGATCTGGCCATAAATGTTTTTTTTTTTTGCCACAAAGGGATCCAGCAAGATATTTACAGGATCTTTTGAGCTCTAACAGCTACATGGCACATTCACTTCAGTTGGACATTGGTATCTACACTGTCCTCCCACTATTTAGTATGTGAACCTTCTTCTTGTGTATTACATGAGTCATTTAAGTAAAAGCTGAGACTCTGCAGCTGACTGATTTAAAATAATACAATATGGTATGAAGAATCTGTTAATTGCATAAACATATCTATAAAACAAATTCTCCTGTACCTTGCTTCTTTTCCATGTGTAGGTGATAACTATAAAATAGAAGAAACTGCCAAATAATGGAAAGTCCAAGAAGGAATAACTACAATATGGAAAGGGTAGATTGCTACTCACATAGTGGATGAATTGAGTCGCAGATGGGGATAATGAATCATTGTTTATACGTAGATATTTTAAGATAAATAAGCATGACATGTCAAATAACATTGTATAGAATGATCCATGGACAAATAAAACAATGAGTAGCAACCTATCCTTTCCATATTGTTATACCTTTGTGGACTTTCCCTGCCTATTGGGTTCCCTTCTGTCCCACAATCCAGTGCTGTTTCCCCTGTTACTCAGTGTCCATCCTTCCCTGTCACTGCTTTCCTATATTGAACTGTCACCTTCCAAACTGCACATACTCTCTACTGTTTACCACACATCTTTTGAAGCTCTGACTTCCGAACCAATCTGTATCAACAGTCATGTCAACACACAACACATGGCTATGTGATCCCACAGGTTATACATGCAGTGCCCTCATGTCCCACATTCTTCCTACCGAGATAATTATTCCTGGACTTCCAATTTGATTCTTCCTGCGTTCATTTCCCCTCGTATTTTTGCAGCATATTTACTATACTTCATCTGTTTCACCTTTTTTGTGATTTTCCCTTGCATTTTTATGTTTTTTTATACATTTTTCATTCTCCACTGTGGATTCATGCTACTTTTGTCTGTGCCAATACAGAAAAGTTTCTCTATCCCTAGCCAGAACCATGTCTCACATAATTTTCCTGTAATGTTGCCTAACTCACAGGATCCTCCCAAATGGCCCGACCATCAAATTTCATGTCTCCAGCTGCAACCCCTCCTTCCACAATGAGACCTAACTTTTCAAATTCTGTCATTCCACAGCTGTCACCAACTTAATCCTGCAAAACCACATAAATCAGGCCCAAACCTTTTTTACCTCCTCTCCATCTGTAAAAGTCTCCTGCTCTGTAATCCCAAATTACTGCATCACATCTGCCAGATTGAAACCCTTGACCTCCAGGAGCTAGAGCAGTATGTACAACATCACTTCAAAAAACTTCCCAATCTATTTACCTAATACTACTACCTTCGACTACCACTATCTGCCACCTCTACCAGGGCCTCTCTCAACCCTCCCCAGAATATCCTCATAATCAGTAAACTCTGCCTTGCAGATATACTACATTTGCCACACAGTCAGAAACTCCTTCTCACCACCTTATGGAACCAAGAGCCTAAACAGACCCACAACTTGGTCATGAAACTACTCCAAAAGCCCCAGTCCCACAGACATATCAGTCCTTTCCAATGGTCTTATTTTTTCCCACACTCCTAAATTCAATTACACAGGGCTTGTTAAAGACCTTCTCTTCTTCTCCCAGTCCCTACAGTGGACATACTTTTCCTCTGCTAACCCTACCAATCAGACTCAATCCAAAACCAATACTGAACCCTTCCTGCCTCAGTTTACTCCTCTATCTAACTGTGATCTGCCCCCAAATCATCCCATGTTAACTTTCGAGAATTTAGAATTTCCTAACCTCAAACCTTGCCTCCCTATCATTCACCAAATCACTCAACATGGAAACTAACCTCACATCTGCAGAAATAATCATAATCCACCATCTAAAAACGGATCCCAACCTTATAATCTACCTGCCAGCAAAGGTACCACCACTGTAGTTATGAACTGCAGGGATTATCTTGTGGAGGGACTCTACCAACTGTCAGATTTTTCCACCAACAGGCCCTGCCACAGTGACCCCATTTCCTAAATGTGGCAGGATCTCTAGTCCCTCTTCAAATCCATCCCAGAACATCACCCTTGAGGCTCTCTCCGTCGTTACCCACACCACTCTCTACCCTCCTCTCTTCTACATGCTTCCCAAAGTATAAATACTCAACCATTCAGGACATCCCATTGTGGCTGGTTACTGTGCCCTCACAGAGAGAATCTCTGCCCTTGTGGACCAACACCTTCATATTCCCCATAATCTACCCTCCTACATAAAAGACACCATCCACTTCCCTCCCCACTGACTGTCCAGAGTTCCCGTTCCTCTATCATCCAGCACCCTGCTTGTCACTGTTAATGCCACCTACTTCAACATTAAGATCTCCAATGCCCATGGGCTTGCCACTGTTGAACACTATTTTTCCCCATCTACCTTTCCCAATTACCTTTGACAGCTGCCTTTCCAAACCTGCTACCATTTTCCTAGTCGCTGTGACCAAACCTATCTTCACCCACAATTACTTCTCCTTCGAAAGCTTCATCGACTCTCTCCAGTTCATGTTCCTTTATCATCCAGCACGCTGCTCATCACTGTTAAATGCCACCTATTTCGACATTAAGGTCTCCAATTCCCATGGCCTTGCTGCTGTTGAACACTATCTTTCCCAGTCTACCTCTCCCAATTGCCTATGACAAATACCTTTCCAAACCTACCACCTTTTTACTGGTCACTATGTCCAAGCACATCTTCACCCACAATTACTTCTTCTCTGAAAGCTTCACCTACAGACACATCCCTGGTACAGCAACTGGCACTCACATGGCAGCATCCTATGCTGCCCTATTCGTGGGCCAACTAGAGGAATTCTTCCTAACTACACAGAATCCCAAGCCCCTCATCTGATTCAGATTCACTGATGAGATCTTCATAATCTGAACTGAGGGTAAGACACCCAATTCACATCATTCTAGAAACTCAAAACCTTCTGCCCCATTTCCTTCACCAGGTCCTCCTGGGCCTAACAAACCACCTTCCTTATTGCAAACCTCCATCTCAAGGATGGCTTCATCAGTATCTCAGCCCACATCAGATCTGCCAACCACCATCAATACTTCCACTTTGACAGCTGCCACCCATTTGACACCAAGCAGTCCCTTCTACTCAACCTAGCCACAATTGGTTGCCACATCTGTGGAGACGAGCAGTCCCTCTGAAAATATCATGCCAAGAGTCTCATTGAGGCCTTCACGGATAGGAATTACCCTCCGCACTTTGTCCCAAAACAGTTCTCCTGTTCATTACCTCTTGTCACCTGCTATCCCTCACATACCCACGAACTGGCACAAAGAAGCAACCCCCTCATGAATCAGTACCACCTAGGACTGTAGGACTGGAGTAACTGAATTACATTCTCTGTCCAGGTTTTAACTACCTCTCACTGTGCAATGAAATGAGAAATATCCTGCTTACACCCCCCCCCCTTCCCTGCCCCATTGTGATATTCTGCTGCCCAACCAACCTAAACAATATCCTTGTCTGTTACTATTCTGCTCCTGCTCCTAACCTCTTGCCCCATGGCTCAGAGCTCTGCAATAGATCTTAATGCAAAACCTTTCCCATACATCCTCCTACCACCACCTACTCAGACTTATCTCTGGCATCCCCTATTCCATCAAAGTCAGGGTCACCTGTGAAAGCAGCCATGTGACTTAGCTGCCTCCAATGTGCCTCATTCTACATGGGGAGGACAACTAACAAATTATTTGACTGCCTGAATGGCCATTGCCAAAATGTGGACAAAAGACAGCTGGACCGCATAGTTGCTGGGCATACTGCCCAATATGATTTGCTTAACTTTAATGACTGTTTCACTGCCTGTGTCACCTGGATGCTTACTATCAACACCTCCTTTTCTGAACTGTACAGATGGGAACTCTCCCTACAACATATCCTTTGTTGTCTTGAGGCACGTGTCCTCAACCTTTGTTAGTCTTTGTTCTGCACCTGCCTGTCTCCTTCCATGCTTCCACTCCAATACTACACATGTCTTCTGCCCCACCAGTACACCTACATAATCCTTTGCTTTTTCCTATTTCTCTACTCTCTCCTTCTTGCCTTTCCCTGCAAATCCTCCCAATGCTGCACCTAGCAGATCTATCCTACCCACAACTCATTTCTGCATGCTCCTACAACCAGCACTAGCACTTCCCCCACACCTACCCTGTTATCCTTCCCCCAGAAGCCACACCTCTTCTCTTCCCCTACTAACCAAACAGCTAGATTGCTGCTCACCTCTGTCACGGTTGCAGTCAGGCCTTAATGCCCAGAGATGACACTGGCCACATGTGTGTGTGTGTGTGTGTGTGTGTGTGTGTGGACTTCCCTAGTTGTAACCATATATGCACAAGCAACAGCATACCTTTAATCATTATAATTATCTTCTACTTTCCTTTTATACTTTTGTTTTATTGTGTGATTCTTTTTACCTTCATTTTGCAACTGAAAAGTAAATTCTAGTACAAAAATATCTTCTTGTGTATACTGCTGCCAACCAGATCTCATATTATCGTTTCTTGAAATATATATTATTTTATTTTATTCATGATTTTTTGAGATCACTGTAATGTGGTTGTTTATGTAAATAACACTGAAGAAAGAACTACTACCAGCCACACTTTTTGATAAATTATTTATTTTGCCACAACTGAAGACACGATGGTGGACCAATGTGTGCACATCTGACATCATGTCATGGTTGTATCAAGATGGAGATGGTGCAGCAATGGGATACTTCTACACTTCTGATCTATTTACTCTGCAAAAAGAAGTTGAAGGGTCACTCTTTTGTAGCCTTATTGTGTTCTCCCTTGTGATGCAGAAGTTCTAAATTTAGCTCTGTGGGTTTTCTGGCTGTAGTGGCTGACAGCACACAGAAAACACCAACCAATTATGATCAGCACTTTTATTAAATTTTTGTAATTTAACAAAACACAAGAAAGACACTACAGAAACTCACAACATGCACATTACAACCTCAGTACACAAGACCGAACCAAAGAACTCCGTGTCCCCAAAGACTGTTTACGCTGCACTTCGTAGGTGGCAGTTACTCGTGGTCGAAGGTCGCCACAGAGGCCCCCCCCCCCCCCCCCCCTCCTCACTACCCTGCTGCCCCCTGCCCGGGAGTGCGGAGCACTGGGGGAAGGATGTGGGCTTCTTCCTGTGTAGTGGTGTTGTAGGATGCTCGCTGGTTGGTAGAGGCGTGTGTGAAGAGTCCATGCTGTCTGTGCAGGGTAGACTAGTGCTGGTATAATCCACTGTCCAGTGGGGGGGGGGGGGGGGGACAGACTGGTCGACCTGCACGTATGAACTAGTCTGGCACAGAAGATGTTGGTGTTGCAGTACAGGCAGAGAAGGGGATGCGAATCTTGAGCATCCCGTCGGTGCTGTATGTTGCAGCTATGCCAGCCATATCCACCCCGTTTGGGATGGGTACTGTGTGCAGGATGGTGATATGTGACATGGGGGTTGCAAGGAAAGCTCATCGCGTGGCCACTCAGAGACGTTGATTGAGATGCAGATTTCCTCAACAGTGGACATAGGGGGCACTAGGGGAGGTGGAGGGGAAAAATAAGGTAGTTCAGGGGAAGCACTGGAACAGTCTGTGGGGGCACTGGCTGCCGACACTTGCGACGGCGTGATGTCACATGCAACATGTGGTTGGGCCTGAGTGAAATGAGAGTGGAGTACCGCCACACGCAACAACTGAGCTGCCCACAGGTGTAGGCTTGGTGCACATATGATCATGGTGGGGGGCAGGGGAGTGGGGGTTCTGTGTGAGCTGGGAGTCGTCACCTGATGGAGGAACACTCAACTCAAGAGGGTGTGGTACAGATTCCTCGATCATCCAGGCTGGTTTCACGCACTGAAGGGAAACTGACTTCCGACAGCCACTGACGAGAATGTCCATAGTATTATCCGTGCGAGCCACTACTCGATGCGGGCCAGCAGAGTAAGGTGGCTGTAATGCCGGTTTAACTGTGTCATCTTGTAACATAATGAACTCGCAAGGGTCCAGTGCCAAATGCAGGAAGACACGAGGGCGGGTGTGTGGTCGTGGAGGGGGCATGCGGATCACACTTATGTGCGTCTGGACACGTTCAACTAGGGCGGGGAGGTCAGACAGGGCAATGATTGCTTCGCCGTTGATGAACTCTGTGGGGAGAACTAGGGTCTCACCATACAGGACCTCTGCAAGTGAAGCCTGGAGGTCTGTCTTGTAAGCCGTGCATATTCCCAACATAACCCAGGGAAGGGCGTCGGACCACTCACCGCCATGGCACATGAGGGCCGATTTCAGAGTCCTGTGCCGCCGCTCGACTAGTCTGTTGCTCTGTGGATGGTGGTAAGCTGTAGTGTGGAATCCATCCACCCCACAGAGTATACAGAGTTTGTTAAACAGCAGGGATTCAAACTGCCTTCCCTGGTAGGTGATGGTGGATCTGGGGTAGCCGAATCGAGCTATCCAAGATGATAGAAATGCACGTGCTACGGATTCCGCTGTGATGTGCTGCAGGGGTATTTGCCTCCACCCAATGTGTAACACGGTCATTGACAGACAGGATATACCTGAAACCATCAGACATGGGTAACGGTACTACAAGGTCCAAATGCACATGTCGGAAGCGGCCTTTCGGGATGTTGAATTTACCAAGACGGGGTAATGGATCTCTGTGGTGTATTGCTAAATTAAGTGAATTCCTATGGGCCATTTTGACCTCAGACTTTATATACAGGGTGCCTAGAAACAGCCCGATAAGCTGGTAAGTGTGTTGCAGGGGAGGTTGTGCTGAGAAATAGCTGTTAAGGGAAAAAGTTAATACAGTGTATTATTTCTGAGTCGTTTAGCTTTGAAGTTACAAAGTCTGGTCATTGCTCATGCAAATTCAAGCACCTGCACACGCTAAAATGCTAAATAGCTTGGAAACTCCACAATAAATGGATTTGTTTCTTAACAATTATTTCTCAGCCCAACCAACCCTACAACACCCTTCCAAGCATTTCAGTCCATTTCCGACCACACTGTACGTGTGGCCAGATAAGTATGGCTCCAAAGCCACAAGCCTTTGTTTGGCATAGCTGACCATTAGAATGGACCCAAGAGGTATGTCACTTACTTCTTTCCTTACTGTGTTTCTGAAAATTAGGTTCCCTGCACTTTCAGCATCTCCAGGTTGCTTTTGAGTAAAAATTCGAGAAGGTATAGCTCTTGGTGTTGTTGCCTCCCCAAACCAGGTTGTCGGCATTGGCATCACAACCAACCAGCAGTTGATAATTCAGCTGTGAGAAGCTGCCTACTGGTCTTCTCATTTCCTGGGAAGGAGGAGTACTGTCTCTGTAAGGAAGGTAGCTGAGACTAGTCCAAGGTCCCTCATGCTTCCTTCCTCACACTGTTCCATTCAGATGGTCACTAAGTCTGCTGTTGTGATGAATGAAATTCCATTTTTTACGTAAGTGCATGTTTTGGAGTTCCTTAGCTTTCTAGCATAAATCAGCTTACATCCAGTTCCTGCGAGGCATGAAATTTCCCCTTCCTGGATCAGGGCTACATCCACCTCTGTCTTCCCAGAAGACAACTCAAAGTGGCAGTTACTCCTTGTAGACTCCATTTTGTCGCCATTGTCACTACCACTATCCTTGAATACCCTTACAGTAAGTAACCTTTGAGAACCGTAAGTACAATCTCAGGTCCTTTGGCCACATTGTCAACAGAGATTTTTCACTGACTTTACCACTAGAGTTTGACATCCAGTAGAATCTTTTCGTTGATTGCCCTACAATCCTCTGTCAAGACTTTCTGGTTCTGTGCCATTATCTTATTGAACAGAGTATTTGAGGAGTGTCCTTGAGAATTTTTGGTAGCCAGATTGATACCTTTGTGGTCTTGAAGAGCTCAGCTGCTGTCCTGACAAGCGCTTTCCCCTCATTCCACATTGAGAGGGGTGTAATGACCTTCCATTTGTATGACACCCACAGTGACTTTGGGTCCAATTATGTTGAAATTTATTGCCAGTGTGACAGCATTACCTCACCTTTCACGTGACATGATGTTCTGAGCTCAGCCTTTCTTTTGCAAGTGTCGACACCTGTTGTTTTGAAACCTGAGGGTGATGTTGCAGGGTGCCTTGCTTTTGCACCTTTACAAAGGAAGGTTGTAAGGAACTGTGAGACAAATTTCTCATATCCGCAAGTGATGCCAGGGTTTCAAAAAAGTGATACTTTAATTCTTTTGCAAATTAATTAATTTATTTGTTTATTTACCTAAATAACCTTTTGGAATATATGATAAATCAGTTTTTACTTTGCTTCTTGATGTTTAATTTTCTTTGCTCCCATATTTCCTTCATCCTTCAAGAGTGTAATTCCTTTTCTTCCTGGGTCCACTTCCTTCAGTTTGCTGACTTATTTCTTTCCTGAAACTGTGCTTTCCTGTTGCTTTTCTAAAAAATGTTTTGTTATTTATTATGCCCCTTCTGATTCCATTACTTAACGTATCTTTGCCAGTAACAGTGAATCATGTGGGTCTGGATTTTTAACGGTGTAGTAAAATCTACTTGGTTAGTGTGTTATCATCCACTAAGTATATGCGCACATAAAAGTGTTGTCTTCTTTTCTTTATTACCTCAGTTAGTGTCTCTATTTTCAAAAGAGTGCTCTGTTTGATCTTAACTTGTGTTCAGAATTGCTATTATTGTTAGGTCCCAGCATTTTTCTTAGAATTCTTCTTTCAGCTTTTATTATGTGTGTTTTTTGCCATATGAAATGTCCTTTACATTTAATGTACTCTATTTTCTACTGTTATTTTATCTTTTGTATTGTTTGTTATCCATTCTCATAGGTATTTAACATGATTTGTGTTAGATATTGTGTTGTTATTAATTTTATAATTTTTGGGGGCATCTGTGATATATGTCATCAACTGTGTTTTTCAAACAATACTGTAGTCCTATTTTCGCTGATTTGTTCCTTGCAACTATGTAGCGAGTTAGTAATTAACACTGTGCTCTCTGCAAAAGCTAGATCATCTATGGTGATTTTATTTGGATTTCTGGCTAGTTGAACACCCCTAGTATTGGCTGATTTCTCCCAGTCTTTCTCTGCCTTCTCTAACACATAACTGAAAAGTAGAGAAGACAAACCACCTCCTTGTCTTCCAGCTGAGTTTATTTTAAAAGGTTTTGATAGTTTCCCATAAAATTTAATTTCTGTATTGCATTTGTTAAAGTTCCTTGTCCACCATCTTTAGTCAAGTTGATGTTCAGCATGCTCCTCAGCAATGAAACCTTTGCTCAAATTAATGAAATTTAAAAACATTACATACATCAAAAAAGCTTTTTTAACTATATAATCATGAATATTCTGTTATATTGTAAGATCAAAATAATGTGAAATTAGATCTGTAAATCCTCCCTGCAATCTGAAGATAAGCTCAGTCCAGAAACAAGTTATGGTGAAATCAAATATTTATTTAAAAGTATAGCAGGTTGCCATTTTTTCTTCAGTGATATATTTTTTTCTCTGCTTACAGAAATATTTCAGACTTCATATGAATCATCCCACAGAAATTTCTTCAAAATGAGATTATACACTAAATTCCAATGGCTAACACATATTCCTGACAGTCTGTATCATTTCCAAAGTGCAGAACAAATATTGTACCACTTGGATAGTATATTTATATTTACTACTGCAGCATACATTCCTGCTTTGGATTGAAATGTCTACCTCACTCTTTTTCTTAATTATGTGTGAATAAATTATAATTGTATTAAAAGGAAAATTAACTTGAAGAAACTATAAAATTACAAAGCGACAGTATGTGCTTGGCCATAATTTATCTTCGGGAGGCGAAATTTTAGTACTGTCGATATATACATTTAAAAGTGAAAAAACCAATCCTAGCTTTTGGAACTATTAGTTCCTTCCTCAAGCAGGAAAGAGGGATGGGTTGGGGAAGTTTAGAAAGGGGTGACAGGTTACTCTGCCCACAGGATAAGAGGAACCCACCTGTTGGGAGGACGAGAGGAAACAAACTTGAAGAGGAAGTATCAGAACCTGCTCTTTGTTGCTCTCACCCTGAGGTGTGACTGACCTGCCACTCCTTTCTAACCTTCCCATTCCCCAACCTATACCTCTTTCTTTCAGGATGAAGGATCTAGTAGTTCCAGAAGTTAGGGTAGCGTTTTCACTTTTAAATGTGTCCATCACTAATTTGGAATTTTATCTCATGAAAGTTAATAATTTTAGAATAAGTTAATACTATCAAATATTTATGATGATGTACAAGTTATCTTGATACTTACGATCTTTCTCAGAAATAGATTTTTCTGTGCTTCTAATTAAGTGTTGTGTGGAAATATGTGAGGAAAAATATCAAAGAGATAAAAACTGTTATGTGCATGAAAATAATACCAGGCAAAAAGACAAAATCCATTTTCAGTAAGTAAGGACAACAGCCTTTAAAACCTCCAGCACAAATAGCAAAAAACAAATGTACTATAGTCTGCCACATAAAATTAAAGTTATTTCTTCATTTTCTCTGTTTCACCAACCCTTAATGGCATTCTTATTAGATCACTGCTTCTATTCAGTGGCAGAATTCTTAAACCATGTGAAGTTCAACAGACATGAAGCACGAATATGTAAAAACTACTACTGATGCTAAAGCAAGATCAAATACACTCCTGGAAATGGAAAAAAGAACACATTGACACCGGTGTGTCAGACCCACCATACTTGCTCCGGACACTGCGAGAGGGCTGTACAAGCAATGATCACACGCACGGCACATTGGACACACCAGGAACCGCGGTGTTGGCCGTCGAATGGCGCTAGCTGCGCAGCATTTGTGCACCGCCGCCGTCAGTGTCAGCCAGTTTGCCGTGGCATACGGAGCTCCATCGCAGTCTTTAACACTGGTAGCATGCCGCGACAGCGTGGACGTGAACCGTGTGTGCAGTTGACGGACTTTGAGCGAGGGCGTATAGTGGGCATGCGGGAGGCCGGGTGGACGTACCGCCGAATTGCTCAACACGTGGGGCGTGAGGTCTCCACAGTACATCGATGTTGTCGCCAGTGGTCGGCGGAAGGTGCACGTGCCCGTCGACCTGGGACCGGACCGCAGCGACGCACGGATGCACGCCAAGACCGTAGGATCCTACGCAGTGCCGTAGGGGACTGCACCGCCACTTCCCAGCAAATTAGGGACACTGTTGCTCCTGGGGTATCGGCGAGGACGATTCGCAACTGTCTCCATGAAGCTGGGCTACGGTCCCGCACACCGTTAGGCCGTCTTCCGCTCACGCCCCAACATCGTGCAGCCCGCCTCCAGTGGTGTCGCAACAGGCGTGAATGGAGGGACGAATGGAGACGTGTCGTCTTCAGCGATGAGAGTCGCTTCTACCTTGGTGCCAATGATGGTCGTATGCGTGTTTGGCGCCATGCAGGTGAGCGCCACAATCAGGACTGCATACGACCAAGGCACACAGGGCCAACACCCGGCATCATGGTGTGGGGAGCTATCTCCTACACTGGCCGTACACCACTGGTGATCGTCGAGGGGACACTGAATAGTGCACGGTACATCCAAACCGTCATCGAACCCATCGTTCTACCATTCCTAGACCGGCAAGGGAACTTGCTGTTCCAACAGGACAATGCACGTCCGCATGTATCCCGTGCCACCCAACGTGCTCTAGAAGGTGTAAGTCAACTACCCTGGCCAGCAAGATCTCCGGATCTGTCCCCCATTGAGCATGTTTGGGACGGATGAAGCGTCGTCTCACGCGGTCTGCACGTCCAGCGCGAACGCTGGTCCAACTGAGGCGCCAGGTGGAAATGGCATGGCAAGCCGTTCCACAGGACTACATCCAGCATCTCTACGATCGTCTCCATGGGAGAATAGCAGCCTGCATTGCTGCGAAAGGTGGATATACACTGTACTAGTGCCGACATTGTGCATGCTCTGTTGCCTGTGTCTATGTGCCTGTGGTTCTGTCAGTGTGATCATGTGATGTATCTGACCCCAGGAATGTGTCAATAAAGTTTCCCCTTCCTGGGACAATGAATTCACGGTGTTCTTATTTCAATTTCCAGGAGTGTATAATGAGTTTAGTACTATTGCACTATTAAAACAAATTTTGAAGTTATATGTAACCTCTCTCTCTCTCTCTCTGTGTGTGTGTGTGTGTGTGTGTGTGTGTGTGTGTGTGTGTTTGTGTGAGAGATGCAAATGACTTCCCACAATCTGTAGAGATTTACTGGATGAATAAATAAATAAATATGAAAAGAACTGAAGCAGATCTAAAGAAACATCAAGAAATTATATACTGTTGTAGACAGAAGATTTCTTCAGTGATAACGATGTATAATTGTGTCTGTAGGTACCTTTATATGAAATTGTGTTCAATAATTTGGTTAACCTTATTTGCTAAGCCTTAATGCCAGGTCAGTCTTACAAATGTGACATTGTATGAGGCATGTAAAGTGATGATTAACATTTCAGTTGTCCGATTGCTGTATCCAACTTCTCAATGAGAGTGTAATAGAGGCCTGACAAAAGAGTGTTCTGCAGGTTCATGTATTGCAGGCATGCTCCTGCTGAGCACTATGAAGGCAGAGGAAAGTGAGGCAGAGGGGTTGGAAGGGAAAGGAAGGTTGTAGCTTGGTACTACAATGTGCAGTGGCAAGGTTCATTGGAAATACTGTCATTTGTAGCAGTAATGACGCAAGAGATGTGTTCACTCATCTCAACAAGCTCCACACATTCCACTGGCAGATCTAGGGTGATACACTTAAGTTATTCAGCCAAGAAAAAATGTGAAAAATTAAGACTGAATTGTATGTGTTCCTAAACTGCATCATATGTACTTTGAAATATCTGAAAGTACATGTTACTTTCTGGAAGTAAGTTTTCTAATACTTGAAAAACATGTTTTAAATAATAAATGACATATATTCTCAGAATAGCCAGCTCACAGAACTGCTTCAAAGTTAATGCTCTAATAGCAACTAAAAGTCTCTTGTGTACTATTCAAGAATTTCTATTTAAAATTTAGCAGTAATTTCACATATTACATTCACACTAACAGTCCATAGTTACAGCAAAATCATGATATTCTGTCACTAAATGCCTACATAGGCAGTTTATAAACAAACTCCATTTGACTCAATGTTCAACTTAAAGTGATGCTCACCAAAAATACCACACAGTCTTTTAGTTCATAAGCGACTTTTATGTAATATTCTGTGTGGAGTTAATGGCAAAGAATAAGAAAGACCTGTTTCACATCATCAAAATACCTTATCTAAACTATCCTTAAAATCTGATATCATAAATAACTCCATTTTTAACTGCCCATGATCTCATAGTTACCAGTAAAACACATTTCAGCAACATTTTGGATAAGTCAACAGATCCACCATGTACACGACCTTACACACTGGTGATTTAGTTGCAACACCTTGACTGTAGCCCACACAATACATCTCCTAACCTGAAAATGCAAGAAAGCAAACTTTTCTGATTGGCTATGAGCATGTGAGAGTTACACTAGTTCTCATATCATTAAGAAAAACCCCCTTTACTGACCAACCAATTTTTTAATTGCCAAAAAATCATTTCTAAGCCTCTAAATGAACATTGAATAATTATATATTTATTCATCTTAAGGACCAGATTAAAGATAGTGCTTCTCCAACACAATTACCAGCTGTCTTCACATTTTTCCATTCACTCAGTGATGTGAGTCACTTCACTATTGCACAATGTTATTTCAAACACTGAGCCTTTCATAATTGGATACAAATTCAAGAACATATGCTTCCTGTTCACTCTGAACACATTCTAATAATATACAAAGTTTTATTTGTTTTTAACTACTGAAAAGTTTTGTGTGTTAAGTAAATTTTTATAACTTCAAAACTATGGAAGATATTCACTTTAAATTTATATGGCAAATTCATACTTTTATATAATTGCACAGGAAAACATTTCATGTATATTAAACAATGGAAACAATTTAAAGTAAAATCAACAATTTGGCTTTTCTCATTTGTAGTTGAATGCACAAGCACCAGTAAATCCATCAGAATTCATGAGAGAAAGAAACCAAGTGTGATGGCACATCCATTATCTGTTGTAACTTGGACACACAACACAACCAAGAATGTTAATACAACTTTATTGGACTGTGGCATGTACACCAATCACCATAACATATACTGAATAAAATAAGATACGACAAATGTATGTGAGCAGTAATAACATGATAACTAAGTATGAGTATAGCATGGCAGGGTGTAAATAGGCACTCGCCCGTGGTGTGCTCTATCGGAAGTTCACAGTATGGGTGTAAATAGGCAATTGTCCGTGGTGTGCTCTATCGGAAGTTCACAGTATTGCTCTTTCATGGCACACTCTCTTGGATGACAACACACTGCTAATGCACACAGCTTTGCACACATTACTTCATTCCTCTTCCCTTGGGGAACAGCTCAGATTCGTGAGGTGTCCATGCCAAGTTCCTCTGCGAGACTCTGACAGAGTTGTGCTGACACTGGAGCATATGGTCAGAAGTACTTGGAGCATGGGCAGCATTGCAGTCCCCTTCTCATGTCAGCCCATACAGTAGGATGGGTGATGTTACTGTGAGCCCCATGTTCACATCAGGTCCAGAACCTGGTGACCGAGATGGAGGAGATGGCTCCAATGTAAAAGACGGCTGCATCTGTACTGGTAGCAGTATTGGAGAAGCTGTGCCAGGTTCATCCACTAGTGATGGGAGACCCTGCATATGTTGAGGCAGGCACCCACCCACATCAGGTGATCCATCAAGTGACACAGACTGGCATGGTGATGTCAGTGTCCTGGCCGGGGTTATCGGTCATCCATTCGCAGGCCCAACTGGTTGTGATGACATGCACAGAGGCCCTCCTCCATATGGATGTCACAAGGACAATGGTTGCGGCATCAGGGGATGATGACAGGAATCCATTTTGGGCGACGACCAAACCCACATGCCCAGACAGCCACCCCGGAATGGAAATGGGACGATGGCTGCGTGGGTTGGTGTCCTTGGCAAAGCTGTAAGAAATGGAGGAGTGTCCAGGGCTGATGCCCCTGGAGCCATTCAGCGGGGCTGTTGTCGCCAAACAGCATGAACTGATAGGAAGACAGAAATCGGTCCATGGCAGTGTTGGATGGGGAGTGAGTCATTTACTTTTGCATTTTGAATGTTCTAACTAACCTTTCAGCCTCACTGTTGGACTGCAGGTGGAAGGGCAAAGTGAAAATGTGGTGAATCCTACAAGTTTTGCAGAAGGAGGCAAACTCCTGCGACAGAAACTGAGGGCCCTTATCAGAGACCAATGTTGCTGGAAGTTCTTTGATGGAAAAAATTTTTGACAAGGCTGCCACGGGGGCAGAGGTTAAGTTGATGGGCAATGAACAACATATGGGAATAGAAAGAATGCATCAATTACTATTAGCCAGTATGCATTAGAAAATGGCCAGGGAAATCGATGTGGAGGTGGTCCCAGTTCTGCGATGGTCTACGGAGACTACATTGGCTGCAGGGCAGCTTCTTGCGATGCGCATTGAGAACATGCTGCAACCAAGTGTGTGATGTTGCCATCCAAACCAGATCAAAAAACATGACTGTGGGCTAACACCTTTGTGAGTGATCCCCCCCCCCCGTGATCAGCATGCAGCAATTGCAGGATCTCTGACCATAGAGCAGAGCGAACCACTACGTGATAAGCTGAATAGTCCATATCAAGGAACAGAACACTATCAATGACAGAGTAATGATGCCAAAATACATAGTAATTATGGAGGGGGTCAGATGCCCATGGAGGCACCTCAGGCCAGTTATGTTGTATGCAATATGTCACTTTCCACACAATCGGATCAGTAATGTGTTAGTGACTGGAAAACCATTGACAGTTTGTTGAGCACATTCATCAGTGTGGAAACAGAGTAACTCCATCCAATCAAAAGCAGGGTCCGGATTGGCTGGAAGATGGCAGAGCTCTGCTTCATCTGGCTAAGGGGCTGCGGGTTTAAACAGTGAAACTAACAGCTTGTGATCCATGATTAGACGGAATTTTATATTGTACAGGAAAACATGAAACATCTTTAAGGCATGAACAATGGTGAGGGCGCCTTTCTCTATTTGTGAATATCTAGTCGGAGTCGACATCTGTGATGCTTATGCAATAGGCTGCTCAGAGCCATCAGAATACTTATGAGCTAACACCACCCCAAGCCCATGCTAGGATTCATCTGTTGATAACACTCAATTTTGACCCGGTTTGTAGGTTATGAGGCAAGGTGCAGACTTCAACATAAAATTCAGTTTGGGAAACGCTGTTTCACATGGCTGCGACCAGTGGAAAGACGTCCCCTTATTCAGCATGGCATGTAATGATTGTGCAACTGACACTGCTCCCGGCAAAAACTGATAATACTAAGCAATCTTGCTTAAAAAAATGTGGAGCTCCTTGAGTGACATAGGACGCAGAAGAGCCACAATGGCAGAGACATTCTGAGAAAGGGTTCAATCCCAGCCCTACAGACCTTGAACCAAGATAAACAATAGAGAGCTGAAAGAGGTGGCACTTTCCCAAATTGTTTTAACCTGGCAGTCTGTAATACTGAAAAGAGTGTACATTAGTGTTTAGATGTTCAGCAGGGAAGAAGCTGGAGACCACAATATCATCAAGATAATTGGCACAGACCTTGTTAGTTGTCAAGAAACCACTGAAAAATTGGTGGGGCACTGGCACGCTAAATGGTAACTGCAAGTATTGATACAAGTCAAAAGGTGTATTAATGACCAAGAGCTGTTGAGAGTCGGGAAGCTGCAAATATGTATCAGTGAGGTCGATCTTGGAAAAATACTGGCCATCAGCGAGCTTCCCAAAAGTTCTTCATGGAGTGGCAAGGGATACATGTCAATGATAGACTGAGAATTAATAGAAATTTTGAAATTGCCGCAAAGGTTTCTTGACAGTGACTAAAAGGGTAGTACATTCACTTGATATGATCGGTTGGATGATCCCAGGGGTCATGAGGCTTTTGAGCTAAACCTTGACTTGGTCACAGAGCACTATCAGCACCGTGCATGCCTGAAAGAAATAGAGTGTGGCCGAAGGTTTCATAGTGATGTTGGATTTGAAATTATTGGCAAAACCCACACCTGCAGAAAACAAGGCAGAAAATTCAGAGCATAAAGAGTCAAGCTGTGTCCAAGCCAATTGTTTGGAGACAAGATATAACTTCATCAGGAATGGTAAACTCGTTAAAGTTAAAGATGTCCAAACCAAACAAATTTTCGGTGTATGCATTTTTCACCACCAGAAAGGTCAGCGGATAAACCACAGATTTATATGTAACTGGGGCCGAGTAACTACCCAGGATTGGAATGCTGTGTTTATTGTAGGTGCCTAATGTACATGATACTAGCGCTAAGGGTGGAGAGGAGGGGGGAGGGGGAGGGGGCGAGATCCCAAATCCATGTATGTTTTGCAAGTTGAGTAATGACATGGCAGTACCAGTATCAACTCTCATGTGCAAAACCTTCTGATAAATCTTGACATCAATAAAAAGCTTATTGGATGCAACAGAGATTTCCGATACACAATTGACATATATGTCTGTATCTGTAATGGCCTGTTGGAATTTTGTGTTACAGGCAGGAGTAATATGGCCCATTTTGTAGCACTGGTGGCAAATGGCTTACTGCTTAGGACAATTTGGACTATCGAGAGTTACAGAACATGACAGACAAGAGGGAAGCATGGAGGGCTTGCGTTGTTGTTCAGTTATCAGGCTTGCTGAGCAGTTGCTGTGGCCGTGGCTGCCACAGTGAGTTGAGCCAGCCACCATGATGTTTTGCTCTCATGCAGACTGCTATCATCATATCATCCTCCTGTGAACCTTCCAACAAACGGCTTTGGAGAGTGGTCTGAACTTCTGCAACCTCATACCACAATTCAATTTGAGCATCCACAGCCCTCAAAATCTCAAACGACTGTGCAGTAGTCAAAATGTCAGAGAGGGGTTTTCATATTGATGGACCCAGTCATGAACCTCATGATAGGGGTCCAGCTGAATGATTGCATCATGAACCATTAAGTTGGCATACGACTCCTTATGTACATCAATGACAAAGTAACGACAACTGCTTAAGCCATGAAGCTCAGCTGCCCAAGTCTTATAGAAATGTTCTGGTTTCTTGTGCCACCGATAGAACTCAACTCGAGCGGCAATGATGTGCGTCCAGTTACAGTAGTATTTTGAAAGAAGGTCACACATGCTATCAAAAGAGAGCGAAGACAGATCCTGTAGAGGAGACAGTTGGCAAAAGAGTTGATAAATGTGAGGCAAAAACTAAGACTAAAAGAAATCATGGCATAAGGTAACATCAGTCAATCGAAATGCATGAAAATGTTGCCGCAGCTGTTTTTTGTAGGCTTCCCATTCTTCAACAGACTCATTGTAAGCTGGAAACAGCGGAAAGATAAATGACCAGGGTAGCAACAGGCAAAACAGGAGGTGCAAAGAGTGACACAGCAGGCAAAGTAGATTGAGACAGACCCGAACTGGCCAAAACAGATGCAAGGATTTGCAATACCTTAGTTTGATTGTGTTGCACTGTGGCGAATGCCTCCTGCTGTTGAATAAGATGCTGCAATGTCACAGTAAGAATCCCTTGCTGATCAACCAGCCGGTGTAAAATCTCATCAGTAGCACTGTCAGACATCGTAGACACCACAGAGGACCAACCGGAGACTGAAAACAGCATGGAGAAAAATTCCATACGCATCGGCACTTGTGTTGTAACTTGGACACACAGGACAACCAAGAATGTTAGAACAGGTTTATTAGACTGTGGCATGTACACCTATCGCCATAACATACATTGAACACGATAAGATAAGGGAAGTGTATGCGAGCAGTAATAACATGATAATAGCATGAGTGCAGTGTGGCAGAGTTTAAAGGCACTCGCCCATGGCAGGCTCTATTGAAAGTTCACAGTATTGCTCTTTCGCAGCACACTCTTGCTGATGACAACACACTGCTAATGTGCACGCGGCTTTCAAGTGTGCATGCATTACTTCATTGTCATTGAATCCATCTATCAGATTGGGATGGTAAACAGCACAAGCATAGCACCATGAGAGCATTTATCTTGCCTTAGTGTTCCCCCCTTTATTCCAGGTACAAGGTGATTGGTCACTATCTTACAACACAGTGTGGTCTATGATGCCACTGTTGCAGTCTTGGGTGGTAATGTGTGGCCTCTTGATGAGAGACTTTCAACAGCTGCTTCGCAGTCTCTGGCACATCTGTATTGACAGCATTGTCGAATATTAAAAACCTGAATGTTGGTTTGAACTCCACAGTTCATTACTAGGAAGGGTTCTATTGGGAACGGTATGCCCATACCTTCCTCTGACCTTTGAACAGAGGTACCTGGCCAGTTATAAGGGGACCTACAGTTAAATGTGAACTCCAAGCCATGGTGCAAGTCAGCATTTTTCACACTAATAAATATTGCCACAGGTGAAAGAAGTAATTGTGAAAGGTAAATATTCTTGGACTGCCTGGGAATTGAACTCAAGACCTTTGAACCCGTGGTCTGTCACTTAACCACTTCTTTCCCAAGAAGTTGTTTGCAATGGGGTACACAGCTTTATAAATGAAGATACAAAGCTTAGCCATTATTAACACATCCTTCATTTATTTTTATTTATTTATTTTCGAGTTCCGTGAATCCTTGACGCGAATGTATCACTAGGATGTAGAATGCGTCAGGTTATTACAGTAATAGCCACATGTAGATGATCATGAGGCAACCAATTTAACATATATAAGCAGATACATGAAAAAGGACATCCACATGTCAAATAATTACACAAAAAAATTCAGATAACAACACAGATAATAGTACAGTAATGACATAGATGATTGCATAAATAATAGTGCAGTAATGACATAGATGATTACTTTAACAAATTTAAAGTAATTCATCTAAAAAATATTCTGCCAACAAGTGATATGCTAATCTACATCTACATCAACGCAGATGAGTCAAGGGATACCTCCGCTCAGTCTGAATGGACTTCTATTAGTTGTGGTGTGCCTCAAGGCTCAATTCTGGGGTCACTGTTGTTTTTGATGTTTATAAATGATTTACCATTGTGTGCAGGCCTGCCTTGCAAGTTTACTCTTTTTGCTGACGATACCACCATCTTCATGAGTGGAAAATCAGATGCTAATTTCGAGGAGTCAGTTAACAGGATACTCTCTGAAGTGATTAACTGGTTCAGTGTTAATGGTCTCTCTCTCTCTAAACTCAAGTAAGACAAATTTTATCCAGTTCCATACAAAAAACAAAAAAAGTGAGAGAAATAAATGTAACATGTGGAAATCAACCAATAGAAAGAATGGGTGTGTCTAAATTTCTTGGAGTACATATTGATAGCAAAATGAACTGGTCCTTCCATATACAACAGAACCTAAAAAAATTGAGCTCGGCTATGTATGCTATCAGAATGATGTCTTCCATTGGAGATTGAACCACTATGAAGTCCGCATACTATGGGTATCTTCACTCCGTTATGTGTTACGGAATTATCTTCTGGGGAAATTTAGCTTTGGCAAAGAAAATTTTTGTGGCCCAGAAAAGGGCTATTAGAATTATGTGCAGAGTACCCCCTAGGACATCATGTTGTAACCTTTTCAAAAAGCTGCAAATAATGACCACTGTATCCCAGTACATATATTCGCTGATGTGTTTTGTAATTAAGAACCCTGCACAATTTCCATCAAATAAGAACTATCACAAATGTAATACAAGAGGGAAAGAAAATCCTCATTGTGAACTTAAGAACCTGACAGTTGTTCAGAGAGGTGTCAAATGGTCAGGAACAAAAAATTTTAACCATCTCCCTGACCAGATAAAATGTTTAAGAGAACATGAATCTCTTTTTAAAGCAAAACTAAAGGAATATTTGTTAAATATGTCTGTTTATACGTTAGAAGAGTTTTATGATGCAAAAAGGGAAATAGCATTTAGATAGAATTATCCATCTTGTTAACAAAGAAATGTGCTTGCAATTTTTCTCCAAATTAAAACATGAAATTTTGTATTAACACTCAAAGAAATCTGCTGTTATATGTACAATATCTGTTTTTCCTCTAAACTTTGTATTAACTATATCCAGTTATGTAGAACATTTTTTATATATTTAATGAAGACTTATGTATCTTTTTGTATGTTTGTTGTTTTGTATGTTTGACTCGTTCCACATCTCATGTGACGTGCTCACAATACAAGGTCTACAGAACATGAAATAAATAAATAAATAAAATAAAAGTTCTATTAGAAATGCATGAAATTAAACACAAATTCAAGAAGTATTACACATTATCAAAGAATTCCTGTAAAGAATAGAAAGAATTTTCCAAAAGATAAAGTTTTAGCTCTGTTTTGAATTTAGTAAGATCCCTAATGACTGATTTGATATGTACAGGAAGTTTATTGAACACTTTTATACTTGAATAATGAACTCCTTTCTGTACCATGCTGAGTTTTTTTAAATCTTTGTGAAGATCATGTTTTCTTCTTGTGTTGTGATCATGGTACGTGCTACTCATTTTTGTAAATTGCATAATTTTTGTTCACGAAGAACAGTAGTGACAAGATGTATTGACAAGGCATGGTGAGGATCCCCAGCTTTTTGAATAAATTTGTGAGAAGATCTAGGATTCACTCTACTCATAATCCTGATAACTGTCTTCTGTGCAACAAAGACTTTATTTGCTTGTGGTTCATTTCCCTAGAATATGATGCCATATGTCATAAGTGAATGGAAATAACCAACATATGCAGTTTTGATTTTTCCATGCCACAAACAGATGCAATTGAGAGAATGGCAAATGCTGCTGAATTCAGTCTTTTACATAGGTCAGTGATGTGGACAGACCAGTTTAACTTGTTATCAATATGTAAACCCAGAAATTTGGAAGATACAACTTTCACTATTTCTTTGTTCCCACATTTTATTTCAGCATTTTCCAATATTTTGTTTACTGTTTGAAACTGAATGAAATGAGTCTTATTAACATTGAGGGACAGACCATTTGCAGTGAACCAATATAGAACTTCTTAGAATATAGTGGTCGCAGTGTTCTCTAGACTGTAGTTGGTTCCTTATCAATCATAATGGTTGTGTCATCTGCAAATAGGGTGAAGTGTGCTTCTTGGGTCACACACCATGGGAGGTCATTTACAAAGATTAAGAAAAATAAGGGACCAAGCTCCGAGCCCTGCGGCACTCCTCATTTTAATGTATCCCAATCAAAGCTGACAGGCGCCTTTGCACAATTGTTTAATACTACCTTTTGATTTCTGTCATCTAGATACGACTCAAGCCACTTCCCTACTTTATCTTTTAAGCCATAGTGCTCAGCCTGTCTTAGTAGAATCTTGTGATCTACACAGTCAAATGCTTTTGACAGATAACAAAAGATTCCAACTGGTGACATTTTCTTGTTTATTGATTCAAGAAGTTGGTTGACAAATGAGAAAATGGCTTGTTCAGTTGAAACACCCTTTTGGAATCCAAACTGATTTTTATTAAGGATGTTATATTTATTATGGTGAGCCATGATTCTATTGTACATAAGTTTCTCAAGGATTTTTGAAAGACTTGTTAACAATGGAATTGGGCGGTAGTTAGAAACCTCTGCTTTATCACCCTTTTTGAAGAGTGGTTTAACAACTGCAAATTTTAGTCTGTTAGGGACAGTACCTTGATTTAGAGATTCATTGAATATTTGACACAGAACTTTAAGAATATATTTGTGGCAATGTTTCAGTACTTCGATAGATATATTGACCACACCAGTGGAATTTTTTTTTTTTTTTCTTTTCATTTGGCATATCCCCTTCTCAATCTCATCTGCTGTGATGTTTAGGGTACATACATCAGGCTAATTTTTCTCTGCACTGTTTTTTGTAGAAGGTTCATGACTTCATCCATAGACCCATTAAATCCAATTTGATCCGATGCTGTCAGAAAATGATTGTTGAAGATATTGGCAACTATTTCCCCTTCATCTACCATGCTTCCATTGTGACACACTTGGATACTGTCTGTATCCTCTGAAACTTTTCCTGTCTCCCTTTCTACCACCTTCCAGATTGTTTTTATTTTATTATTTGATCTGTCAGTTTCAGATTTGATAAACATACTCTTGGATTTCTTAATAACACTCTTTAGGATGTTACAGTACAACTGTAGTGTTCCCTATCCTGAGGTTTATCAGAATTTCTGAGTGAAAAATAAAGCATTCTCTTTTTTCTACATGAAGTTTTTATTCCCTTAGTGAGCCACTGCCTCCTACAATCATTCCGGTTTGTGCTTTTTGAAATTTTCTTAGGAAATACAGCTTCAAAAAGGGTGACAAATTCATTTAGGAAAAGGTTGAATTCATCATTTACATTTTTAGCCTGGTATACTGTCTCTCAATCTAAAGCCTGGTATACTGTCTCTCAATCTAACTGCTCCAACTGCCTACTGAAGGTTTACAGATTCTCACTGTTGATTAACCTGTATGGTCTACTGATAGAACTGCTATTGTTAGCAGGGCTTACATCGTGTATTTCCAACAGCTCCCCATTATGGTCAGAGAGACCATTTAAGATTTTTGTTACAAATATATTTTCGATTCTATTATTATCTACAAAAATATTGTCAATCAGACTTGTACAGTTCTTTGTTACCCTAGTGGGAAAGTCAAAAACTGCCCTCATATTGAAAGAATTCATTTCATTCTCAAACTCTGTTCTATCATTGTTACAGGCAAGAAGATGTACATTAAAATCACCAAGCATAATTATTTCTTTGGGTTTTGAATACAAGTAAGTTAAAAGTGGTTCTAGTTGCCTGAGGAATACACTGACCTTTCCTGAGGGAGCTCTGTAGACAGCAATAATATAAATAGGCAGTGTATTGACAAGGACTTCAATGCAACAAGCCTCAAAATGCTGGTCAACACAATATTTTTTTTACATCTATAGATTTGTACACTATATTATTTCTAACATACATTATCACTCCTCTTTTGTGCATTTTACTTCTAATATAAAAAGTTGCTAAGGTGTACTTGTCTAGTTGTAGCATTTCAATCCTTTCCTTCATATTATGTTCAGTAAAACATAAAATATGGGCATTGTTTATTGCTGTTTACATTTGATAGATATAAAAAACGTGACAATATCAGTGTACATTTTTATGCACAAAAATACGTTATTTTTAAACTATGTAAATACATTTTAATCTCTTCTTGGACAACATTTCTCTATGTTACATTGATATGCAGCAATCTATGAACTAGTTTCAGATGTACATACAGACCTACATACCCAGAGATCACAGGCCCTGCAGACCACATGCTGTTTCCGCAAACTGCCTCCATTCCTTTCCTTTTTGTGCGCAGTTCCTCCAGGAGCCTTCCACCCCAAGGAATCCCACATCCTTCACTGGGTTGTCCATCCAGGACCGCCTTGGTCATCCTATGGGGCACCTGGTGTTTAGTTTCTTATCAACTGCTTTCTTTACCTCTCTTTCTTCTGGTTTCATTTACTCTTCTGCTTCTGTATGATTGTTGGTTGTTGAATCAAGACGTACATCCTCCTCATTCATTCTCCTTTATCAAAGTTTGGTCCCTGTATATTCCTCATTATTCTTCTTTCAAATACGAATTGTTTTTCCTTTACTCATTGTGCCATGCTCCAGGTTTCTGAAATGTACATGACTGCAAAGCATATCACAGTGTTACATATTTTCATCTTAGAGTTTTTTGATTTTGAACTGAGCATTCTCCCCGAGGGAACACATGCCTTTCAATTTCTTTTTTATTTTATTTTTTTAGCTGTACATTAGGGAAGGTAGAAAGCAATAATAGCCACAAAATATTTTGTTAAAAAGTTTTAAGAAGTGTGCTATAACAAAGTGAACAAAAACCTCTGAGCCAGTGACAACAGTCTTTTGCTGAAATGAGTAACAATTATGGTTACATGCCCATACTGCTGAGATTTTAGTATAGTTTACTTTATCATTCCTTTTTTGTCTGTGTTCTTGTTTGTAAGTCAAGTATAACATGTGCAGGTGAAAGTTCAATTAGCTGAGAAAGCACAGGAGGCAGCTGAGGCGGCAATGGCAGCTTTGGCAGGAAAACAACAACTTGTTGATGAACTTGAAAGTGAAGTGCGCGAAGCACAAGAAATTCTGCAAGAAGAAAATGCAGCTTTGCAAGCCGCTCAGCAAGAAGCACAGTCAGCTATGACTTCTGCTCAACAAGCTGAACAGGAAGTACGTATGATTGTTTCAGCATCATCTGTATTTTGTTTCATTATCAGTGTTGTGCAATGAGAGAGCTGTGGAAGTGTCCTCTATTTCGGGGGCTGTGAGGTGTGTTAAACACCTCTTAAATTTGTTTGTCTAGTTATTTCCCACCAGTAGTGGTATAGAAGAGCACTCGACATACTCATTGGGATTCCTCCAAAGCCTATTATAAAATAACTATTTTTTTAACATTTTTACTATCCCTGAAGTACTCAGTCCACACTTCCTACAGATGTTAAGGCTACATCTTCCAGTTGCAGTACCACTGACAGGTTCTGTACAGTCACAGTCGATTTAAAACTGATTCACAAGTTCTGGCAGTTTAGTTGCTGTTTAAATACATGCATTCACTCTTGTCATCATTGCCCCCCCCCCCTTTCCTGTTCCATTTGTCCCCCCCCCCCCCCAAAGCTAAGGTAGATTTATCATTTATGTTAGTTTCGCATTCCTTTTTCATGTTGCAGCTCAAAGTGCTGAACTCCGCTATCCAGCTGGAAAAGAGTGCTGTGTCGAATGCTGAAACAACTGCCCAAGGAGCACAGCAGGAAGTGGTCGAGAAGACTCAGGTCCTGGATGCAGCTAAACGCCGAATTGAAGCACTCACAAATGACTTGAATAGTGCCCGTGCAGACCTGGCTAATACCAAGCAAGCAGCAAATAAAGCAGCGCAGGCCGCCCAAGCTGCCCGTACCAATGCTGCCAGAAACCGACGTAGATTGAGAGGAAGCCAAACGGCTGACTCCATTAATGGCCCAGCAGTTTTACAGGTTCAAGGCACTCCACAACAAATAAGAAGACATCGAAGGCACTTTTATCCAGCAAGGGTCTCATCTGCAGCTTAAGTCATACTGTACACTATTTCTTTGTTACATTATGGAACTTCATGCATGGAGATTGTCTTTTCTCTGAAAAGTTGAAAACGATCAGAGATCTTTACCTTAATTTTATACCGTATATATTTGCTACACTTTTAATGGTACAGGAATGGTTCTCTTATCAAGAGGACATATCATATTTATCCTGCCTCGTACTTGGAAATGCATAAAGAACAACTGATATGACTCCAAACTGAGACAGCCAAGCAGTGAACTGGCAGTCTTGGTTTCAGTTGCATACCAAAGGTGGTGTGTATATAATGATTGGATAGAGATAAAAAAGACATGTTGTACATAAGAGATTAATGCAACAGCCAGGTCAGTGGCACTGCACTATCCTGTTCACCTGCTATTCCTGCCTTCGGTAACAATTGCTTATTTACATATAGTTACTGATTTAATTTGATATTGTATATATATATATATGATATGCAGTCCGTGTAAAGAATTTCTTAAGTTATATTTTATAGCTATCAATGAAAGCTGTAAATAAATTGTATTTATACAGTTGTCCTCAGTGCAAAGGAATATACTTGAAGGTTAAACAATAGCAAATACTCTGCCATGTAGCATGCACAACAATAAAATTGGAAGTAAATTTTGTCAAAACACAGTGTACAAGATTTATAACTGAAAAGTTGTCTGGAAATGCATTGTTGCTGTTCTTGGAAGGGCGCAGTGAATCCACTTTTGTTATGGCACTGTTCCATTAATGTTGTGTTTTTCTTCTAAGTCATTATGCTGCCAACTCAAATTCAACAGAAAATGTTTGTAAAATGAGAGACTTAGCAGATATAGGACACTTTCAACAAAGACTGCTGTTTCGGTTTTTGTTTGCACCAACACATCAAAATAATAGACTCACAGAAAATTGTGTTTTATGTAGAGGAATAAGTAGAAACAGTCACATGCAAGAGAGACACCAAGAGGATTTTCTGATAAAATAGTTAAGTTAATACCATAATATTAACTACAAAATCTAATAACCGTATTGAAAACCAGTTTCGACACAAGTAGTCATCTTTCTCGTTTAACAGTTAGAAATGTATGGGGATTATGTTTGTTGCTTGCAAACTTAAGGTGAATTAGTAGGTGTTCAGAAAAAGTTGGAAGCCATATTAGCCATCGTTAACAAATTTCAGGCTGCTGCCCTAATCTGTTTCAGTGTTGAGGCGCACAATCATACAAACCTACAACACATGTGGTTTAATTGAAATTGCCTAAAGCTACAGTGTCGCTGTATCTTCTGATGTGCAACCTGTGACTTGTTTGTCTGCACTAGAGGGTGAATGGCATGTGGGTAGTGGGTTCAGATATCTCTGGCCGGAAGATGACTACGGAAACTGGATGCGCAGCTTCCCTCTTATGTCTTAGAAACAGGTACAAGCAAGGTGCTGCCCATTGTTGATAACACGTCAGAGCCAGCATGGGATGCCTCGTCTGTTGGGTCAGTGGCTGATTTTCCTGCCATTTCTGGACAAGCACAGAGGTGACAGGGCGCTCCAACATTACATGGGTAATAGACACGCCAATTCCTTCTCCAGGGAAATAACAGGCAGCTTGGGAAAGAAGGATATTGTGCACTCATTAAGCCTTGTTAAGGGATCACATCCAAGATGTGCTGTAGGCTCTCCCAGTAGCTGCCGTGGGTGCACCCGGCTGGCAAATAGTAGCTTATGTTGGCATGAATGATGCCTGCCACTGTGGTGGAGTGGGTGGTTACATTTTCTTTGAAATCTATTTGGTTTTGTCCAATACTTATTGTCCACTGCAACAAGAGGCTATAAACTACTGAGGTAGTTAACCTCAAAACAGTCATAAATTGGTTATCTGTAGTCTACATTCTACTTCCCCACTTTTCAAGCTCTCCATAGCCAAAAAGAAATTTTTAATTGAAACTGTGAGGCAGTGGGATGTAGTAACTGAAAAAATTCAACTACTTTTTCAAGAAAGTGTCCAGATATTCAAATTTATTTTGTAGCACTTGTAAAAAACACTAAAATTTCAGCTAAATTGTTTCCTTTAAATGTCTCCTAGCACAATTCAGAATCAAATCATTTTCACAGTTCTACAAATTCTGGCTCTGTCAAACATCAGCTTGACTAATCCAAGACAGTTTAGCTCATTCTGATGTTTACAGGAAAGTTCAATTTTATACGTTGTGAATCAACTATAATCACAGTGTCTCTCACAATAACTTTAAGTTCATCTACATCTACATGGAGACTCTGCAAATCACACTTAAGTGCCTGGCAGAGGGTTCACTGAATCACCTTCACAACAATTATCTATTATTCGAATTTTGCACATCACGCGAAAAAAAGGAACACGTGTATCTTCCCATGTGAACTCTAATTTCCCTTAATTTTATCATGATGATGGTTCTCCCTATATAAGTTGATATCAACAAAATATTTTCACATTCTGAGGAGAAAGTTGGTGATTGAAATTTCGTGAGAAGATTCTGCTGCAACAAAAAAAGCCTTTGTCTTAATTATGTCCAACCCAAATCCTGTATCATGCCAGTGACACTCTCTCCCCTAACTCTCAGTAATACAAAACATGCTGCTCTGCTTTGAACTTTCCCATTAATTCCACCTGGTAAGGAACCAACACTGTGCAGCTGTACTCCAAAGGAGGATAGAGATATGATTAGATTAGATCCAGTTTTCGTTCCATAGACCTAAAAATGAGATGATTCTTGTGGGTGTGAAATAATGTCAGAAAGTATAACATAAAAAACATAAAACATTTGAATATAATATTCACTGCCCTGATCATTTGTCAGGAGATTGTCAAAATAGGTGAATACACTACAGTAAACTGGAACTGCTAATATTTACAGACTTAATACACTGTCAGAATGACACATAGTTATGCAGTTTTAATAAATTTATTATACACAAAATACCTAGTCTTGACTGTTGTGACCAAGTGCTGTCAAAACTGAAATATAACAGACATTTTTACTTAAGCTATTCAACAGTCCCTGCTAAGCTATTCATCTATAGAGTAGAAGGAGCTGTCTATCAAAAAGTCTTTCAAACTCTGTTTAAACCGTACTTTATCCAAAACCAAGTTTTTAATGGTTGCTGACAATTTATTGAAAACGTGTGTTCCTGAATACTGGATCCCTTTTTGGACCAAACTAAGAGATTTAAGGTCTTTATGTAGGCTAGACTGTTCTCATTCCTAGTATTGATACCATGTATTGAGCTATTGGTTGGAAGTAGAGATATCTAATTGCAGAAAATTTCATTAATGAACAAATATATTAAGAAGCAGTGGTTAGAATACAAAGTTTCTTGAACAGGTTTCTACATGATGTTCTTGAATTTACACCACAAATAATCCTTATTACAGACTTTGGCATGCTAAAAACGTTTGCTTGATTTCATGAGTTACCTCAGAATGTGATCACATATGACATAATAGAATGAAAGTAAGCAGATTACACAAGTTTTTTATATTTATATCTCCTACATCTGACATCACTCTCATTGCAAATGCAGACTGGTTTAGGGGCTTCAGCAATTCTGTGGTAAGGTCCTATGGGACCAAACTACTGAGGTCACCGAGCCCTAGGTTTACACACTACTTAATCTAACTTAAACTAACTTATGCTGAGGACAACACACACACCCATGCCAGAGGGAGGACTCGAACCTCCGAGGGGGGCAACCGTGTGAACCGTGACAAGGGGCCTCAGACCGTACGGCTGTCCTGCGCGGCTGCCCTTCCCCACTGAATTTATTATTGAGTTGTTATCTCATAAATTTGACACTGTCAACCCATTTGATCTGAGTGTCTTCATATGTTATCCAAATGCTGGGTCTTTTCAAAATTTAATGACAGTGAATTAGCTTTAAACCATTTATTTATGCCAGAGAAAATTTGATTAGCAGCCATTTCTAAATCTGTAGTTGACTTGCAACTTACTGCAATGTTTGTTTCATTGCAAACAAAACAAACTTAGCAACTGGCAATGTAACAGACAAGAGGTCATTAATGCACATAAGAAAAAGCAATGGACCCAAGATGGAACCTTGAGGAACACGGCATGTAATTAATTTCCAGTCAGATGAAGACTGACTTCCTACTGCACAGGTGTTTTGCAACGACACCCTTTGTTTCCTGTTAGTTGGATAAGACTCAAACCATTTTGCAGCACTACTGGTGACACCATAATATTCTAATTTACTTACGAGAATGCTGTGATTCACAGTCAAATGTCTTTGACAGGTCACAGAAAATGCCAGTAGCCTATAATTTGTTATTTGATTAATTAAGTACATTCTCACTGAACATGTAAATGGCTTTCTCTATATAAGAACCCTTAAGAAATCCAAACTATGACTTGGACAATATATTATTTCCCATCAGGTGCGTAAGGAGATGCTTGAACACAACCTTTTCAAACATGTTTGAAAAAGCCAGCAAAAGTGAAATTGGCCAACAGTTTGATGGTATCTCTTTATTCCCCATCTTGTAAAGATGCTTAACTTCAGCATATTTTAGCTAGTCTGGAAATGTTCCACTGATAAGAGATTGATTACACAAATAACTTAAGACAGAGCTCAACTCAAATGAGCACTCTTTGATTAACTTCATTGATATGTTATCATACCCACTAGAATACTAGGTTTTAAGGATTTTATGATGGATGTTACTTCTTTGGGAGATATGAGTGTCATTTCCATTTTACTGAAATTATTTTTAAAGACTTGTCTCTGACTCTATTGCACTATTCACCAAACCTGATACTCCTAGCTGCCGGTAACAGAATCAAAGTACTTGTTCAAGAGATTTGCAACACTATATGCACTTATCACCAATGTTTCATTTATTCTTCTTGTTTCAAATGGGCCTACTTTGGACTATGCTTGTTCAACTGTTGGACTTTGATCTATGCCCAGTACTGTCACATCCTCTGTTGGTGTAGCTCTTTCCTTTCTTCTGTCCAGGGGGTACCTTTTTGTTAGGAATTTTCCTGAAATCCTCAGACTTCTTTCAGGGCGTGTCTCACAGACTGTCTATTCTGGAGATCAGTTATTCCCAGTTCTTTAATGTCTTTCTCGTTTTCTGTCAGCCAAGTGGTGTGAACCTTCTTGTTTTGCCAGAAGGTGAACATGCACCCTTCTGAATTCCCCAGCTTCTTCTACAGGGCCTAGGATCTTCCTGAGGATTCTCTTCTCTGACTTCCAATTTCTCCATCAGACCTCTCCAGTTCATAGAAAGACATTCCATGGCATACAGGACTTCTGGTCGTATGACTGATGTGTAGTGCTTAAGTTTCAGGTTGTGTGACAGGCATTTCTTGTTGTAGGTGTTCATAGTCAGTCGATAGGCTAGTTCGAACTTGTCGACTCTCATGAATAATGACGTTTTTTCTGATAAGTTGGGTTCAATCTATTCACCAAGATACTTAAATTTCTCAGTCCTTTTGATCTTTCCCTGGTCTAGTAACATCTCTTTGTTAGCCTCTTTGATGTTGGTGAAGAACTCTGTTTTCTCCAGCGACACTTGAAGACCCACTTTGGCTGCCTGTTTTCTGAGGCAGTTTACCTGCATTGTTGCCATTTCAAGAGAATCAGCAACCAGTGAAGCCGGGCAATCTACAATCAGTCCTTCGTTCTTACAGTCCAGGTAGACATCACTCTGGACACCAAAATTGGTCAGTTCTTTGCGCCATTCTCTCACAACCTTTGTGAGGACACAGTTGAAGAGACGAGGAGTGAGTCCTCCCCCTTGCCTCACTCCAGTTTTTATCTCAAAGCTTTTTGAGATCTTATCTCTAAATTTGACCTCTGAATGGGTGTTTGTCAAGGTTTCTAGAATGAGTCTGCGGGTTTTGTTGTCTAGTCCTAATTCCTGGAGTATTTTGTTAAGCGTTTCTCTATCAACAGAGTTGTAGGCCTTCTTGAAACAATGTCTCATTTATTTTTAGAGCTATTTGTTCCTCTTCCTTTTTAGCCCACCTGCCTCTGTCTTCACTATATCCCATACAGTTTTTATTTTGTTGCCTGATGTAATTATCTTTTTCTCATAATAAAGCTGCTTTGATTTCTCGATTACTTGCTTCAATATTTTGCACTATCATTTGCAATGCATTACAATTCTAATATCAGAGCGGTCCCTAGACAGTAGTTACAGTCTCTTTTTTGTCCCATGTGATACCTTTATTCCTGGTGTAATCTAAGATTTATTTTTTTTTACTTCTGTTTGATTTGAGTTACCTTTAGGTGAAAACAATTTTCAAAAGAGGAAGTAACTTTATTAATGAATGCTTTGTATTTTCCTGATTCACAAGTTGTTGTTGTTGTGGTCTTCAGTCCTGAGACTGGTTTGATGCAGCTCTCCATGCTACTCTACCCTGTGCAAGCTTCTTCATCTCCCAGTACCTACTGCAACCTACATCCTTCTGAATCTGCTTTGTGTATTCATCTCTTGGTCTCCCTCTACGATTTTTACTCTCCACTCTGCCCTCCAATGCTAAATTGGTGATCCCTTGATGCCTCAGAACATGTCCTACCAATTGATCCCTTCTTCTAGTCAAGTTGTGCCACAAACTTCTCTTCTCCCCAATCCTATTCAATACCTCCTCATTAGTTATGTGATCTATCCATCTATCTTCAGCATTCTTCTGCAGCACCACATTTCGAAAGCTTCTATTCTCTTCTTGTCCAAACTATTTATCGTACATGTTTCACTTCCATACATGGCTACACTCCACACAAACACTTTCAGAAATGACTTCCTGACACTTAAATCTATACTCAATGTTAACAAATTTCTCTTCTTCAGAAACACTTTCCTTGCCATTGCCAGTCTACATTTTATATCTTCTCTACTTCGACCATCATCAGTTATTTTGCTCCCCAAATAGCAAAACTCCTTTACTACTTTAAGTGTCTCATTTCCTAATCTAATACCCTTAGCATCTCCCGACTTAATTCGACTACATTCCATTATCCTCGTTTTGCTTTTGTTCATGTTCATCTTATATCCTCCTTTCAAGACTCTATCCATTCCATTCAACTGCTCTTCCAAGTCCTTTGCTGTCTCTGACAGAATTACAATGTCATCGGCGAACCTCAAAGTTTTTATTTCTTCTCCATGGATTTTAATACCTACTCCGAATTTTTCATTTGTTTCCTTCACTGCTTGCTCAATATACAGATTGAACAGCATCGAGGAGAGGCTACAACCCTGTCTCACTCCCTTCCCAACCACTGCTTCCCTTTCATGCCCCTCAACTCTTATAACTGCCATTTGGTTTCTGTACAAATTGTAAATAGCCTTTCGTTTCCTGTATTTTACCCCTGCCACCATCAGAATCTGAAAGAGAGTATTCCAGTCAACATTGTCAAAAGCTTTCTCTAAGTCTACAAATGCTAGAAATGTAGGTTTGCCTTTCCTTAATCTAGCTTCCAAGATAAGTCGTAGGGTCAGTATTGCCTCACGTGTTCCAATATTTCTACGGAATCCAAACTGATCTTCCCCGAGGTCGGCTTCTACTGGTTTTTCCATTCGTCTGTAAAGAATTCGCGTTAGTATTTTGCAGCCGTGACTTATTAAACTGATAGTTCGGTAATTTTCACATCTGTCAACACCTGCTTTCTTTGGGATTGGAATTATTATATTCTTCTTGAAGTCTGAGGGTATTTCGCCTGTCTCATACTTCTTGCTCACCAGATGGTAGAGTTTTGTAAGGACTGGCTCTCCCAAGGCCATCAGTAGTTAGAATGGAATGTTATCTACTCCCGGGGCCTTTTTTCGACTCAGGTCTTTCAGTGCTCTGTCAAACTCTTCACGCAGTATCATATCTCCCATTTCATCTTCATCTACATGCTCTTCCATTTCCATAATATTGTCCTCAAATACATCGCCCTTGTATAGACCCTCTATATACTCCTTCCACCTTTCTGCTTTCCCTTCTTTGCTTAGAACTGGGTTTCCATCTGAGCTCTTGATATTCATGCAAGTGGTTCTCTTTTCTCCAAAGGTCTCTTTAATTTTCCTGTAGGCAGTATCTATCTTACCCCTAGTGAGATATGCCTCTACATCCTTACATTTGTCCTCTAGCCATCCCTGCTTAGCCATTTTGCACTTCCTGTCGATCTCATTTATGAGGCGTTTGTATTCCTTTTTGCCTGCTTCATTTACGGCATTTTTATATTTTCTCCTTTCATCAATTAAATTCAGTATTTCTTCTGTCACCCAAGGATTTCTACTAGCCCTCATCTTTTTACCTACTTGATCCTCTGCTGCCTTCACTATGTCATCCCTCAAAGCTACCCATTCTTCTTCTACTGTATTTCTTTCCCCCATTCCTGTCAATTGTTCCCTTATGCTCTCCCTGAAACTCTGTACAACTTCTGGTTTAGCCAGTTTATCCAGGTCCCATCTCCTTAAAATCCCACCTTTTTGCAGTTTCTTCAGTTTTAATCTACAGTTCATAACCAATAGATTGTGGTCAGAGTCCACATCTGCCCCTGGAAATGTCTTACAATTTAAAACCTGGTTCCTAAATCTCTGTATTACCATTATATAATCTATCTGAAACCTGTCAGTATCTCCCGGCTTCTTCCATGTATACAACCTTCTTTTTTGATTCTTGAACCAAGTGTTAGCTATGATTAAGTTGTGTTCTGTGCAAAATTCTACCAGGTGGCTTCCTCTTTCATTTCTTACCCCCAATCCATTTTTACCTACTACATTTCCTTCTCTCCCTTTTCCTACTACCGAATTCCAGTCACCCATGACTATTAAATTTTCGTCTCCCATCTGAATAATTTCTTTTATTTCATCATACATTTCTTCAATTTCTTCGTCATCTGCAGAGCTAGTTGGCATATAAAATTGTACTACTGTAGTAGGCGTGGGCTTCATGTCCATCTTGGCCACAATAATGCGTTCACTGTGCTGTTTGTAGTAGCTTACCCGCATTCCTATTTTTTTATTCATTATTAAACCTACTACTGCATTACCCCTATTTGACTTTGTATTTATAACCCTGTATTCGCCTTACCAAAAGTCTTGTTCCTCCTGCCACCGAATTTCACTAATTCCCACTATATCTAACTTTAACCTATCCATTTCCCTTTTTAAATTTTCTAACCTACCTGCCCGATTAAGGGATCTGACATTCCACGCTCCGATCCGTAGAACGCCAGTTTTCTTTCTCCTGATAACGACGTCCTCTTGAGTAGCCCCCGCCCGGAAATCTGAATGAGGGACTATTTTACCTCCGGAATATTTTACCCAAGAGGATGCCATCATCATTAACCATACAGTAGAGTCACAAGTATTGTAAACATTTATCCAGTTCATGTCTTTGAGCAATCTCCTAAAATGTTCAATTTTTTACTTATTAATAACCCTCCTGTACTCAGATTTAACAGATTTTTTTTATCCTGACAAGTTTCAACATTTTACACAAGATGCTGCTTGTCATGATCAGATAGCCCATTTACTATTAGTTTTGTGGTATGGTCCTTTTTTTCCTAGATTTGTCTGCAAAGATATTATCAATAGCAGTCTCAGAGCATTTACATACCCTAGTTGCAAAGTTCACAGTAGGAACTAAATTGCATGACAGTGTTACTGATTGCAATAATTGTTCACTGACAGAGCTTTTCAATACATCCACATTAAAATCACCAGCAACCACATTTCCTTGTTTTTTACTGTGAGATGGGACAACAGGGCTTCCAGATTTTTTATGAAGAGGTTAAAGTTTCCTGAAGGTGCTCTGTGTGTACTTACTATTATAAAGAACTTATTACGAAATATTACTTCTGTTGCATAAGCTATTAAGTGCTGCTCTGAGAAAAATAATTATTATTATCAATATTCTCAAAATCAAAACAGTTTCTGACAAATATGGCAACTCCTCCTTTCTCCATATTTTCTCTACAGAAGTAAGAAGCTAACTTGAATCCCATAACATTTAATATACTGTATCTATACCAGTGGTCACATGATGTTCAGAGAGACATTTGTGTCAACATGTTTGCTCAATTGTAATTCTTCAACACAAATAAGCAACTCATTAAGCTTACCCCTTAGTCCTTGGATATTGTGATGCAATAACTGATTTTGTGCACTGGCTGAATTACAACTAGATGAACCTAATTTTTCTGTCAATTTTTGAATATCTCTAGTTTCAGTCAGAGGCTGTCTGCATGAATTGCGTACATAAAAAAAAACTGCTGTTCTGTCACTTGAATCAACTGGTACTTTACCACTTGTGATTGAGTCCCCATTAAGTTATTTGCTATTAACCCAGACAGTTTTCCCTTCCCTTTCCTGTTGACGTGAAGCCCAAGTGTAGTATAGTCCCATCTCCTGACAGAGTCAACAGGAACCACACTGATGTGAGACCTCATACCTAATCTGAGTCCACCTCTAAAATAACTCTCCAAACAGAAGAGTTTAAATGAGGCATTTTCATGGCACCTCAGAACAGATACAACCCCCACACAGTATGTCACACTTCTCAGGCTATCTTCGCCAGGTCACCCTCAGTTGAATAACTAGGGTCCCTGTCTATGCTGTCATCTGTCCCATCCACTATTACCACAATGTCTTCCTTTGTGAAGTCTTTGCAAAGTAACCTACATCCTCTGTCACTTGACTCAGACTTGCACTAAGCAAGCATAATGTAGGCAGTCTTTTTAACAGATCCATTGCATCTTTTACATGTCCTCCCAATATATCACAATCCTTGGTTCGTCTTCCCCCACAACATTTTCTACGTGTTATTTCCAATTTAAGTTGTTTCTGATTGTAATTCCTAGGTATTTAGTTGAATTTATGGTCTTTAGTTTTGACTAATTTATCGTGTAATGGAAGTTTAACACATTCTTAGGGTCAATTGCCAATTTTAGCATCGTACAGACATCTTTACTAAATCATTTTGCAATTTTTTTAATCTTCTGATGACCTTACTAGACAATAAATGACAGCATCATCAGCAGACAATGTAATACGGCTGCTCAGATTGTTTCCTAAATTATTTAAATAGATGAGGAATAGCAGAGGGCCCATACCACTACTTTGGGGAATGCCAAAAATCACTTCAGTTTTAGTCGATAACTTTCTGTCAGTTACTACTAACTGTGAACTCTTTGACAGGAAATCATGAATCCAGTTGCATAACCAAGACGATATTCCATAAGCACGCAATTTGATTACAAGTCGCTTGTGACTGTGAGGTACAGTGTCAAAAGCCTCCTGGAACTCCATAAACACAGAATCAATTTGAAATCCCTTGTCAATAGCACTCAACACTTTGTGTGAGTAAAGAGCTAGTTGTATTTCACAAGAATGATGTTTTCTAAATCTTTGTTGACTGTGTGTCAACAGACCATTCTCTCCAAGGTAATTCATAATGTTTGAACACAATATATGTTCAAAATCCTGCTGCATATCAACATTAATGACATGGGCCTGTAATTTAGTGGACTACTCCTACTGCCTTTCTTGAAAGTTGGCGTGACCTGTGCAGCTTTCCAGTCTTTGGATAAGGATCTTTCGCTGAGTGAGCAGTTGTATATGATTGTTAAGTGTGGAGTTATTGCATCAGCGTAGTGTGGAAGGAACCTAATTGGTATACATTTCCATTGCATATAGCCATTTGTTGCTATATGCCATAGTAGCAACCACCATCACAGTGAATACATCATGTGACTCCAACAGACTGACATTTACTCCCTGATCAACTGCGACATAAATGTCCCTGAATGCTTCTGTTGGGGCTGCCTAAATACCTCCAATGTGGACAGCAAATGAAACACTCCCTTTTCGACTGCCAGCAGCCTCAACTAAGTTCTTGAAAAACACCTTTCTTGTCACATTAAATTTCTAATAACTTACCCAGTTGGGATTATATCTCTTTCCTGATTTTTCCTACAGTAGACAAATACTGAAAAAACATCTTACTTAAATGTTGATTCTCTATTCCAATAAATGAGGAGCATTTCTTCAAAAGTTGATAAATGCTCAGTTGTTCAAAATTTAGATTTTTGTAGTTACAGATCACGCTTTTTGCCATGCATGACTTGCTGAAACGGTTTCATCAATAACTGATGTTTGCTGCTGTTATAGTGCAAGAAAAACAGTGAGGTTTTGCAAAATTCAGTATTTGCTCTCAACCAGTTAAAGCAAAATTTGATAAACACAAACTTTACTTTGCTTCTGAGAGGCCTGAAGGGAGAATAACAATGTATATGTCATTGACAATGATAATGTGAGAGTTTTCTGCAGGAAAAAAGAACATAAAATATAGACAATCACTTGATGTCAGAACCAACAATAGAATTAGTGGTTTAGACAACAACATTAACTCATAATTATTGCTCAGTTTGAGTGAGGTTTGTCAAGGGAAGGAACATCAAGAACGAAGGAAAAAGGAAAAATACTGTTTCGGTAATGTATGGCGTAAGGAAAAAAGATGGCCAGACAGCACCTGTATGTGCTGCAACATTTAAAACAACATCAGGGGTATCCAACAACAGATTCTCAAAAGAAATAAGAAGAAAGAAAAAGGATTAATAATAAACCACATATTGGACAAAGCTTGTGCAAAAAGTTATATGCAATATTGAAGAGCAAAATGCAAATGTACTTAAAGTATGTTTTGATACACAACAGAACCAGCCAATACCAAAGCTCTTCATTACATGAAGCATTCTATTCAAGACAGGTTTGGCTATACAGTTTGGGCATTATGATTCATTCCCACACACAGACGAAGCAGGATTCCCAGCCAGAAAATGATCCAAAGCAAATTCATTTATTTTCTGAGTCCTGTACTAATCAAAATAAAAATGCAGTAACTATGTGCACACCAATGACCTTATTGGAAAAAAAGCAGGGAATTTAATAGGCTGGTATGATCTCAGCTACAGTCCTGACAGTGTTTGGTAGAGTGGATAAAGACTACCAGAAAAGGGAAAATATTCTTTAACAGACTGAATACTATAAAGAGTTGGAACAACAAGGCAACTTCAAGATACAAAACAAAGACTGGGAAGCAAAGGATCTCAAGCCCAGTGGACCAAAAGCCCTACAATCTAAGGTCCAATTCAAAATAACTGCTCACCAAGTGATGGCTTATGAAAAATGTAAGGTGGAGATTATTTTTAAGTACCAGACACCTATAATGGGTGTCCTGTTGGGGCTGAGGTACAGAAATACAGGAACTTCAGCCAGGAAGTAAGGAAAACAGCCACCTTGGAAGAGAAGAGCACCTCTGCATTTATCAACTTTTGAAAAAAATTGGAAACTTTGTCCCTGTCTTTGAAATAAATAATAAAAATTTTAGAAAGGCTTAAGACACAATTGGAATCATGCCTACAAAAGCTGTGTAAATGTTAAATTATATCATTTACGTAATTAGTATTTCAGTATAATATTTAAAAATGTGTTTTCTCAAAAGTTTACTTTTTTTGCATTTATTGAGTTTTGAAAAAATGCTCCTCATATGTAGTTTATAAATTTTTTAAATAGAACTCTGAGTGGTCATTGTACTCTGAACTGTGCTTTCCATCATCACTATAACCTTTAAAGATACATTATTTTCCTTAATACTTTGTACATCTTTATTATTTTTAGCCTCAATATGGTTCTGTAATATCATGATCATAACTTAATTCTAAAACATAAATATTCCATTACATTTCATGGTATTCTAGGCCAAAATTAACAGTTTGTGGAAAAACTTGGAAAATGTTGAACAGGACAGTACAGTAGTGTGCATACATTTTTTTCATGTGAAATCACCTTCACTATTACTATTTCAACTCTGTACCTTCAAATTTCAGCGGCTGTGAAATTTCGGAAAACCATCAGTAATTTGTAAAATACTAAACCTAACTCTATGGAAACCCCTAAACACTATTTTTATACCAAAAAAACATGTGCAATGAAAATTTCAACTTCTTGCCTTCGAATTTTAGAGGAGTGAAACTTGTCTAAGACATACATTTTTGTGAAAACTATTGAACTGAGGAGGTTAAGACTTTAAGATTAATAATATTCAAATATATCTAAACCATCTTAACAATAACTGAATGATTTTAAATTATACAATTGTTTGGTTTGCTGTTGCACAAGACAGTAGTGTGCGTATTTGTCTTAGAAGTGAAGAATGAGGAGAGACATAAGGGTAATCCTGCTCTCTCCTGGTGTTAACACCTGCCAACAGCCATCCAGTGTCATTACTTCTCCTCACCACTTGGGTTCCAAGACCTACATTGGTTACTTAAGAGAACTGACTTGCTGGAAGGGTGGAAGCAAGGCTCGCTATTTGCGGTATCATACAAAGAATCAATAATGGTCCTCTGGTTTGGAGCTGAGTGGAAGATCCAAGCCAGTGACTCAGATGATTTGGTATTAAATTCAGATGCAAATTTTTTAACCTCTCATATCGCATGGAGAACTGTAGATCCATCTAGTAAGCTTATAAGAGAATCCAAATGTGAAATAATCTGCGTGAAGATAAGAATCAAATATGGTTCAAACACATTAATTGGTTGCTTTTATACCTGTCTCAGGTGGTGTAGAGGCAGGTGCTTCAGAGGAAAGTTGGAGCATATTGTGAATAAATTTCCCTATTATAGTTTTGTGGTAGGTGGAGACTTTAATTCGCAAGCTACAGAATGGGAGAGTCATACAGTTGTAACTGGTTCTGTAGACAGCAAATGGTGAGAGACTGTTCAGAATATCTTGTCTGAAAATTACTTCAAGTAGATACCTATAGAAAAGGCACCTGAGGGCTGCACCTTTGACTTCTTAGTAAGCAACAGACCCAAATTCTTCAAAACAGTAAATGTAAAGGTTATTGCTGATTATAACGTTGTGATAGCATCAATGACTAATGGTGTTCTAAGGAATGTCATGAAAGAGGCACATATTTTTGCTTAGCAAGAGTACCAGAGAATAAATTGCAGACTATGTGAGTCATCAACATCAAATATTAACTGTGAGGTTGATGATGATGATGATGATGATGTGGAACAAAAATGGATACAACTCAAAAGCATTGTATAATATGCTTTGTACTAGTACGTGCTGAGCAAGGCTGTGGTGAATGGGGAAGACCAGTCATGTCTCTATAGCTTCATTAGAAAGATGATATGAAAGCAAAGAGATCTTAATTACAAATTTAACTGAAGACAAAGTCTAGTTGAAAAACATAAGCTGGATGTCGCCAAAATCACCATAAAAAAGCAATGGGAGAAGCAGTGAATGAATTCAAAAGTAAAATTTTGTTGATTGGCCTGACAAAAAAATCATAAGATTTTTGGTTGTATGTAAAAATACACTAAGTGGATCAAAATCATTTATTCAGTCATATTACCAGCACCAAAATGTAAGAGAATAAGAAAAGGACAAAGTACTAAATTTTCACTTCCAACAGTGTTTTCATCACAGAGTGTAATAATGCTGGTACAATTTCTCTTTTCAATATTTGCAAGAATGCCAAAACGGCAGATATTGAGATAAGTGTTTGCATAATAAAAAATCAAATGCAAAGAAACAAAGGCATCTGGTCCGGAGGAGATACCTATGAAATTCTGTAAGAGAACTTGTTTGCTTTCTAGCAGCAGTTTATCATACATTGTTGGATCACTGAAGGATACTAGGCGATTGGAAAAACCACACGTTAATCACATTTTCAAGAAGGGTCATCTGGCTGACGTCCATATTAGAGGCAGAATTGTATAACATTTTGTACTCACGTGTTATGCCACTTTCGGAGAATGAAAGTCTCCTTTATAAAAATCAACATGAATTCTGTAACAAAGTTCATGTGAAACACAGCTCACTATGTTTCTTCTACAAAATTCAGAGCACTACAGATAAAGGCATCCATGTTAATGCTGTATCCCTTGATTTCCAAAACATTCATATAGTTCCGCACTTGTTAGTGAACAAAATATGAACTTTGTATCACACAAGAACTGTGACTGGATTCATGACTTCTTAGCAGATAAAACTGAACACATTATTCTTAACTTGTTGACATTGACAGATGTAAAGCTAATTTTGGAGTATCCTAAGGTAGAGTTATAGGGCCATTGTTGTTGTTGTTGTTGTGGTCTTCAGTCCTGAGACTGGTTTGATGCAGCTCTCCATGCTACTCTATCCTGTGCAAGCTTCTTCATCTCCCAATACATACTGCAGCCTACATCCTTCTGAATCTGTTTAGTGTATTCATCTCTTGGTCTCCCTCTACAATTTTTACCCTCCACAGTGCCCTCCAATACTAAACTGGTGATCCTTTGATGCCTCAGAACATGTCCTACCTACCGATCCCTTCTTCTTGTCAAGTTGTGCCACAAACTCTTCATCTCCCCAATCCTTTTCAGTACTTCCTCATCAGTTACGTGATCTACCCATCTAATCTTCAGCATTCTTCTGTAGCACCACATTTCAAAGGCTTCTATTCTCTTCTTGTCCAAACTATTTATTGTCCATGTTTCACTTCCATACATGGCTACACTCCATACAAATACTTTCAGAAACGACTTCCTGACATTTAAATCTATACTCGATGTTACCAAATTTCTCTTCTTCAGAAACGCTTTCCTTGCCATTGCCAGTCTACATTTTATATCCTCTCTACTTCGACCATCATCAGTTATTTTGCACCCCAAATAGCAAAACTCCTTTACTACTTTAAGTGTCTCATTTCCTAATCTAATTCCCTCAGCATCGCCCGACTTAATTCGACTACATTCCATTATTCTCATTTTACTTTTGTTGATGTTCATTTTATATCCTCCCTTCAAGACACTGTCCATTCCGTTCAACTGCTCTTCCAAGTCCTTTGCTGTCTCAGCATCGCCCGACTTAATTCGACTACATTCCATTATTCTCGTTCTACTTTTGTTGATGTTCATTTTATATCCTCCCTTCAAGACACTGTCCATTCCGTTCAACTGCTCTTCCAAGTCCTTTGCTGTCTCTGACAGAATTACAATGTCATCGGCGAACCTTAAAGTTTTTATTTCTTCTCCATGGATTTTAATACCTACCCCGAATTTTTCTTTTGTTTCCTTTACTGCTTGCTCAATATACAGATTGAATAACATCGGGGAGAGGCTACAACCCTGTCTCACTCCCTTCCCAACCACTGCTTCCCTTTCATGCCCCTCGACTCTTATAACTACCATCTGGTTTCTGTACAAATTGTAAATAGCCTTTCGCTCCCTGTATTTCACCCCTGCCACCTTCAGAATTTGAAAGAGATTATTCCAGTCAACATTGTCAAAAGCTTTCTCCAAGTCTACAAATGCTAGAAACATAGGTTTGCCTTTTCTTAATCTAGCTTCTATGATAAGTCGTAGGGTCAGTATTGCCTCACGTGTTCCCATATTTCTACGGAATCCAAACTGATCTTCCCCGAGGTCGGCTTCTACCAGTTTTTCCATTCGTCTGTACAGAATTCGCATTAGTATTTTGCAGCCGTGACTTATTAAACTGACAGTTCGGTAATTTTCACATCTGTCAACGCCTGTTTTCTTTGGGATTGGAATTATTATATTCTTCTTGAAGTCTGAGGGTATTTCGCCTGTCTCATACATTTTGCTCACCAGATGGTAGAGTTTTGTCAGGACTGGCTCTCCCAAGGCTGTCAGTAGTTCTAATGGAATGTTGTCTACCCCTGGGGCCTTTTTTCGACTCAGGTCTTTCAGTGCTCTGTCAAACTCTTCACGCAGTATCATATCTCCCATTTCATCTTCATCTACATCCTCTTCCATTTCCATAATATTGTCCTCAAGAACATCGGCCGTGTATAATCCCTCTATTTACTCCTTCCACCTTTCTGCTTTCCCTTCTTTGCTTAGGACTGGGTTTCCATCTGAGCCCTTGATATTCATACAAGTGGTTCTCTTTTTCTCCAAAGGTCTCTTTAATTTTCCTGTAGGCAGTATCTATCTTACCCCTCATGAGATAAGCTTCTACATCCTTACATTTGTCCTCTAGCCATCCCTGCTTAGCCATTTTGCACTTCCTGTCGATCTCATTTATGAGGCGTTTGTATTCCTTTTTGCCTGCTTCATTTACTGCATTTTTATATTTTCTCCTTTCATCTATTAAATTCAGTATTTCTTCTGTCACCCAAGGATTTCTACTAGCCCTCCTCTTTTTACCTACTTGATCCTCTGCTGCCTTCACCACTTCGTCCTCAAAGCTATCCATTCTTCTTCTACTGTATTTCTTTCCCCCATTCTTGTTAATTGTTCCTTTATGCTCTTCCTGAAACTCTCTACAACCTCTGGTTCCTTCAGTTTATCCAGGTCCCATCTCCTCAAATTCCCACCTTTTTGCAGTTTCTTCAGTTTTAATCTACAGTTCATAACCAATAGATTGTGGTCAGAGTCCACATCTGGCCCTGGAAATGTCTTACAATTTAAAACCTGGTTCCTAAATCTCTGTCTTACCATTATATAATCTATCTGATATCTTCTAGTATCTCCAGGGTTCTTCCATGTATACAACCTTCTTTCATGATTCTGTTTACTGCTTAAATATTCTATATAAATGATCTAGTGAATAAGATTAAAACCCATTTGGCTCAAATCCACCTCACAGTTTCATGACAAGAGCTGATTAGCCGGCAAGACTGAATGTTGTTTTTAGGCGGTTTCCCAAATCAAACTATGTCAATACTGATCTGGTATCCACATCCTTCCTCCTATACACATTAAGCAAACATTTAGAAAAGTTCTCACATTTGATCATGGGGGGACACAGATTCCATCCTGGGGTGGAAGTGGTGGCATCAGGAAGGGCATCCGGCCACCGTCTATCACTACCATTGCTGCAAACCACACACGGTGCCAACCCTGTAGAGAAAGGGACCATGTAAAGATGAAGATAAGATCGGAAGATCCATAAGGCCATTCTCAGTTATAGGAAAGTTGAAAAACCAGAAGACTGTAGCAGAATACAGGAAGACCCGTAAAGGATTGGTGATTGAGGCAGGGATTGACAGTTCATCCTGAATGTAAATAAATGAAACATATGGTGCATAAATAACTGAAGAGACCCATTACGGTTTGATTATGTTATTGACAACAAACAACGGGAAACAGTAACATACCTAAGAATAACTGTTCACAGAAACCTAAAACTTTAGTGACCATGTAAAATTAGTTGTAGGAAAAACAGATGTCAGAAAGACATTCAGTGGAAAAATATTAAGGCATTGTAATTTAGTCACAAAAGAAGTGGCTAACAAATTGCTTGTAAGGCCAGTTCTTGAGTATTGCTTTTTAGTATGTGATCCTTGATGGCTGTATTAACAGTCTGGGTCTGTCACCCAAGTACATATCTTATGGTTGGGGATAGTGCCATATTTACAATCACTTTTATTAAGTGAATGTCTGTTTGAAGATGAAGAAATTCAGGCGTTCACAAATAATATGAATAACAAGAATAACAACAAAAATAACAGTTTGGCTCATTTCTTTCTGTTGCGCATAAAATTTTACAATTACAGCATGTCAAACAATGATAACATCAAACTTGCAAAGCAGCCAATGATGCCACCTCCATGGTATACTCGGCACCAGATCAGTTACCATCATACTGGACTAAGACAGTGTCATGGTTATGATACATACACTAACCGGAAAATAAGCAAGTCACTTTTGCAGGGAATTTAGTGCTAAATTGTACCCTTAATGGAAAATGGTGAATAAAGGAGCCTGGCATAAACTTTTTCAGGTGGTGAAAGAGCCCTGCCACACAACATTATTTGTGACCACAAACAGTAAGCCATAGAGTGGACTGGGGGCCATGTAAATAATACAGTAAATCTGTTACGTTACAACAATGACATGGATGTTATAGAGTAACTAACTACAGACCATTTTAAGTGCTGTGTTCAGAGTGAAGGGATTGTCCAAGCCACTACACATGCAGTAGTAGAAAAGGTACCGACTATGATTGTAATAGACACGGATGTTGTGGTGAGTGTTATGTTGTCCAGTTTGTTCAATAAGAATTGTGAGGTTACTGCAGTACCCATATATCCAGTGTAGAACTGTAAAATCATAGGAACTACTGGTGTTAAATTGCCAAAAGTCAGTATGCAAACAGAGGTGGAAGTCAAAATAGGAAATGGAATAATAAAATGTCCATTCTGAGCTACAAGTGCACTGATAGTAGAGTGCCCATTTGGCATTGATTTCCTAAGAGAGAAGGATCCAGTACTCGACTTCTCTTTAGGTAAATGCTTTCTAAGCATCGATAGCCAAAGGACTGTAATTGATCTAGTGAAAACAAAAATAGAGAATGGTACATAAAGCCAGGGATTAAGGATAGAGTTACTTAACACAAAGACAGCATACATCAGCAGTACACCCTGACACCATAGTTAGGTTGAAAATATCAAAAATCAAGTAACATGTAAGATCACAGAGTCTACTGCTGTCAGCTCACTGCAACAAGCAGAATTAAACAAATTACTAGTAAAGTATGTACATGTATTTGGAAACAAGACTGGTATTATTGCCTATACCAGTATCACATGGAAATTTGCCCCATGAAATGTATTGTCATAATATGTTTTCCATCCCATGGTCCAAGAAAGCGGCAGTCACTAATCAGTTAAGACACACAAATTATGTTAAACTGTGTGCTACAAAGTCTACTACAGCAGGTTCAGTCATTAAAAGAACAGTAAATAGTTGCCAAGCCCACAAGAAGGAGGTGCTTTGATTGCCAACCTTTTTCAAATATTAATATTTCATGCTACTACAAGGTAGCATTCAGAAGTTAACTTAATATTAGTACTATTCAAAGCCATGTAAATATTAGCCTTAGAAATGCAAAGCACCTTTGAATGAGTACAGTTTTCCTAGCTCTTCATGAATTATAAATATGTGTGGCATCAATCCATGGATCGATAGGCCAAAACATCATATGTGTATTATGTCTTCGAGTTGATCTTTGTTTTTGTATACTTCCGGGACCTCAGTTCCTGCCTAGTCTTCGACCTGTACGTTTGTCAATAAAAGTATTGATGACTAGAAGAGAGATCTGTGATCATTACCTTACCACCTTGATATCTCCTTCAGTGGTGACCCCGACGTGATCTGAACACACAACCTTCTGATCTGGAGTTTCATTTACTTGGACGACATTCTTATTTTCAGTCCTGCTTTGCAAAAGAACAAGGAACGTTTGCAGATTGTTAAAGACACTCTTACCGCTGCCGGTGTTGAACTGAATAATAAGAAGCTCCAGTTGCACCAGACTTCGGTAAGATTCTTAGGCTACATCATGTCAGCTAAGGGCCTCACTCCTCCCGAGGATAAAATCAAACCTGTTCTGGATTTGTCACGCCCTCACTCGTTTAAGGAGCTGTGCAGGTTCATTGGAACAGTTAACTATTATAGGAAGCAATTGCCTGCCGCAGCCGAGGTTCAGGCTCCCCTAACAGACGCCCTTGCTGGCAAAAATACGACTGGTATCCACCTGGTCACCAGGACCCCTGCCATGGAACAAGCTTTTGACAAACTGAAGCACCTACTAGCAAACGCAGTGACTGTTGCCCACCCGCATCCAGACGCTACATTTTTTATTACTGCGGATGCCAGTGATACCGCAGTAGGTGCTGTCCTCAGCCAAACCATCGGAGATACTACCTCTCCTTTGCAGTCTTTTCTTAGAAGCTCAACGGCGCTCAAAAAAAAGTACTCAGCCTTTGATAGGGAGCTCTTGGCAGTCTACGAGGCTGTGAAACACTTTCGCATCAAGGTTGAAGATAGGGACTTCTACATTTTAACCAACCATAAACCTTTGGTTGCTGCTGTAAAGAACCCCCCTGACTGACCCTCCACCTAGATGCTTCCGTCATTTGGACTTTATATTGCAATTTACCTCTGACGTACAATACATCAAGGGTGCAGATAATATGGTCGGAGATTTTTTGTCTCGTGTCGGCGCTCTCACAATTCTGATAGACCTCTCTAACTTTCCTCAGCTGCAGTCTGCCGACACGGACACTATGGACCTTATTTCCGATCACAGCTTGTCACTCAAACCTGTGCGATCCACCTTTCCCGGTATCATAGGCGGGGTTTAGTGTGACGAATCAACTGGTACGCTGCGTCCCTTCATACCCAAACCTAGCTCATCCAGGTGTGAGAGTCTCTACCAGACTTATTTCAGAGTGCTTTGTCTGGCGCGACATGCATCGCGACTGCCAAGCCTGGGCCCGAGCCTGCATTCCGTGCCAACAAAATAAAGTTTCGTGGCACACATTGCCCCCACTAGGCAGCTTCACCGCTCCTCCCAGACGCTTCCAGCACATTCACATCGACTTGGTGGGCCCCCTCACCCCCTCCGAGGGTTACATCAGATACGTGCTACCTATTATAGACAGAACCTCTCGTTGGGTGGAAGCTGCCCCGCTACCCAATATTACATCCGAATCAGTGGCACGATCCTTCATAGACACTTGGATTTCACACTTTGGCTGTCCTGGTTACTTGACGACCGACCAAGGCTGTCAATTTGAGTCTGCCTTGTTTTATGAACTATGTAGGCTGTACGGCATCAAGAAAATTCATTCAACAGCATACCACCCCCAAAGAAACGGCCTCGTGGAATGTTGGCGTAAGACGCTTAAGATGGCCCTACGTTGCCATGGCCTCCTTTGGACGGAAGCCCTGCCATTCATCTTACTCGGTTTGAGGACCACTTTCAAGGAAGACCTTAAAGGCTAAGTGGCCAGTCCCTTACACTGCCAGGAGAACTTGTTGCTCCTACTCCAGTCGCCAAACCGTCCGAACTGCCATCCTTGGTAGAACGGGTGAGGCTACACTGTAGCAAGCTTCAACCCCCGCCCCCTTCCAGCCACACTCCGCCGCACACATATGTTCTCAAGGCGCTTGACACTTGCGAATTTGTGTTCCTTCACAACGACAATGTAAAAGCTCAGTTACAGCCCCCTTACACAGGCCCGTACAGAGTTGTTAAACGAACCAATAACACAATAGACATCTTAATTAAAGTCTCAGTAACTACTGTCTCCCTCAACAGGATTAAACCTGCTCGCATTGAGTTTTCCCCTACCTCACCCACTGTTCAAGAGACCACGCTCTCTGGCCACCCTCGGCCTTCTTCCTCTGCTCATGATTCGACCTGTACGTTTGTCGTGTAATAAAAGTATTGATGATTAGAAGAGAGAACTGTGGTCATTACCTTACCACCTTGATATCTCATCTCCTTTATATGCATGTTCTGCTCAGCTTTCAGTGTAAGATTTTGTGCTTTCACTTTGCTTTTCTGCATCGCTTATGGATTTGGTTTAACGCCATGCAAAGATTGAATTTTGTGCTGTCAATAGACAATGTTGTCCTAGCCTACAAAATGTGATTCTCACACAGAGTAGAAGTATATAAAGTCAGCCCAGAGTCATGATAGGAAAGTTATTTGATGGCAGTAAGCCTATTTCTGTTGTAAAATATGCTGCCTAAAAAGGGATATACACATTTATTTTGTAAACTTGTCACCTAATTATGTTTTACTGTGAACCTTTGAAATCTGTGGAAGAGATGCAAAATCAGGGACCATAAATAGTAGATTAATGAACTATAGTATTGTAAACAGTTTCTAAAGAAAGGGTTACTGTGTTAGTGAATACGTGCTGAGAATATAGCACAGTGATGAAAACACATCGATAACAGTAATGGCCAACACTGTGTTAGGGCATGATGTTGTAGTATAACATCCCAATTCTGTGGAATAACATGTCCTGCTTCTGACCACTTAGGCTGATGAAAGATGTTCATGGAAACCAGAAACATTCCTTAGACAGCAATGAAGTGTGGAAGATCTGATCCCACTAAGTGCACTCTTGTTTTGCCATATGTGCAGATTTCATATAAAAGGTGTCAGCTCAAAACATTGACATGGCGGACTGGCAACCATCTCCACCTGCTATGGAGGCCTGCTTATGATTTGCCATCATGGCTCAGTAATGCCTTGGAAGCCATGGGGCAAAGGGTGTGGGCAACAGTGTCCGTGCCAGAACAGTTGAAGATGATAGACAGGAACTGTAATCTCTAGTGTCAAATGGGTGCAGGAGTATGTGTTACGACCTGTTGTCAGCAAATAGTTATGAGACATCTTTGACACATGCAATTGTAAATTAAATTGTAAAGAGGAAACATTGGGGTTATAACACAGAAGAGTTATCACAAAACTGGTTATGTCATTTAAATAGATCGGAGCTCTCTTTCAGCACCCACCCACTGCAAAAGGTGAAGAAGTCACATGTCATGTTCTAGTGGGATTGCATAGCAGGTCCACTACAGCATATAACTTCAAGTACTGCAACCACAAAATATTTGTAGTGTAAATGTTGGCATACATATCAGCAGGGTGACGGATCATGTACATACATATATTAATACTTGTTCCATAGATCACAAATACCACATTTCGTAATGACGTGGAATGTGTCACTTTAACATAAGTTTTCTTTACACATTTCCCCCCCCCCCCCCAGTTACTACTTCATACTAAAAATTCATCTATTGAGTAGCAGGAGTTGTCATTCAGAAATTCTTTTAATCTGTTTTTAAATGTTGTTTGGTTATCTGTCAGACTTTTAATACTATTTGGCAAATGAAGAAAGACTTTTGTGGCAGCATAATTCATCCCTTTCTGCGCCAAAGTCAAATTTAACCCAAAATATTGAAGATCATCCTTTCTTTTAGTGTTGTAGCTATGCACTTTGCGTTATTTTTGAAACAGTCACCTCTCTTGGTGACTAAAAATGGATGCTTAACTTGATTTTTTCTTGATGATTGTGATTTTGGGTGTATATTTCTTCACTACAAGTATCTCAACCTAAAAGAAAGTCTTGGGCTTACCATAATTTCATGATCTGCCTGCCTTGATTAATCAGATTTATTGAAAAATTGGCTGAAACAAAAATATGCTTAATAATGTGTTTATTCGCACCACAAAGGTCATGGGATATTTGAGACAATACTACCCATATCATCACTGCTGTGGCTGGTCCTTATACAGTTTTCAGTAATGGAAATATAAATTTACTCATTGTTTAAAACATTAATTTTGAAGTTTACGATTAAAAGTTGCCTGCCTTTTAAAAACAAGTTAAAGAATTTGGGTTTATAATTTATACAAACATTTCAATCATAATTTTTCTATATTCAGTTAACATTAAAATTCTGATTATTTGTGTTTTTTAATGTGCTCCTGCTGTGGTCACCTTCAACCAATTACGTAGTTTTTGGAGGATTAAAGCTCAGACATTTTATCAAACATTCATTCTTTGAGGTATACATCAATGTACTAGCAGTCATTCTGACCTCATTTGGAAATGGGATAGGCAAGGGGGGAAACAACAGTGGCATTACAAGTTTCCTCCACCACATATCATAACATGACCTGTACAGTACAGATGTAAATCTAAAAATTGTGAAATGAATTCTGCAGTAGCTTTACAGTAGTTTCATGGTGGTGTATTTCTCCTATGATTGTCCTCAGACATAAATTACTATTATTAAACATGTAGGCATGTTTTTGATTTCATGATGATGAAGTCCCATACTAGGCAAGGTCCTAGTGGAGGTGGTTTGCCTTACTCCAACCGTAACGGGGATGAATGATGATGATGAAGACACAAAAACACCCAGTCATCTTGAGGCAGGTGAAAATCCCTGACCCCGCCAGGAATCGAACCCGGGACCCCATGCTCAGGAAGCGAGAACACTACCACAAGCTGCAGACTTTTGATTTCATGCCAACGATAATTTTTGGTAATAATAACACCCCAGAACAAATAGTTATGGTTGTTTAGCCATTATGTGTGAAAGATAAACTTCCTTTTCTTCTCCAGCAACCTTGCCATGAGATGTTCTGGAAATTATTTTTGAGACACAGACAAACGTAAATATATTTTGCATTTTCTAAAAGAATCTTAAATGCAGTTGGATTGTAAGGTCTTATTGTGCCAGGTATCAATAAATAAAAATTGAATATGTCTTCATGAGAAATACGAATGCACATTAATGAAGTTCCCCTAAATTTATGTACGTAGGCTAATACAGTCCAGCAAAGGCAAAAATAGTTCATTGTGACATTTTGCCTGACTCCTTTATAATGCAGTTTCCCATAATACCTGTAGGGACTGACATAATACAATCAATCTTCAGTGTCAATCAGAATACCAAAAATAAAAAAAAATAAATGTGGATACTTCAATTAGGTTTAGCCACTTTAACATCCAAATGTCCGGTTTGGCTGAATACCAATCATCTAATGGTACGGAATCTGTCAGAAGTGCAACAGTCTATTACAAGAATATATGTAGTACAAAAATATAGAATTAGTAAATCAAAACTGAGTTATTTAAGTATAAACTCCTATCAACAAGGAGATCTCTGAAGACTGAACATTAGCTCTGACAGGATAAGGATAGGGAGAGAAATAGGTTATTTCCCTTAAAAATGGAAAATAGCCATAATTGATGTGTGAAAAAAGGAAAGTTAGGGTTTCACATTCTCCCAACAACAAGGTACTGAGAGATGGAGCACAGCTCTATATCCCTGCCAAACAACAATGCAAAAATGGTGATATTAGTGCACCTGCAGACAGTGACATCAATTTGAAGTCTATAGATAATATTAGCACATGAAGCCACTTGCTCATGAAGCCTCAAGGATCTTTATTCACCATAAATCATTTCACAATGATATGGGTTTTGTCAATTTGATACCAGATAAAGTATATACAATGCACAGTAGTACAACATGCAGCATTAAATATTAGTTCTACAAAGTTTATGCAGTGCATAATAATACAACTAAAAGCAACAGTTTTTAAAAGTTAATATAATAATCTGGTAAATCAAAGTATTCTTTAATATTGTACAAAGGGTGATCTGTTAACCAGTTGTACCACTTATGTTTAAAACTAATTGTATCCATGGTCCGAGCAAAGACTGGTAACTTATTGAAAATTCTGAGTGGGTTTACTTTGTGAGAATTTCCAGTCATTGCTAACCTGTGCCTAGGTATATCTAACTTCAACTTAGCCCTAATATTGTGGTCATGAACTTCCCCTCTGACAAGAAGTTCTGTCATATAAATTTACAACAGTAAGTATTTTGAGCCTGGTGAAGAGTGGACGACAATGTTCCAAATGACCTGTCTTACAAATTAAATGCAAAACTTTCTTTTGTATTTTTAAAATGTTATCGGCATGGGGAGAATGTCCCCATATAGTAAGGTCATATGATGAATGCAATTGGAAAAGTCAAAAGTACATCATCTGAAGGTAATCCATGCTTAACATGTCCCTTAGTTTCAAAAAGAGGTATGATACCTGAGATATGTTTTTGCAGACATGATTGATATGCTCTTGCCAATTAAATTATTAAGTTTGGAGTCAATGTGAATACCTAGAAGTTTTACTGATTTAGTTTCTATATCCTCTGTCATGCCTAGTATGAACTGTTGTGTTTTATCGGGATTACATACAAGTTTACTAGCAGTAAACCAGTCCAAAGCTATGTCAAGAGATTCTTTTGTTATGTGATTGAGTTCAGAGATGTTCTGATGAGAAGTAAACAGTGTAGTATCATCTGTGTAACAAGGAAGAATGCAAATTACTGATTGAAACAAATTGTTTCCTGTTGTTCAAGTAAGAAGTGATGATGGCTAGTGTTCTCTTGCAACCCATAGTATTCCAATTTCTTTAGTAGGATATCAATAGGTATGCAATCAAATGCCTTGCTTTAAGTCACATAACACAAGTGATACTTTGTTTTTGTTTTCAATAACAGACAATGTTCGATCAATGATTTCTAAAACAGCAGCAGTTGTGTTTTTTCTCTTGCGAAATCCAAACTGGAAGTTACAAAGTAAGCCACAATCTTCGAAATAGGTATTTAGCTGGTTGTGCATTATTGCATCATATATTTTTGACAATATAGGCACAACTGAAATTGGTCAATAGCTTTCAGGCAGTTTTTTATTCCCCTTTTTATAAGCTGGGATGACTTTAGATATCTTGAGTGTATTAGGAAAAACTACAAATTCTAAGCATTTATTGAAAATACTGGCTAATGGTGAGCATGTTAAGTGTATTGCTTTTTAATAATGTAATTGGGCAACCAGTAGAACTCCATACTTTTTTAATTTGAAAATTTGGCAACAGTGGGTGGGATAGGATTCCGGTGAAATACATGTTCATTGGGCAGAGGGGTAGCCAGCAAGTCTGTTGCAGAAGAACTTGTTTCTTTAATACTGTTTGCTACTTCCTTAACTGAATTAATAAAAAAGTTATTTAGTTCCTCAGAATCCATCAAAGGCACTTGAGAGTGTTTGTGAGTGAGCCTTGATTTATAATTTGCCATGCTGCCTTGCATTTATTGGGACCACTTTCTATGTACTTTTCAGATGCTAGTTTTTTTTTGTGAGGAGGAGCTTAGTTATGTAGAATTTATTGGATTTAGTATACGAGTTATAAATTCTCTCAATCTGCTCAGTCCTGTGAATACAGGCATGCTTGTAAATCCAGTGTAATGTGTGCAAGCTGTCGCTAATTTGAGAAAGTTCTTCGATAAACCAGTTAAGCATTTTATTTTTAGGTTCCCTTGTAAACCTAGCTTTTGTTAATGGAGAACAAGAATACCATAGTTCTATAAATTTCTCAAAAAAGTTATCAAAGGCTATTCCTGTATCCAATTTCCCTGGTTGACATTTGTATACCCAGTCCCACTTTTCCATCCTTAACTTATCAATAAACAGTGTAATGTACTCTTCTTTTTCTCTTCTCATCAGTACAGACTTAGGTTCGGTAGTTTTAATTGGCTGCCTCTTATAAAGTGTCAGGAGCAAAGGATCATGATCTGCAAAGTGTCTTTCTGCAAATGTGAATCTAAAATCTTCCTCAATCAAATTAACTATAATGTTGCCCAAGCATGCATCCATACGAGTAGGACATTTATTTGTAAAGTATAAGTTTAATGATCTTAGTACAAGGGTTATTCCAAAAGTAAGGTCCGATTGATTGCCAAATTGAAACCACAGTGAACATCAGAAATGTTTTACTTGTAACTTAGACTTTTGTCATAGCGTTGTACCAACTTTTCAATAGCCTCATCATAGAAGGCAGCCGCCAGTGCTTTCCGCCAATTCTCCACGCTGGCCTACACCTCGTTGTCTGTGTCAAAATGTTGTCTTCAAAGAGAGCGGTTCATGTGACCAGAGATGAAACTCAGGGGGAGACAATTGCGGACTGTATTGTGGGTAATCTAACATTTCCATTTGAAAACGATGCAGGAGCATCTTCATTGCCCCTGCAGAATGCGGCTGAGAATTGTCGTGAAGACGAAACAGCACGACAGTTATGTAATGTTGGCTGCGTAGCTTCAGGCGAAATTTCTTACCAGGCCCCTGTACTTGGCGGCAGACACTATTTTCTAGACATCTTTACGCACTCACTGCGAGCTCAGAAATGAGAAGATCGACGTGATGCTAACTGGGGTTATACTAGAGACACTACCCAACACATCTGTGCAAAGCTTTATCGGATTTTCATAGTCGTTTCCATTTCGCGACCGATCGGACCTTACTTTTGGAATAACCCTCGTACATTCAAGAATATTTTTGTGACTTGTTTATCTGTGTTAGCCATTTCAATGTTGAACTCTCCACAGATCGCAATTCTTGTCTTAAATTTCAAAATTTTTTAATTAATAATTCACATTTCTCAGTAAATAGGTTAAAATCACCATCTGGGGATCTATATAGGCTAACTACTACGATGTTTTCATCCAGCAGCTTAACACAACTGAACTCTGCATGCAGTTCTGAGATATAAGTTGTTACATAAATTTTAGAAAATGTCACTCCTTCTCTTACAAAAATACCTGCACCACCATTTTTTCTCTGCTTTCTACACATATCAGACACAACATATCCATGAGGGACAAATACATCCACTTGCTCAATTGTTAGCCAGTGTTCATATATACATATAACGTCCATAAACAAATCATTACAAAGATTTTCTAATTCTAAAATCTTATTTCTAATGCAGCAGATGTTGACTTGTAAAAAAGTCAATATTTTGTCTTTATCTGTATTTATTTGGGGACTCCTTGTCCTCACACAGTTGCTTGGAGTATTAGGCCCGGTCACTTTCTTTAATCCACTGATACCGTCTCCTCTGTTGCTTGTTAACAGGTAAGATGATGTAGTACTTGCCTGAGCATTGATCTTCTCTGTCTCTTTTATGTGGTGTTGCAGCAAGTCTGATCCCACCAAAAATCCTGACTTCTCTGCAGTGGCTTCTTTCTCTGTGTTGATCTACGTACACAGCATGTTGCAATTTTCTTTGCTCAGGCTCAATTCCTATTTATTCTTCTTTCTGACATCTGGATTGACTGCTTGTAGAAAGTCTTCTTTTCATCTATTCATACTGCAGGCTTATTTAGTGTCCATATTTGTGTTTCCATTTCCAAAGGGCTGTTTGGGATTTTTTTTCTTTAGTTGATATCTGGATTGGCTGCTTGTGGGATGTCTTCTTTTCAGCAGCACATGCTGCTGGTTTATTTGCTAAAGCTACAGTCATTAGCTCATTATTTGCAGTTGTGTCTTACCACTTGATTTCAATCACTGGTTTGTTATCCTTATTCTTCATGTTCACTAACTCTAGAATCCTCTTTGCCATAAGTTCCTTGCCTGTTGCATTCGAATGCAGCCTATGTGAGGCACATAGCTCTTTGCTATTAGGTGTATTCATGAATTTTGCATTTTGAGAGCCTAGTATTATTTTTTTAAATTTTCAATTTGTGCTGTTGATTTCTTGATTTACACAAGACCAATCAGCCAGGTCATGTCTGTGAGGGATTCACACTATTATCACATTTGCATTTCGTAGGTCTGACAGTGCTTTTTGCAGTGAATGAAGTGCAATGTTGGCTCCATTTTTTGCTAGATCATTAGCACCAGACCAGTCTTTATTCAGTTTATGTAAGTCACTGCAATTTTTAAGTATCCCACTCACTGGGGCTCCAGGAATTACCTTTCCTTCAATTTCGTAATTATTTCTAGCTAGATTTATCATGTTTTTAGTACATCTTCTGCCATGGCTATCGGAGGCAATGTATATTTAGGTAGGAATCACATCGGAAACTTCAATGGGTGGAGCTCCTACCACTCTACTTCTTATAAAGTTGGCAGCTCAGCAATCCATAAATAATTCTCTGTTAAAATTGATTTAGACACGATATAGAAAGTGAGTGACACTAAGCCCATTTCTTCCATCCATTGGGCAGTCCTATGATAGCATTAAATAAACCAAATGGAACAACACAGATTTGTGGGACTTAAGAGTGACTGTAACTGCATAGTCAAATACTGACTTAATTCTCCATTTCCAAGCATGAGGAATTGGTTGCCAAATTAGCCAGGAGCAAATTATCTTCAGTTTTGTTTCCTTTTACATATTTGTAATTATTATTATATGCAGAAAGGTAGCATATGTTGTAAGTACATCATATCGGATGTATAACAGGCTTTCATTTGAAGTCACCAGCACTACTTTTATATTCCAGAGATACCTGGAACACATATTCAAGGGCATCTTGCAATGTGCAAACAACCTGGACAACACTGTCATTATGGGCACTATGTGGAAAGAATGCTGATGTGGTTTGGCCTCTCTGTTTGCATGCTTGTACTCCAGCAGTCTACACAGTAAACTGGACTACATTAACAAAAGAGTGTCTCAAGACCACTTAAGCTCACCTTGAAATATAAAAAATCTATCAGCACTCAGAATCCAAAAGAACTATAAACCTTCCTGGACAACACCAACTACTACAAGTAATTTTATTCCCAGCTCTGCTTAAATTTCGTACCCATTGAACCAGTTAAGAAAGAAGGGCACAAAACTTGACAAGTACACAAACTGCCAGGATTTTCTCATAAGAACCTCAGAAGCAAGGAGCAACCAATTGCCTTTTCTCGAAAAACTGCTACCAGCATTACAACATAACTAGTTTCAAATGAGACTCTATAACGTGTGATATTAGATATGTTTCACTTAATCATAGAACATAAATCACTGATTTTTCTATTTGGTCTCTGTCCCCTTTTCCATGTTTCTGAGGGTGGTGGAGGGGGGAGGTGGGGGGGGGGGGGGGACACTATCCAACAACTTCACTGGTGGACCACACTTTTAAGTAATTATTATTCAAAATATGTCCACCATCCAAAATGGCAATCTTCCTCCTCCGTCCAGGCTTAACAAGGAAATATTGCATACAGTTGACAAGGGCTACAAAATAAATACAAATGAAGGCACTGACAAGAGGACTTGTGTATTGGAAAGTACCTGACTCTTGCACTGACAAGAGGACTTGTGTATTGGAAAGTACCTGACTCTTAACACAGAAAGAATGTCCAGTGTGGTGATAGTCTGGGTAGGCTGGGCAAGCAATTCTCTTCTGGAAGTAGGTGGAGATGCAGAGGATGTAGGCAGCCAATCTATTTCCAGAACTCTTTATTAATAAGCTTACACAAATATAGATCAATGCATCTGCATACAAGAGAGAGCAGCTGATTATGACCCAGGTGGGGCTCGGCAGGCGAGCGTCGCAGGACTGCCCAGGCGTTGAACAGGTAACTGCAGGCTACAGATCAATTGCGGGTGGAAAACATAGCTGGGTTGTTCGTAACTTGTGGCTCAGCATATGCCATGGGGGCAATGGCAGCTGCTGGCAGCTCTGGGCTCAGGCAGTCAGGTGGCAGTTACTGCTTCACAGCCCAGAGATGGTAAATGTAGCTGTGTCATAAGTACAGCGATGGCTGGCATGTGCTGGATGTGACAGTGGTGCCCAGCTGTGCCGATCACGGCAGGCTAGACTGAGGGGTTCTAATACTGTAGCCCAGCACTGAGTTTGCAGAAAAGCCATGTGTATGTGTCACCTGGAAACTGCTGCAGTAGAGGCCGATGACAGTGGTCCGGCTGTTGTTAATGCAGCAGTTGGTCAAACTGCCAAAGCTTCTGGAAAGCTGTTCCACTGGCAGGTCCCCTCGGTCCACAGACATGGCAGCATGGAAGTGTCGGTGTAAGCAGAATTGCAGTATTGGTAGGGGCATTGTTTGGCAGAAAAAAAAAAAATGGTTCAAATGGCTCTGAGCACTATGCGACTCAACTGCTGAGGTCATCAGTCGCCTAGAACTTAGAACTAATTAAACCTAACTAACCTAAGGACAGCACACAACACCCAGCCATCACGAGGCAGAGAAAATCCCTGACCCCGCCGGGAATCGAACCCGGGAACCCGGACGTGGGAAGCGAGAATGCTACCGCACGACCACGAGATGCGGGCGTTTGGCAGAAAGACTGCAGCTATGACCTGGTTATGGTTATGGCCTGCTTTCCATCTTGCCAAAGCTTTAGGCCACTACATTTCATCCCTCCTTAGACTAATCTGGATCACCAGATAACTGCTTAAGAGTCTAGCTGCAACAGAGACTGATTTTTTCATAACTGTTTCTACACTGACTGCTTCAATACTACCTATCTATGAATTGTTTACTAACATACTCTATATTCTTGTGACTTTTATCACAGTTGGATTGATGGAGTAAGGAATAACTAAATAAACACCTTAAATAACACTTAACAAAGTTGGAGTGAAACACTTTTTCACAACTTATCTGCTCTCCATGTCTTTCCTCCCTTTCTGTATTACATTTTGTACACTATCTCACTCTTGTGATCATCAGGCTAGAATTTCTTGGTCCACCCTTGTTTTGACCTTTTACACAACTTCACTTGCTGTGGTTAAGTCGCTATTCACTGGTGCAGACACGATTGCCATGGACCCACACATTGAATGAAGGCAAGAAAGTCATTTTGGCAACTCTGCATCTTGAGGTAGCTTTACGTAATACTTATTATCATCAGACTTATGTAAGCAACTGATTTGCTAGTTCCTCAGGTGATAGTCAGTGGCAATATTCAGTCCAATTTTTTTTTTCACATTATTGACAGGTGTTTCTATCATCACTTGACCATTTTGTGGTGCCATCTGCTCCGAGAAAACAAGAAGGGTCAGGTCTATGCATTAACATCGATTTTCCTGAGGATATCTACAAAACTTTCTACTGATTCTCCTTGGTTTTGCACAATACCATTAAGTTGTTCACAATAATACCAAGAAAAAAATCTTTCTTCTGTAATGATCTCCTAATCCTTCCTGAAAGTCCATGAAGGACTGAGCATCCTGCAGCTCCTCATTGCATATTACAAATGTTCTAGCATCCCCTACTAATTTTAGACAAGCCACATTAACAACTACGTGCTACTCCTGTTCCTTGACATCACAGCAGCATAAAAACTATAAATAAATAAAAAAATACAACAGCACATTCCACAGACTTAATCAAAAATGGACCCACCAATGAGACATTACCTTGCATCAAGGATGATGGAAATATGCCAGAAGTTGAACATTCCCTTCTTTAATCCTTTAAATAATCTCATTCCTTATGCAAAGCTTCTCTGTTTTCTTATGTAACTCAACGTTATCTATTTACAGTTCAGCGAAGTCATCGAACTAGTGCTTGTCTCCTGGGCTGTCACCTTCTTACCAACAGACATTTGCGCTTACTGCCACCACTATGGTTTTAAGTTTGTCTCCTCATAATTCAGTAGCATACAGTACTTGACAATTGCCCTATTGCACCTGTTGTCTTAACTCATTTGTCAGACATGAAGCAGATAACCAGGACCTTTAAAGAGTATGACACCAATGGCATCTGAGGAAGCCCTCATTAGCTTTCTTGCCACTTAGAAGTCAATGTTTGAGAGCAGTCCAAAGCTGCAGCTCCAGTACCTTCACTTTCACCCATACTATCACAAAAGTCTGGGTCTACGCTCTTGAACATGCTCTATTGTGGCCACGAGTCTTAGGGTACATATTTTCAACAGATCAGCTACCAAAGATACCTGTTCTGACACCATAATCAGCTCTGATAGTGGTATTACCCCAGGTAACATGAAGTGCAGATGAAAACCCGTCACATTGTAAATAGTACGATCATATGGGGTATCCAGTAAAATTTGTGACTGAATTCATCTGTAATGAAGTACTGTCTTAAATAAAATGCATTAGTATTCAGTAAGATCTTGATAAGATTTCAATATGGTGCATAGATTGGCAACTTGCTCTAAATGTTCAGAAGTGCAAAATTTTGCACCTCACTGTTGGAATTGGTAACACTTTGTAGGTATATGAAATGGAGCAGTCACATAGGTTCAGTCATGAGTAATGCAGGTGGTAAGACTTCGGTTTATTGGTAGAATACTGGGAAAGTTCAATCAGTCTACTAAGGGGACTGCTTACAAGTCACTTGTGTGATCAGTTCTAGAATATTGCTCAAGAACCTGGGAACCATACCAAATGGGACTAACAGAGGATATTGATTGTATATAGAGATGGGTAGCATGAACGGTCACAGAGATACAGAAGGAACTGAACTGGAAGACTCTTGAAGATAGGCATAAACTATCCCGAGAAAGTCTACTAACAAAGTTTCAAGAACCAGGTTTAAATGATTATTCTAGGAATATACTACATATTGCTCACGTAGGAATTATTGGAGATAATATTAGAATAATTGCTGCACACACAGATGCATTCAAACAATCATTCTTCCCCCACTCCATACGTGAACAGAACAATAAGAAACCCTAATAACTGGTACAATGGGATGTACCCTTTGCCATGCATCTCGCGGTGGTTTTCCGAGTATAGATATAGATTTCTGACCTGACTAGCTGGTATGGAAATTCATCTATGAAATAAAATAAGTTGCCATCTACGGAAATGATTTAGCTTTGTTTTTAAAACCATTTTCATTGCCTGCCAGCATCAGATACTGTATTTTTCTCTGTAACTTACAAAACAATAAGCTACAGGAATATTTATTTACGTAGGTAAACTGACTCATCCTCAGGAAGTGAGGAGAGATACTCCAGCACGTCTTACTCTCTGGTGAAGTAATTCTGCAATGAAATACCTAAAATATGTGAATATGCCTGATAACACCTCAGTAAACGTGTATATTGTCTACACTAAAAGAGTGAAACAATGCTAGATGTGTGGCCAACTTCGACCGTGGGAGCAAATATTACCACATGTTTACAAAATATTTTTCATATGTTAGAATAGACTAGCAATTTTCTTGCATGTGTTTACACCAAGAAAATTGCATAAAATATCAAATAAGTACTGTGGAGTTACCTACAAACGCCACAATCTGCAGATAAACGACAAAACCACGAAGTAACACCAACACAACGTCTTTCTGCTACCAAACTGAGCACAACAGACAAATAATACTTCAATTGTTGCCAGTGCGACTGCTGGCAGTGGCGGGATTTTCACATGCTTCTCATTCTAATCTACAAATGGCAGCAGCAGCAAGACGTGGGAATGTTGAGTCCCTTGGACTCTGGAAGACAATAAAGTATGTGGGAAAGTATCTTCCCGTTGCCCATGAAAAGGTTAAATACATTCTCATTAAATCAGAAAGAGTTTACCTTGCAATGCCTTACTGTGGGCAGCATGCAGTCAAGTGAACTTAAAATGCGAAGTCCATAACCCATTCTGGATGTTCTAATTTTTTATTCTTGATCTCATTGTCTCTCATAAATTCAACAATGGCGAGTTTCAAATCGAAAAATAGTTCTAGGCATGCCCTTGCCTTAACCAATGTACTTTGCAGTGATACATGAAGTCTCTATACTCTTCGTTCAATTCTATGGAAAATGGTCGCAATTGACAATAGAATGATCTGTGTGACTTCAGAATTTTACTGTTGGTGCCAACAGTTGCTGCAACATGCTCAATGCCTGCAAATTTTGCACAAAGTGCTTCTTGATCTACAAAGCAATGAATTCCTACTGTGGAACGTTGTAATTTTTTCCTCTTTCATTGTCAACGAAATATTTAAATCTTTGTGGGTGGTATAGTACTGCCATTTCAAAGTAAATATGTAGTGCCCGTCGCTTAAGTGAATTGAGAATTCTCATCCCTCTCTTCTGTAGTCGTTTTCGAGGATTGTGACGGTAGGTCGTTAGACCACCACCTTTTCTGTAAGCAGCCACTGCACATGTGAATGTACCTCACAACAATAATAAATAGCGCCAACACGACGATTATGCCGAACTCAAGAGTTGTGCCCACTGAAAATGCCACACCTCAGTGCGAATTCGATTTATTGATTCGATTCGATTTATTGATCCATTTTTTTCATCTACAGAGATATTTGGATTTTTTGTTAATAATAACAGTTTTACATATAATATACCTTTGTACATACTAACACACATTAATATATCAATTAATGATGAATACTTAAATAAATGTTGTTACATTATATAGAGAGAGATAAAATACAAATGTTCTTCTGAATGAGACTACATTGGGTAAACATACAAAAATTTAGTTTTGTAGGTATTCATTTACTGTGTAAAAGCAGTGATCAACCAAGTACGACTTCAGTTTAGATTTGAAGTAACCAATGTTTTGTATGTGTTTAATGGTATCTGGTAAGGCACTGTATAGTTTGATACTAGGATGGATAAGGCTGTTTTGAAATAACTTTGTGTTGGCACTTTGAACATGTACATCCAATTTTTGTCTTGTATCATAGCTGTGTATTGTGTGATTTTGAGTGATGAGTGGTCTTTTTGTATGTAAGCTTTGCTTTAAATTCATTATATTTTCAAGTATATATATGCAAGTAAGTGGCAGGACCATCCTTTTTTGAAACAATGGTCTACATGATTTGCGATTATCTACCCCTTCCATTATTCTTATAATTTTTTTTTTTTAATTTTGAATGTTTTGATAGCATCTCCAGAATTTACCCAGAACATAATCCCATACCGGAGGTGAGAGTGTACAACTGCATAATATACACACTGAAGGGTGTGGTACAATTTTTTAATGTATGCAGCACAAAACAAGAAGTACTTAATTTTTTGTTCATTTGCTCAATATGTGATTTCCATTTCAAGTTGTCTTTTAGATGAAGTCCAAGAAATTTGGTACAGGCTGTTTTGGCAATTGTCTGTCCGTATAGCTCTAGATTGGGTGATATAAGATTTTTTGTTTTTGCTGTTGTATATCCATAGCTACAGTTTTTTCAGTGTTTATTATTAAGTCATTGACATCAAAGTAACATGTTAGCCTGTCAGTGGTTTCTTTTATGTTTTTTACAAGAATTTCGTCTGAGTTTCCTGTAATTAGAACACTCGTATCATCAGCAAATTGAAATATTTTACTGCTGCCATTGCTTATGTTTAGGTCATTAACATAGAGTAAGAACAGAACAGGACCCATTACTGATCCTTGTGGCACTCCATATTAACAGTCAGTAGTGAAATGAAAATAGCACCATGTTCCACGTACTTCCGAGAAGGACTGAGTGACAGGCCGGGTCTTGGCCCGCCCACAGACGCTGCATGCACGAAGATTTAGTTATTTTCCCGAGAGTTACAGCAATAAGCTATAATTTTTTCCGTTTTTCTGTCATGTATCTGTTTTAGTCAAGGAGCTAGAAACGTTCAAAGTTTAAAGGGGACTAGGACATCACGAAGGCCCATAAAATGGAACCTTTTTACTTAATAAACTCCTGTGATTCTTCGTAATTCTGAAAATATGTACTTTATGTACAACACCTCACAATTTTCGTATTTAAAGGCCTGTCTAAAGTAGATGCGGAGCGTGAGTGCCTAGTTGTCACACTATTGTCAAACATAAAAATTTACCTAGAATAACTAGGTGTTTAATTTTGGCGCCGCTATTCTCACAGCAACTCGTTTGCGTAATATCTTTGAAGAACATATCGACTGTGCTATGACCGAGCAACGTGGCGCAGTGGTTAGCACACTGGACTCGCATTCGGGAGGATGACGGTTAAATCCTGCGTCCGGCCATCCTGATTTAGGTTTCCCGTGATTTCCCTAAATCGCTCCAGGCAAATGCCAGGATGGTTCATTTGAAAGGGCACGGCGGACTTCCTTCCCCGATGAGACCGATGACCTCACTGTTTGGTATCTTCTCCCAAAGAACCCAACCCAACCCCGACTTCCCCCCTCCCCCCCCCCGCCCCTCCCCGTATGTGCTATGAGCAGGGATTTATTGCAATCGATCTTTCTGTCGATTAGAGTACTTGAGTTTAGTTCTTTTTCGATGTGCATTCGTGTTGTAAATATATTGTTGTGACGTTGTATTTCAACCTTTTTACATCGCATGTACAATGAGATCGAGATACAGAGCATTTAATGTTTTAAATAGTCTTTTATTCATTTCATACTTTCGTACACAGACTAAATTTCAGTAGAATATAAACGAAATATTGTGGTTTCAGAATATATGATGCGGTAATGTAATATGTAAGGATTACATACTGGTTTGGATTTTAGCGACGTCGTTGCTCCAGAGAACGCTCCAATTTCTTTGTTACAAGAAAATTTTCCAACAAAAAACATGTTATTACTGCCAGGTTAGAATTTTGGCAAAGAGAAAAGGGACCCAATCTATTTTATGAGGACTGCGCCCCTGACCTAAATGGATTAAGTAGGAATTGCAATTTCAGATGTTTGTGCTGGGAGAACCACGTGGTCTCTGCATCAGGGACATTATAGTGTGTCTTATACCCGACTCGGAGATGAGAAACCATGTGTTGTGGAAATCTTATCCTTTTATCATAGAAATAATGTGAGTAACTCAAGCTCACGCAGTTCAAAGTTTGTTCATGCTGGACAAAGACGTCATGGCAATCAGCACTCCTGCATCAACTGTGCGGGATGTCACACCATCTCTGGTGGAGCCCTCACCTGCTCTGTGGGCAGTACGACTTCGTAAACCATGCCAGCAGCGACAGGTCATATCAGCAACAGCAATGCCACTGGGTTGCATACTTATTTCGTCTGACACATCCATTGGCGTGCAACATGCGATGAATTGGGCACAAAGGGACACCGTCAAGAGGTATATTTTAGCATTTTTCCTGCAAATAACCCCCAACCTGCGGAAAAGAACCAAGTGAGTGATCAATCTGCAGAACCACAGATTTCTCAGAACGCAGCCGAGACAATGTACTTAGATGTGTTCATTGGCAAACACCCTTTGGGATTATTACTGGACGCTGGTACTTCTGTGTCCTTGCTGGAACAATCAACTTACTTAAGTTTAGGGCCGCCGCCTTTGTAGTCAGCCAAGACAAACCTTTGGGCTATCATCTGTCTTTGCTAGGAAAGTTTCCAGTTTTACTTACTTACAACCAAGTTTTCAGATGGTAGGTGGCATGAGGCAGTACTAACCCTACGACTTACCTTAGATGATAAGTTAAGGAAAGGTAAATATGCATTTACAGCATTTGTAGACTTACAGAAACCTTTTGACACTGTTGACTGGAGTACTCTCTTTGAAATTCTGAAGGTAGTAGGGGTAAAATACAGGGAGCGAAAGGTTATTTACAACTTGTGCAGAAACCAGATGGCAGTTATAGGAGTTGAGGAGTTTTAAAGGGAGCTGAGGTTGAGAAGGGAGTGAGACAGCGTTGTAGCCTATCCCAATGTTTTTCAATCTGTACACGGAGCAAGCTGTAAAGGAAACCATAGAAAAATTTGGAGTAGGAATTAAAGTTCAGGGAGAAGAAATAAAAACTTTAAGGTTTGATGATGATATTGTAACTCTGTCAGACAGAACAAAGGACTTGGGAGAGCTGTAGAGCGGATTGGACAGTTTCTTGAGAGAAGAATATAAGATGAACATCAACAAAAGTAAAACAACGGTAACGGAATGTAGACTAATTACATCAGGTGATGCTAAGGGAATTAGATTAGGAAACGTGGCACTTAAATTGTAAATGAGTTTTTTTTATTTGGGCAAAAGTAGAGAGGATGCACAATTAGACTGGCAATGGCAAAAAAGTTTCTGAACAAGACAAATTTGTTAACATCGAATGTAGATTTAATTGTTAGAAAGTCTTTTGAAAGTATTTGTGTGGAGTGTAGCCAAGTATAGAGGTGAAACATGGACTATGAACAGTTTAGACAAGAAGAGAATAGAGGCTTTTGAAATGTGCTGCCATGGAAGAATGCTGAAGATTAAATGGGTAGATCATGTAACTAGTCAGGTGGTACTTAACAGAATTGGGAGAGAAAAGAGATTTGTAGCGTAACCTGACTAAAAGATGGGATTGGTTGGTAGGACAAATTCTGAGATATGTTCAGGGGGGGGGGGGGGGGAGGGTTAAAATGGCAGAGGGAGACGAAGAGGTGAATACAGTAAGCAGATTCAGAAAGATGTAGACTTCAGTAGTTATTGGGAGATGAAGAGACTTGAACAGGATAGACCAACATGAAGAGCTGCATCAAACGAGTCTTTGGACTGAAGACCATAAGAACAACAGCGAACCTCACAAAGGAAAATGTTTCTGGAATAGACTCTTACTCGCTTTTCTATTTACTTTTCACGAAATAGCGCGTGACATGCCTTGCGCTACCTTTAAGACTCTCTGTGACTAGGGAACACAAGTGATTTCGAAGCTCATGTCACTCTTAAAGTGATGGCTGCCCTGCATGTTTTCAAAGTTAGACAGATGCCCTCGGCTCTAAAGGTCGCCCTTAAAACAGACACAGACACACTCACTCATGCAGATATGTTAACTCGTGTTTCCCATAGCCAATGGACCACTACCCTGGTAAGGATACGCAACCCAATGGTATCTTGAGTCTTTGAAGTGATTTTAAAATAACGATTAATGCAAAAGCTGAGGTGGAAACTTACCCTCTACCGATACTAGATGAACTCTTTTCAAAATTAGGCCAAGGCACTTTATTCATGGACTACACAGGCACATTTTCAAGTCTACTGGCTGCAGCATCAAAAGCTTACCAAATACTAAATGTACAGTATCGCCTTTACTTTTATAATTGGTTACCTTTCGGAATCTCTTCAGCTCCCGCCATATTTCAGCATTTTATGGATCAGTTATGTCGATCTAGAAAACGCAGCCCTCCACTAATATAAAAGACTTGATTGTGTTTCTGGATAAGATCAACTATTATGGCTGGTTAATTGCAACCCTAGCAGAACCTGCTACAATGTCACGGTGCACGTTCGAGAGGTGACCTCGCTGTCAACAAACTTATTAGGTTTTAAAAGACTGCCTTAATCAGGCACCATGTTTGACACATACACCCCTCGTCTGCCTCTGGCAGCAGCAACTGACACATTCCCTCACGGTATGGCGTAGCCATGGCCCATAAACATTTACAGTACCGAGCGTCCTATCATATATCCTTCTAAGGCCTTATCCGTTTCTCAATAATGATATTCTGAAATAGAGCAGAAGACCTTCTCTATCGTTTTTGAAGTTCAGAAAATCAAATTGTTCCTTTGTGGACAGTAATTTCATCTCGTCACTGATCAGCGCTTGTTGCTCACTATCTTTGCCCCTTAGCATCACCTCCAGCTGGGCACTGCACTTGTCTAATATTCACTATTCTATCCACTATCGAGCAGCGATGTTACACGCAAATGCAGACTTGCTGTCCCGATTCCTCATGAGACCCAAACTAGCCTTTGACTTAGCCTTGATTTATTTCCATCTCCATTCATATCTGGTTTTGGCTGTTTTGCATGAAATTGCTGCCACCACCAGCTAACCCAACATTACGCTGTCTTTCTCATTTTGTACAACATCTGTGGCTGGACACATATTCCTGACACAAATTTCATCTCTACCACCCACGGTGACATCAGCTGCACCTAAACCAAGGGATTCTGACGTGGGTCTCACAAGAAGGCCACTGACACATCCAGTTCCTCCCTCTCTTTCATCATGAGTACTGCACATCCTGCACACTACCCATTTGGAAATAACCTAGTAGGAAAGTTGGGGGCGACAGCACGTATTCTGACCAAATAGTGACTCCAACATCTGACCTGGTCCGCCATGTTGCGCCTGTCGGGTCCTTCAAGCTGTACCTCTCCAGCAGTTCATCCCTGGCGTTACACTGCGGACCTGTGGCAGCGTATCACTTGAATTTTGCTGGGCTGTTTCTGGGCTCCATGTGGTTGGTAGTGATTAACTCGTTTTCTCACTTTCCTTTTGTGTCCCACATGTCTCAGGTTACTATTGCCACTACTATTGTGCTCTTGAAGGCAGCCCACTCACCTTGGTTTCTGACCAAAGGTGACGTTTACCTTCAACAACTTCTAACAGTTTTGTGTCCATAACAGGATTCAACAGCTTGACGCCACGCCCTTACACCCAGCCTCCAACAGTTGTGTGCTACGCTTTATCCTCGTCTTCAAAACCGAGTTCCGCTAGGAAATGATTTCTACCACTACAGTTATTGCCATTTATAATTTCCTAAAAACTTTAGGAAATTACAAATGGTAGTAGCTCCAGTGGTAAAAATCATTTCCTAGAGGGACTCGGTTTCGAAGGTGAGGATAAAGCGTACCACATGACTGTTGGATGCTGGGTGTAAGGGTGTGGTGTGAAGCTGTTGAATCCTGTTATGGACGCAAAACTGTTACAGGGCCACAATAGACAAGCAGAGTGGCTTTACGGCCACCCTCAATGCACCCTCTTGTATATGCTGCCCCACTGCCAGTGCACGTAGTCACTGGAGCGCCTCCTTTTTGGGTTGCCTCTCCAAGCTGGGTCCATCAGTTTGGGCCTCCATCTAACCCAGAGCTATGGGACGATCTCCGTTTACCACAGCTCTGTGATGTATACTATGACCTACGTTCAAGAACTTTTGTGGTGCTGTCAGATTCTCCACCCCTGTTCCACCACACTCTCCCCAGGCAGACCGACCAGTTCCAGGACGACTTGTGCATCTCCCATTGACCCTCATTCTGTCTCAGCCTTCTCCAGTGACATCCATGGATATCAACTTGCCTTCTTTCTTGGTGGAAGCTCCTCTAGACCACAAACCAACACACCACCTGCGTCTTCTCCTCTAGCGGTCGCTTCCGAGGGAGGAGAGAGGGGGAGGTGTTTAGCACCGCCACTCGACATCACGATGGATCCGAATTGCTGGCGCAACCCTACTGTCGATCGCTGTGGCTGGTGCCACTACCCAGAGGGCACTTTTCATCAGGTCGCCCTCTGACGAGAGCCTGGTAGAATCCAGCATATAAGCCGGACCAGGGTCAGTCAGCACCAAATGTGATGGTATCTGTGGAGTGTGTGGTGAGTGTGCTATTGGTTTGGCTAAGTTATATTTTAAATTCTGTTCGTCATAGATGGAACACTGAAACGGCGTATAGCAGACTTTGCTTTGGAATATAGACTTAAAACAATTCACACTGTCTCCAAAGAGCGTCACATATGTATGAAAAGGCACTCCCATATCGGTTTTAACAGAATCAATTTTGGATCCCAATCGTCTTACCATTTGCATTAATTGCGACATCATGTCTCCCACAAATTCATCTCCCTTGCCTGATTTCGGACTATTTGCCCTACTAAATTCGCCGCCGATCACGCTCTCCCGCTCCGACTTCAGGCTAAGCGGCTCGCTAGTATTTTCGGACCCACACAAACTGGCTGACTGCTTCAGTTAGCGACGTCTATTATTGGCGATTGAACTACAGAATCCTACGCAATATCGCTATCAGCGCAAGTATGTAGCTTTGTCGTGCTGGATCCTTCTGCCATGGTATTGCTGCCGATGTTGCAGTTGTGGCCGACGCTGAAGATCTCGTAGCCTCTGCTGTGGTACTGCAACTGTCGCTGCGCGGTGAATCGCCATTGAAGATGTCGCTGCTGGCTGGAACCACGTGCTTTCAATGTTGCCTCTTCTTCCGCGTTAGTTTTTTATCACTCCTAACCACTGCTAAAACTCGGTGCACACAACTGTTGCGAAATTGTAGCTCAGAGCCCCCACGATAGCTACCTAAACTGCCACATACTTGGAACCTAGATCACAGAATGTCGTTAACTGCGAGAATTACAATTTTAATTTCACAACTGTTAAAGAAACCTAACATTCAGTCCTGAGAGGTCCTGCCTATCGAAATTCAGATAATACTTTTGGAAACACTTTGGAGAATTCAAATACAATTCTAAAACTTTCCAGAGTTCTTATTCTGCAATTAACACTTTTCAAATTCCTATTCCGGACGAGACCCCAACTGCGAACTAACATCCCAAAGATGTTCGGGCTCACATCGGTCCCTCTTCGTCGAAATTTCTTGGCTCAAACTCGTCTAGGACTTGAACCGCACGTGTCGCATTACGCGCCCTAAATTAGACAATCGTGACCCTTTGGTTAAATTTTCTGGTTGATGACTAGTTTTCGAAATTGTATGAAACATACAAAGTTAATATAACATATAATAACAGTAATAATAATATCAGGAGCTAAATTAACGACCCATAAATGATGTAGGCCTCACAGTTGTGAGTTGGTTAGAATACTGTTTATTCAGAAAGCAAACTAATAGCGAAAGTGGTCGCATTTAGAGTTACTGTTACACTCGATCGCATATTCATTTGACACAGTTCGATCATTCACAATCTCATAGCGAAATACAAGTCCAATACTCCACCTCGTTATGTACGCGAAAAGTTAGAGTTCACACCAGGAGCGTGGCTGCTCACCGTTCAGAGACTAAGTCCCGTGATACCACACAACGTGAAATTTTCAAAAGTCGTTACACTTCCTAGCTACCGACTGTCCGCTTTCGCGTCTCACTTCGAACTCTCCGTTTGGTGTCTCCACCAGCGCTGTCCCTCTGCCCGTCCCCGGCCGCGTCTCCCGCGTGCCGAACATCGTCGCTCAACTGACTAGCGCAGTTCCCTTCCCTGAAGGCGTCCATCTGATTGGATACGGCTTATTCTACATTATTTTACATTATAACATATTTAAATAATCAAAGCCTGACCACTTTCACGTTCCAAATAAAGTAACTATAATATCCATTACATAATAGACCTTAAATTCTCTTACATAAAACCAATACAATTTCCTTCTTAACTTTGAATTCTACGGCCAGTAGCCTTGCACCAATGTGCTTTCTGATAAATAAATAAAGAACAAAAGTAACTATAATGCACTAGACTTTACAACAAATATTCTACTACCTAATGATTCAATAAGGTGTCACGCTGTCATCGTTCAATGTGTTTTGTGTGGAGGAAATGATGATATGGTGCTTAACTGAAAATACTGATAATTTAAATTTACTATATCTTTTAAACATATAAAGTTACAGAGTTGATATTTACGACATTTGTCATTTAAATGATGCGCTTTTGTACCAGATGTCGATCGTTAAGATCGACCAGAGCGTTCAGATTTTAGCATTCAGGTATCTGTTACAAAACTTGTTAATTTCACTTTAACAGTAAATCCTAAACTATTATAGATATGATCAATATTCAAGTTTTATTGGGATCACTATGAAAATTGAACAAAAATGGTAGATTAAAATTACTGTGGCTTCATTCCCAGAATTACTACGGAATTAAATAGTTTTCATATGTATTTCCCTTTATGGCCGATCTTAGGTCCGCCATATATAACACTGCTACGCCTCCCCGGGCACAAACAGCTCGTAAGGCGTTTCCCTATGACGTAGGTTTTTGTCTGTCTCACTCGCGCACTACAGTGCTTAGGCCTGATCAGCCTGGCCTCATTCAGCACAATAGACGCCTGTGAATTTCCCCATTTCGTTGCGAATTTGCGCTCTTGGTGGCACACGGTCCTGGAAGACAGGATTCGTTTCACAATTCCTGGAAGGCTGTCTCTTTCGGACATTTACTTAAATGAGAGCGAAATGCTCGTTAACTTACAAGCAGAACCTGTGCACCGACACGTTATGGCGCCAAAGACCAGTATGCTATCTGCCTGCTTTCCCGCCTCTAGGAAGAGAACGAAATCTCTACATCTTAACTGCAGTGGCCATACTACATTCGTGGAAATGGTCTTGGACCAGTCTGATTACATCTTGTCTTTTATGTACGGTCTGTTTTGCATGCGTCTTCCAGTTCAGATACTTATAAAGATGAACACCAAAGATTTTGTCCAGTCTGTCGAGTTGAGTCATGCGTCTCAGAGATGAGGATTGAGTTGTCGTTGGTCCTGTAGTCGTGTTAGCGGGTGTTTCTGTACTTAAAAAAGTGGAAGGTCGTCGATTCAGCTAAATACCTAGGGATTACAATTATGAATTGGGAATGGTGAACCAAAGATTGCGTTTTATTGGCAGAGAACCTCGAAGATGCAACAAATCTTTTGGAGTGCCTTCAGCAGGCTGTTATGGCCTGTTATGAAGTAGTCTCTGTGTGGCGTTAGATCCTTAGAATTGGCAGAGGACATCGGAATAGTTCAAAGAAAGGTAGCTCGTTTTTTATCGTCGCAAAACAAGGGAGAAAGTGTCACAGAAATGTTTAGCGAGTCAGGGTGACAGTCATTAAAAGACAATCGTTTCTGTATATGTGGTGTCCGTAGCTTTAGACATGTCCAAAGGAATATACACCACACACATACAATTAAGGTGAGGATGACAAGTAATCTCTTCAGTGCAGGTCTGCACCAGGCTCGAACTCTTACGGATACCGGCGAAATGTCGCGAGTAATGAGGATAATGGGTAAGAGGCACTACGTTAGTAGTGTGTGGGTAAGTTCAGAATTTGGGTCTGATGGGTGGCATGCTAGGGTAGTCAGTGCAGTTGCAATGATCACTGTGTCCAGATGGCTTAATGGCCAGAGCATCTACCTACTATGCAGCAGAGCCAGGTTCGAATCCCCACTACAGCACAAATTTACAACTTTCCCCTTTATTTAAATCAATGCCCACTTGCACCCAATGTCTGTAATTCCTTTGTGTCTTAAAGCCGTTTCTCGTTGTGGGGAGGTCTTTTCGCAACATTTCAGTCACTAGATTTCTCCTCTGAATACGAAAACAAATGTATTGAATCCCACCTACATAGGAAGAAATGACCACCACAACAAAATTAGAGAAATCAGAGCTCGCCCAGAAGGATTTAGGTGTTCATTTTTCCCAAGTGCTATTCGAGAGCTGAACTGCGGGAAACAGTCTGTCAGTGGTTCTGTGAACCCTTTGCAAAACACATAAGTGTGAACTGTAGGTGAGCCATGTATCGACTCGTGCTACACCTTGTGTTTAGATTGCATTGGTTTTCCTTTTCTTCCCCTGACATGTTTGTTTTATATGTTGTCTGTCATTAAGTGACTGCTTGGTTGTCTTTTCCCTCTGCTATCGATATCTGCGTTTTTGCTTCCGGGAAACTGCTATGGAGGAAGTGAGATGTTTGACCGGTTGTAACCTTGTGTGGTGGCGCGGAGGTACGGGGTTGCGCGCAGGGAGTGTGGTGGAGACGGGGGGGCAGTGTGGCTCTCCGGCGCGAAGCAGGCATGGTCGGTTGTATCGAGTCACCACGTGATGTATGTCGGTTGTGTGTAACGAGCGGGTCGAATTGACGGAAGAGCTCCCCGCGTGTTGGTTGTATACAGAATCGCCCCACGAGTAGTTGCTGTTCATTTCGCCTTGGTGGGACGTTAACAAGCTTCTTTAAATCCTCCGTTTCAACACTGGAGCTTAAAAGGAGACACCTAGCATGAAGGAGCGGTCACTACCCGTCAACGTTGCAGAGAAGACGTGTACTCCGGTGACAGAGAGTGTTGTCGCGTGACCGTGGCGTGTTGGGTACGCTGGCGACGCGTGCGCGGTCGGATGTGTCGATCCTTGCCACCGGAGGTCGTGTACTGCCTGTTCGAGCGTAATTGCAAGTTAAGTTCTTGGAAGGTTTAATCATTAAGTAACCAGCGTCTCTTCTGCCTTGTGGCCCCCGGCGACCGGGTTTCCTGTTCCTGGCACCGGTGTAATTGAAGACAGTGATCTTTCCTCCTCCTCTCGTTACTGTCCGATGGGAGGTGTAGTTTTGGCAGTTTGTTTCGCTATTCTGTCGTGGGTTATCAGTAAATTCATGTTTCTTGTTGGTTGATCATGTGGGCGCTCATTCAGGGCTGTGTGGTGTAATGTTTCCTTGCACGAGGTTAGCTCTAATTCTGTCAGCAAGTTAAGCCATCTTATAACAAGTTTTCGCTGGCTAAAAGTCGGTGCAGTGACCAGCCTGAGAGTGGCAATTGTGTTTACGGGCGTATTTAAATTGGTCAGTATTCTGTCTAGCCTGAGCATCCCTGAGTGGGTGATTTGTGGCCGCCTTGCACGGATCCGTCACATCTGTTATGTTGTAATGACATTCGAGGACACTTTTGTTTAAATTTTTTTTAAATTCCTCCAAGTTTGTAAATTCCTTTTATTGCCATTAATCGTGTGTTTGCTGAGAACTGTTTAATTTTTTTAATGGCGGTGTTGGTAGCTTCACTACCTCACCGTACTTTATTAACAAAGTTCTGTATTTACTTTAGTAGCCTGTTTACTAATGTTCTTCAAAAAAAATTTTATACTGTTGTATTGCTATAAATTACTTGATTGCCGTTAGAGGCGTGTTTAAAAGGCTGTTTATTGCCGTACTGCTAGTTTCTGTAAGATACGAATAAAACATTTGTGAAAATCTCAACTCGACAGTAAACAACTAGAAATTTGGCCCCGTTTCCCAACTTGTGGTGTGGGTTGTAGTAACCGTTACCACTGTGTGTGTGTGTCAGTAGGGTATTCACATAGATGTAGATGGTCTGAGTATTGTCTGCGTTGGGTTTCATACTCCATTCTTTCATCTACCTCTGAAGCTGGTCTAGATAGGTGTTTGGCTGTGTTTGTGTGATGCTTGGCTTTAAGTCACAGCACCAGTAGGCTGTGTCATCGGTGTACGTTGCTAGGTTTTCTTTTGGCTTGTGGCTGGTGATACGTAAGTTGTGTAGTGTGTGTACAATAGAGTGAGTAGTATGCCACCTTGTACCATGTCTACCAGTGGGACGAAGATATCAGAAGTAGCATCATTCAAGTATGTCTTGTAATGTCTGTATAATTCTTACTGTTTTGGTGGGAACACCTATCGGCGTCAACATGTAAAACAGCCTTCCATGCTAGATGCTGTCAAAACACGTTCAGTGTCTAGGAGCATTGTAACTGCGTAATCCCCACACTCAGGGCTTTCATAATTTTTGTTGTAGGCCTGACAAGTAGACCGTTTATCGATCTGTGTCGTCTGCAACGTTTTCGGCCATCAAGGAGGAGGTGTGCAAATCTGCCAATTCTGTCAATTGGTCCGCGAAGAATCTTTCGAATGTCTGTCTTAGTACATCAGGGAGGAACATAAACGACATACATAAGACCAGTAATTGAGTATGTCGCTGCCGTAATATAGCAGAAATAACGTGACTGACAATAGAATGACTACTCTGCAGTATTCTTCGATTACTAACGACGGCTCACCAGGACTGAAGTCTGCACAGTAACATACGTCTCCCATAAATCCACAAGATACTCTAGTTTGTTTGTTTTTTGACGACCATAAAATTGCCAATGTTTTCGGCCTCGGAAATGGTTTTATGCCCCCCCCCCCCTCCGCAGTTGGTCCTGTTGATGTGGGCGATAATCTGTTTGTACGTAGCCCTCACGTCGCAAGTCTCTTTACACAGGAAATGATGCTCTGTATTGTCCAGTAGGTTTCATTTTTCGTAACTGGCAGAGTTTTGAAGTTTTACTGCCCGCCGGGGTGGCCGAGCGGTTCTAGGCGCTACAGTCTGGAACCCCGCGACCGCTACGGTCACAGGTTCGAATCCTGCCTCGGGCATGGATGTGTGTGATGTCCTTAGGCTAGTTAGGTTTAAGTAGTTCTAAGTTCTAGGGGACTGATGACCTCAGAAGTTAAGTCCCGTAGTGCTCAGAGCCATTTGAACCATTTTTTGAAGTTTTACTTCTGTTATTCTCACATAAGTTGGCGTAATGTGATTAATTACTTTTTACCACGTGTCACTCGCTTTTAGGGCATAATGCGTTCATTTGTATTTTTCCACATTTGCTTCCAGTTGTTGTGCAGAAGTTATTTTTGCATTTAGTTTCTGGTTGTCTGTCTTCGTAGAGCTGTGTTCATTTTCAAGGCATTCTTTCACGGATGTTCAATGCAGTGACCAACAGACAGCTTTTTGAAACTTCCTGGCAGATTAAAACTGTGTGCCCGACCGAGACTCGAACTCGGGACCTTTGCCTTTCGCGGGCAAGTGCTCTACCGTCTGAGCTACCGAAGCACGACTCACGCCCGGTCTCACAGCTTTACTTCTGCCAGTATCTCGTCTCCTACCTTCCAAACTTTACAGAAGCTCTCCTGCGAACCTTGCAGAACTAGCACTCCTGAAAGAAAGGATACTGCGGAGACATGGTTTAGCCACAGAATGGGGGATGTTTCCAGAATGAGATTTTCACTCTGCAGCGGAGTGTGCGCTGATATGAAACTTCCTGGCAGATTAAAACTGTGTGCCCGACCGAGACTCGAACTCGGGCAAAGGTCCCGAGTTCGAGTCTCGGTAGGGCACACAGTTTTAATCTGCCAGGAAGTTTCATATCAGCGCACACTCCGCTGCAGAGTGAAAATCTCATTCTGGAGACAGCTTTTTGTACATATAAGTTTGAAAGACTTGTGTCGTTATTGGGTCGTCCTCGGAGACTGGGCGAAAATCCTACCTTGGAGCTGTTCAGACAGTTTTCCTGAAAAGTGCTGGTTCTTTGAACTAGTATTAGTGCACTTTCTTAGCACGAAGCTCACTTGCTTACTTTGAAGATGTTTTGCTGCCATGTAGCCCACACACTGCTCCTGTTATCACATGTGATCTCTGTCAGTGCATTGAAGCTTTGTGCAGCATACCACACATTCAACATGACTGTTCTGTTGATGAACTGCATCGACTGGTATAAATCAAGTTTTATACTTGCATAATTTCTCGTGTTTCCTCTTACAGTGTGATGTCCTCAGCTGTGTAGTCAGAATCAATGTACTGGAGGAGCTTAAAATTTTCATTTATCTATCAGTCTCTATTTCTTCTCTATGTTTATAAAGCAGAGCGTATGCACATATGTGTATATGTCCAGGATCTGCCCCCAAACCCCTGGATCGATTTCAACAAAATTTGGCACATACACAGCAAACTTGAAGAGTATCAGCACTGTGGGGCTTATAACTTACCAGTTACAACAGGAGAAAAGATATGAGCAGAAACATATTTTTCCAGCCCCTGGTGTACAGGCTGCCCTACACAACAGATGAGTTTGTTGGGGTAGTACGGGCCTGCCTTATCAGCTGCTTTGCAGGTTAGCCTATATGTCAGGGTTATATAATAATTTGCAGGTCCCTGACATGTAAGTTGCCCTTCATGAGATGTGTGTTGTGTTGGAGTAGCATCAGCCTGTTTTATCAGTTCATTTACATGCCAACCCATCGTTAGGGGCATGCCCCTGATGTGTAGGCTGCACTGAATGACAGACATGTTGTGGGAGCAGTATTGGACCGCTTCATAGACCTGTTGTGCAGGAGCTGGGGGACGCTGAGATGGATAGAGGAAGAAATGGACAGATGAAGGCAGGATAGGTGAGATAGAGGGCAGCAGGAGTGGATGGGCAGAGAGGCTCAAGGCAGGGGGGATGGACAGAGAGAGGAGTTAAGAGGGTATTGATTGAGGGGAGAGGAAATCGATAGAGAGAGGGGAAGGAGGGGATCAATAGGTGGAAGGGGAACAGGGAGGGACAGAGGGAGGAGGAGGAAGATGAGGAGGTGGAATTGGATAGATAGAGTGGGAGAAGGAGATGAACAGAGGGGAGAGATGGGTCAAGAGAGGCCAAGGAAAAGATGTATGCAGCTTATGTGTCTAACACACATGTGGGCAAAGCCACGGGGGAAAGGCTTGAATGTAGTAATTCAGACTGTATGTATGCACCGGGTGATCAAAAAGTCAGTATAAATTTGAAAACTTAATAAAGAAGGGAATAATGTAGATAGAGGTAAAAATTGACACACGTGCTTGGAATGACATGGGGTTTTATTAGAACCAAAAAAAAAAAAAACAAAGTTCACAAAATGTCTGACAGATGGCGCTGGACAGCAAAACGTCAGTGGCTGCGCATGACAATCGTGTGTAAAAGGAGCTGTAATGAGAGAGAGAATCAGATGCGCCAGCAGTCGGAGCATGTTGACGTTACCTGAAAAGGCGCTTTTAGTGAAGCTGTATTATCAGAATGGGGAATGTGCTAGTTCAGTGTTACAATCCTATCGCCATAGGAAGGGGATTAGAATGGGTAAAATTGACAAATGCAGCTGTGGCGAGAATGATTTCGAAGTTGGAAGCCACAGGTTGTTTAGACGATAGACCCCATAGTGGCCGACCGAGCACAAGGCATAATGCTGCTGAAACAGTTCAGGAAGAAATGGAGACTGTAGCGGGTTCGTCTATGCACGGGAAAGTCAGCACTCATGCAGTCGCACATCGCACCGGCATTCCATACACTACTGTCTGGTTGGCACTTAGGCGTACCCTCTGATGCTATCCGTACAAAATCCATCCATCGGCATCATGAACTGTTGCCTGGCGATTTAGTGAAGCGGAGGGCATTTGCGGTGTGGGTGTTCCAAAAGATGGCGGAAGATGACGATTGGTTGAGTAACGTGTTGTGGACTGACGAAGCTCATTTCACGCTCCGAGGGTCTGTCAACGCCCACAACTGCAGAATTTGGGCTACCGAAAATCCTAGAACTGTCGTGGAAACTCCATTGCATGACGAGAAAGTACGGGTTGGATTTACCACATGTACCGTTATCAGGCCTATTTTCTTTGAGGAAATGCGTGATTCTGGCTTTGTAACTGCTACAGTGACGGGTGAGAGGTACGCTGATATGTTACAGAATCGCATCATCCCCAGCCTGGCTGATAAACACCTGCTGGAACGTATGATGTTTATGCAGGATGGCGCTCCACCCCATATTGCTAGACGCGTGAAAGATCTCTTGCGCGCGTCGTTTCGTGATGATCGCGTGCTCAGCGCCACTTTTGTCATGCTTGGCCTCCCAGGTCCCCAGACCTCAGTCCATGCGATTATTGGCTTTGGGGTTACCTGAAGTCGCAAGTGTATTGTGATCGACCGACATCTCTTGGGATGCTGAAAGACAATATCCGACGCCAATGCTTCACCATAATAGTGCTGTTCACAACATTATTCCTCGACTACAGCTATTGTTGAGGAATGATGGTGGACATATTGAGCATTTCCTGTAAAGAACATCTTTGCTTTGTCTTACTTTGTTATGCTAATTATTGCTATTCTGATCAGATGAAGCGCCATCTGTCGGACATTTTTTGAACTTTTGTATTTTTTTGGTTCTAATAAAACCCCTTGTCATTCCAAGCATGTGTGTCAATTTGTACCACTCTATCTACATTATTCTGTGATTTATTCAGTTTTCAAATTTATACTGACTTTTTGATCACCCCAGTACATCCAGGATCTCCCTCTGATCCCCTGCATAGATTTCAACCAAATCAGGCACACAAAAAGCAAACCTGAAGGGTGTCAGTCCTGTGGGATTTCTAACCTCCTAGCTCCAACTGGAGTAGAGATACGACCATAATTTTTTTTTTCAGTATCTGTCACATAGGCTGTTCTGCACGACAGGTGTGTTATATGGGAATAGTATGGGACTGCCTCACTGACCAGCTTTTCTGGGCAGCCAACATGTCAGGGACAAGAAATTGTTTTCCAGCGCCTGACATGGAGGCTGCCTGACTCCAGGAATCTTATGTTAGTATGTAATTGATTGACCATTCATAGAGTAGAACAGCTGTTTACATACAAGCGTTAAAACAATTTAATTATAAAGCAGAATGAAAATTGTTGGAGTAGTATTAGCTTGCCTTATGACATGCTTTGTGGGATAGACTAAACGTCATGGGGAAATCAGACTTCAAGCTTCTGACATAGGCTGCCCTGCATGATAGGTACGTTGTTTTCGAGAAGTATCAGCCCTGATTTAGCGACCTGTTGCGTGGGCTACATGTACAGATGTGCATAGCTGGGAGAAAGGTGAGATGGATAGAGGAGGGAATGGATAAAGAGAGAGTGAGATGGATAGAGGAGGGAATGGATAAAGAGAGAGAAGGTGCAGGAGGAAGAAGTAGGGGAGGCACAGAGAGAGAGAGGAGGCGAAGAAATGGACATACCGTAAGAATGGAGAAGAGGAGGTGGACAGAGAGGGGAGGAGGAAGCGAAGGACTGAAAAAGGGGGAGAAGGAGATGGACAGGGAGAGGTAAACATGGACAGATGATGGGGAGGAGAAGATGGACAGAGAGGGGGGCGCAGAAGTAAATGGGCAGAGAGAGGGGGGGGGGATGGGTAGAGGTGGGGGGAGAAAGAGATGGACAGAGGAAGAGGTTGTGATAAGCATGGGGAAGAGAAGGATGAGGTATGCAGTGAGAGGGGCCATAGGAGATGGACAGAAATAGGGGGGAGAGGGAGATGAGCAGAGAGATGGAGGAGAAGAGTATGGACAGAGAGACTGATAGGAGGAGATGCACAGGGAAATGGGAAGAGGAGATCGTCAGAGAAAGAAAGTGGCAGAAGGAGATGTACAGAAGGAGGGGAAGAGGAAATTGTCAGAGATAGAGTGAGGAGGAGATGGACACAGGAGGAGATGCTCAGAGAGAGGGGGAGTAGAATGAGGACAGATAGTGGGGACATTTAGTGGGAGGTGTAGGAGGCAGTTAATGATGCAGAGGTTTAGTGGGAAAAGGGAGAAGGGAAGGAAGAGGTAGACAGAGGGGGGAAAAGGAACAGGATGGGATGGATGAAGGGAGAGGCAGGCAGTAGAGATGGACAAAGGGATTAGGGAGGAACAGACAGACTGTGAGAAAGGGCAGGAGGAGGCAGGGAGAGAAGAGGGAAAAGTGGACAGGAAGAGGGAGAAGGAGATGGCGAGAGAGAGAGAAGGGGAGGAGGAGATGGAAAAAAAAGGAAGAATGAGGAGATGGACAGAGAGATGGGAATAGCAAGAGATGAACAAGTAGAGGTAGGTGGAGGAAATGGATGAATATAGGGGGAGGAGATGTGTGTGATATGTGTACCATACACACATGGATGAAACCGTGGGTATCACGCTAGTGCATACACAAAGCATCATGTACATATGTTCAGAATCTCTTCTTAACTCCCTGAATCAGTTTCAACCAAACTCGGCACATAAACAGCAAACTTCAGGAATATTAGTACTGTGGGACATATAAGCTGCTAGCTCCAGTGGAAGTAGATACATGGGTAAAAACATTTTTCTAGCCTCTGCCATATAGGCTGCCCTGTACAGTGGGTGTGTTGTATGGGAATAGTATTGGCCTGCCTAATCGATTTGCTTTGCAGGGCAGCCTACATGTCAGGACAAGAAGTAATTTTCTACATCCCTACAGTTTGGTTGCCCCAACAGGTAAGCTGCCCCATACGATAGGTATGTTGTGTTGGAGTAGTATTGGGCTGCCTTATCAACCTGTTTTACTGAGACTACACACACAGATGGGCAAAACTGGGGGGAAGCTTGAGGTAGATACAGGAGGGGATGGAGAGACAGAGGGGGCGGGAGGGTAGAGATAGAAAAAATAGGGAGCAGGAGAGGCTGGACAGAAATGGAACAGGGGGGAATGAATAGAGAGTGAAGGAAAGAATGGATGTGAGAAAGGAAGAGGAGGAGGAGATTGACAGATACATTTTATCAAATGCACTTAATGGTATCAATCAAGATTTATGCTTACGTGATCTCTTGTGGTTGTTGTTATGAGCTCTGGTTTTTTTTAAGTCTGAAATTTTATCTCACTAAGCATACACGTACTTTTACACAGTTGTCAATTATGTTTTTTGATTAAGTGCTAGGGGACATGCTGTCTTCGAATGGCATCAATACGTTGAGCCTTCCGTGAAACGAACATGTCTGTATTCAAACAATAATCAAAGATACACAGGATGGACAAAAAAATAGAAAGACCAGGCACAACACATTACCGTGTCTAATATGGTGCAGGAAAACCGTTGGCGTTCAAAACATTTGTTTCATTTAAAAAGCTTTAAGAGTTTTCACATAAAAAATTCGGAGGCATTAATTTTCAGGATGCTCTCGTATGAGGTCAAGTCATAGAACCCCAACCCCTCCCCCACAACAGACCAGACTACAAGATCATATTCTAATGAATAAAAAAATAATGGGTGATTGTGCTATTTTAGAGCGTCCCTCACAGAAACTGAAATAAACTTTAGGTAAAAGATTTTACAACGACCTTTTTTACAGATAATATTAACGTTATATGTATATTGTCCTTTCTGAACAAACGTTGGTGCCGAAGGGCTTGAAAACAGTGAAGATCGGCTTTTAACTCTGCATTTTGTAGTCTTGCAGTTCCTGTGAGTTAACTGTGGTCCGCCCAACACAACTTGTATTGTACCGGTGTAGCCTGGATTCAACGTGAATTTGCGTTCCGCCGTGCTACGACTTCGTGCACCAATAACTGTTCCTTCATAGTTTCACAGAGAAATGAATAACAGACTATTGGTTTTATCAACATTGGTAATTATATTTTCCCATAAGCATTTTTATTACAGAGTACTATTATGTCTGCTCGGTACAACCAGTTCTCTCAACATGTCATCAACGACAGAAGAAGCTAATTAAAAAAGTATAATGTAGTCTAGTTGCCAACTTTATTTTGCTGTTTTACAGATATTATGTCTCTGGTTCCTATTACTATGTACAATGTACCATAAGCTGTTATAAGAACTTTTATCGTCAAAACAAAAGAAAAAATATTACTCTTCCTTCTTTCGTTACGTTTAAAAAACATGCATTACAGCCTCGACCCTCTCTCTCTTCACTTGGCTCCCCTTAACGCAATCTTCTGGATTTTCTTTTTAATTTGCGAAGACAGTGTTCCATGCAGCCACGGAGAGACCCCCCATGTTTGATGTTTGTGACACTGCAATGACTGCTTGTTGGTTCCTCGTCTCTGATGGATTTCCGTGCTGTAGCCCACAAGCACCAGAAATTTCCAACGGCCACTTCTGATCTCTGGGAAATAAAGCTGCAGGCAACAATGTCCGCTGTCGTGACGAATCTTCCGCTTGAGTGATGCCAAGTGTATGTGCTCTTTGGAGGAAACCTTCCCGGTGGGCCTAGTGCAGCGAACTGAAGAAGCGAGGTGGCTTCGCAACGGGCCTCTGCTGGGTGTTCCTCCTCTATTATTATTATTATTATTATTATTATTATTACGTCTAGTCCATTCAAGAGTAGGTGCAACTATTTGTTAGCTTAGGATCGTCTTGGTCTTCCTATTTTCGCAAAACTTATCCATCCTCTCACTATGGGTGTGTCGTCTTTTTAGTGTCCATAGGTTTCCTGTCAGTTCTTTCGACGTGAACTTGTGAGAGCCGATGCTCAGCCTTTGTGTTCGCGTAGTTGACTCTGGGTCAAGAGCGACTCCCATGAGACCCATTATGGGAGTCGGTCAGTAATCGTACTTCAGTTCTTCGGGTCTCATTTATTATGGGGAAATTTTTCTCGGTTAATCAAATGGCTCTGACCACTATGGGACCTAACATCTGAGGTCATCAGTCCCCTAGAACTTAGAACTACTTAAACCTAACTAACCTAAGGACATCACACACATCCATGCCCGAGGCAGGATTCGAACCTGCGATTGCAGCAGCAGCGCGGTTCCAGACTGAAGCGCCTAGAACCGCTCGGTCACACCGGCCGGCTCTCGGTTAATCGATAGTCGTTCGTTCACGATGTACGTTCGTACAATTTCAGATGTCTTTTCCGTGAAATGAAACTAGATCTTTCTGTAAGGAAACACAGAACTTTAGAGGTTTTGCCCCTCCAGATATCGTCTTAGTCCTTGGTCCGAATCATTTCCTTCAGTTTCTGTCGTTGCATTTTCCCGATGACCTCAGCGTATCTCAGTTGCGTAGTATGCTCATGAGAGGACGACTGTCTGGTGGTAACGAAGTGTACCTTTAAAGGAATGCTTTCCTTGCTCCAGATACGCCAGACAATTTTGCAGGCTTCACACAATTTTTCTGTCCGGGTTATATTGGGCACTGTGTCATTGCGAGCGATCCCGTTGGTTTCACTCACCTAAGCTCACCGAATAAAATATTAGTCAGCCCTGTAAATGATCAGAATTATCGCTTGGAGCACTGTAGATGGTGTAGAACTAGTAATGGATGATCACGTAACGCCGCGCTGAATGGCCGCGCGGTTTGAGGCGCCATGTCACGGACTGCGCGGCCCCTCCCGCCGGTGGTTTGAGTCTTTCCTCGGGCATGGGTGTGTGTGTTGTTCTTAGCATAAGTTAGTTTAATTAGTGTGTAAGACAAGGGACCGATGAACTCCGCAGTTTGGTCCCTTAGGAACTCACACACATTTGAACGTTTGAACATTTGATCACGTAACCCTTCGTCATTTGCGTAAGTGATGGCAGAGAAAACGTGCAGATGTGCCGGTCCGTTGTATGGAAGCAGTGCAAAGGGACATGACAAAATACCAGAAAGGAGCTATCGTCTTAGGACGCGCCCATCACCACACTGTTTTAGAAAGCGTCTTTCGTATGAAACTCAGTTTGACCTTTTCTCACATGACGTACTGCGAACTATGGATAATTCCCTATTCCAGTTTTCCAAAAAGCACTTGACACGGTATTCCATTGCAGACTGTTAACGAAGACACGAGCATACGGAGTAGGTTTCCAGACATGTGAGTGGTTCGAAGACTTCTGAAGTAACACAACCCAGTAAGTTGTCCTCGACGGGGAGTTTTCATCAGAGACGTGGGTATCTCGTCAGGAGTGTCCCAGGGAAGTGTCATAGAACCGCTGTTATTTTCTGTATAAATAAATGATCCGCCGGATAGGGTGGGCAGCAATCTGTGGTTGTTTGCTGATGCTGTGGTGCACGGGAGGTGTCGAAGATCAGTGACTATAGGATGTTACAAGATTACTTAGACAAAATTTCTAGTTGGTGGTGAATGGAAGCTGGCTCTAAATGTAGAAAAGTGTAAATTAATGCGAATGAGTAGGAAAAACAAACCCGTAATGGTCAGATACAGCGTTACTGGCGTCCTGCTTAATACACACATCTGGGCAAATCGATATGAAATGGAACGAGTATGCGCGGATTGTGGTAGGCAAGGCGAATAGTCTATTTCGTTTTATTGGGAGAATTTTAGGAAAGTTTGGTTCATCTGTAAAGGAGACCGCATATACAAGGTGCGACAATAAAGTAATGAGACTGATGTGAAAAAAAAGTGGCTTACCGTTTTAGTCAAGTTTAGTGTTGTCTCCTTCAAAGTAGTTCCCTTCTGATTGCACACACTTTTTCCAGCGCTTCTGCCATTGATGGTAACATTTCTGGAACTCATCCTCTGTAATATCCTCCAAGATCCTCGTCACAGCTTTTTGGACATCTTGTGTTGTTTGAAAATGTAATATCCTCCAAGATCCTCGTCACAGCTTTTTGGACATCTTGTGTTGTTTGAAAATGGTGTCCCTTGACTCTTGGAAACAGAAAAAAGTCGCACAGAGCGATATCTGGTGAATAAGATGGCTGTGGTAGTACTGAAATTTGTTTTGAGGTTAAAAATTGCTGTACTGACAGAGCAGTATGGGATGGCGCATTATTGTGATGCAGAATCCAATTATCAGCAATGTCGGCACGGACACGAAGAACTCTTTTACGAAGTCTTTCTAAAATTTCTTTGTAGTAATATTGGTTAACTGTTTGTCCAGGAAGCACCCACTCTTTATGAACAATTCCCCTGGAATCAAAAAAGCACACAAGCGTGCCTTTCACTTTTGACTTTGACATGCGACCTTTTTTTGGTTTGGGTGATCCCTTTCAGCACCATTACGAACTTTGGCGTATTATCTCCGGATCGTACTGAAAAAAAAAAAACTTTCATCACCAGTGATAACTCGGCTCAACAATTCTGCATAGATTTCTGTTTGCTCTAGCACATCGGCTGCCACATTTTTCCGTGTTTCTTGCTGTTGTGGTGTGAGATTTTTGGGGACCATTTTTGCACAAATCTTTCTCATACCAAAATCTTCAGTTATTATACGAACCGTTTCTTGATTGATGTTCAGTTATTCTGGAATCATTTTCATGGATAATCTTCGATGAGATCGTACGAGTTCACGTACCCTGGCCAAGTTGACATCTGTCCGTGAGTTTGATGGCCATCCACTGCGGTCTTCATCTTCAATATTCGTTCTGCCTTCACTAAACATTTTATGAGAACGAAAAACTTGAGCTCTTTACATAACCTCATCCCCAAAAGCCTTCTGAAGCTTACCGTAAGTTGTCGTCGCATTTTCACTCAATTTAACGCAAAAAGAAATGGCATACCGTTGCGCAATATTATGCGGCTCCACTTCCATGACGAGAGACATAAACACGTGTTAACTTATTACAGCACAACTCACGACTGAGCAGTTCCATCAATATGCCGCTTGGACTAGAAGCAGTTGGTAGACCAAGGTCAAAGATATTGTGACTATGAAAGCCTGCAGGGTTGCCACATCTTGCATAGAAAATCAGTCTCATTATTTTATTGTCGCACGTCGTAGGACGCTAGTGCGACCTATTCTGCAGTACTACTCGAGTGTTTCGGATCCGCACCAGGTCGGATTCAAGGATGACATGGAAGCAGTTCATAGGCGGGCTGCTAGATATGTTACCGGTAGGTTCGAAAACATGCGGGAACTATGGAGACGCTTCCGGAACTCAAATGGGAATCCCTGGAGGGACGGCGACGTGCATTTCGAGGAACTCTATAGAGAAAATGTAGAGAGCCGGCATCTGAAGCTGACATCAGAACGATCTACTTGTGCCATCGTATATTTCGTGTAAGGACCACTAAGACGAGATTAGATAGTTAGGGTTTGTACGGAGGCATACAGACACTTATTTTTCCCTCGCTCAGTGGAACAGGAAAGTAAATGAGCAGTGGTGGTATAAGGCACCCTCGCCAAACGCCGTGCGGTGGCTTGCGGAGTATCTATACAGATGTAGATTTAAATGAAGTTGTCCTATCTGTTGACACGGTCTGTCGAATCGGTCTCCAAGGAATGGTGCATTTCTCACAGCCATGTAACGCAGCGTAGCGATATTGGCTGTGACGAGATCCTAACCAACGGTAAGTGGAGACTAGGGTCACCTGTCAATGACAATCAGTTTCAAAACCGACAGGAGCCGCTGCTGTCAGTGAATCCAGTTCCGTTTAGAGTAGTTTTCGGCTGAACATTTCGAAAGGAACTTAGTGCAATGGACATTTGCAGTCTGGTGACATTGCTCACAGCAGCATACGGAGGTGCAGATCTTCAATGGTGCAATGAACACAGAAATTGGACGATAGCCTAGTGAAGGCGAGTAGTGAAGTTTGACGAATCGCGATCTTGCTCTAAGATGACGCAAAACTTCGAGTGCACTGACAGCCTTCTGAGGTATTTAACCTGCAGTGTGAGTTCAGCCTTGTGCACAGAGCCATACACGCACATTCCAGATATGACAGAACACAGATATACATCACGCCTCAACTCGCCCACTTAATCATTTTGTCTTAAGAGGTCCTGGTCGTGAACGAATTTTCTGTGCTTGACCATACTAAGATTCGTACACTTTCCTCAAAAACTTTTGTCCTAATCACAGAAAATTTGAAACATGCATAAGTTGTGTTTTCTTCAGAGTGTATTACTTACATGACAGTAGCATTGTTATCGCAGCATAAATTCCAAAAATAAGGTATACGACCTAAAAAATAGGCATTTTTAAAAAAAATCTAAATATTTTTCAGATCTTTTATTTGATTGCCATAATTCTGATACATTTTAATGAAAGGGTGTAATTAATCGCTGTACCATGTTTTATTGACATTCAAAGTGTATTAGTTTCAGTGAAAATTGTATCTACACCTAAAAATTTCATAATTTCGGGAATACGCATTTGAAGTTTTTGATCCGTCTTTTCAAACTGCATTCAAAGTTAAAAACGTCCATAGCTGTAATAGTTGCAGGTTTCTGTGTCCTCCAGCTTACGTTTGGAGCCCATATTTTGAATTCTGGCCACTTTTGTCATTCGTAAGGCTGTTTTCTCAATCTCCCGCACCCTCTGCTGATCAACTCACAGAATCGCATTTTGTATGCTAGCCCCACGTTCCACGCCATAATCGCCGAAAACTTCAGCACGCTAGCTGACCCGCCATTGAAATACAACGCTGCATCCTTGACACAAGTTTTTAGGGGTATGAGGCCCACAAATACAGATTTAGGCAAGCGTTCACGTACACAGTTATTGAAACTTTCGTTGGGATTTTGAGTTCTCCTGCAGATGCTTTTAACAAGCAAGTTTTTGCTGGCTAAGTCTGTGTAGAAAGGTTTTATAACAACTGCTATTGACATTCATAGGCAATAGTTATGTCTACCTTCATCGCCAATTAATTAGCTATATGATAAAAAGGGTACTAGGGAAGTTTTGCAATACGACGCAACAGTTAAGTCACAGGAGGCTGGTCGTTGCTGTGTTCTGAGAATACTTCATACTTGCATTGTAGCCGCTGTGGCAAGCCTGTGGGCGCAGTCGTTCACTGGCAGGGTTAGTTTGAAGTGTTTGCTATGGCATCGAGGTCACGAAGTGAGATTCGGGCATTTTTGCTGTACAACTTCGCGCGTGGTTTAAACCTAGCCCAGTGCTTTGAAGAAATGACTCTTGCGCTCGGTGATGTTTGTCCACATTGTACAACTATATTCAAGCGGTACAGATAATTACAAGGAGAAAATTTCACTCTGGAGGACTCCGAGAGGACGGGAAGGCCACGACCATCAGTTACAGAGGAAAACATTGGTGCTGTGAGAAAAATGCTAGATGAAGACAGGGGAGTGACCTATGTATAGACGGAGGATGTCTTAGGGCTGAATGCACCACCAACTCGTTCGATTCTGCATGATCATTTGCAAGTAAAGAAACTTTGTTGTATCTGAGTGGAACATAGACTGCCGGAAGAACAGATGACACGACTTGTGACTGGAGACGTTAAAGAAGTTTTCTAAGGGACCATCTCAGTATGTGAATAACATCGGGACAGGTGTGTACGATTATGACGTGCCGACTAAGACCCGAAACAAAGTTTGGATATTTGAGGATGACGACACACCCGTAGCCGTCAGAAAATCCCGATCAGTAAAGAAGAAAATGATAGGTTTTTTTTTTTTTTCAAATCGAGTGGAATTGTGGAGCATGTTGTTTTGGACACACAGGAGACAGTCACAGCTAAGTGGTACACTGAACAGTGCCTGCCCAAAGTCATCCAAGTTTTGAAGAACCTGCGACCGAAGTCAAGAATCGACACTTGGTTCCTCCATCACGACAACGCTCCAGCACACTGCGCCAGAGCACCCACCGAATATTTGAGGGATACATGACTGAAACTTCTTGAGCACCCCCCTTACAGTCCAGACCTTGTTCCTTGTGGCTTTGCACTGTTCCCACATGTGAAAATGAAGCTGAAAGGAGTACAGTTTTCAAGTGATGAGAATCTCCTGAGGCCTTGGGACAATGACTGTACCTTGCCTCCTACAGAAACTTGGGAGAACTGGTTTAGGGGTTGATTTCGGAGGACGTAGAGGTGTAATCAATGCGGCGGAAATTACTTAGAAAAAATTAAATAACTAAAGCTGTATTTGCAAAATTTTCCTAGTACCCTTTGTACTTGTACCATGACTCGGGGTACTTTGGGCAGAGAGAACGACAGAGGTCCTCTGTTACCTTTTAACTTATTCCTACTTTCAACTTTCTTATTACGCCAATATTTACGATCTGCACGTGTAAAATATAATTATAAACACAATAAGATTACTTCCTACAATCAACTACTATTTCAGATCACTACGACGAGTAAAAGGAAAACAGAACGCTGAACTGATATTCAGCTGTGACCTTTATCAGCAGGCTGACCAACTTGCAAAGCAGTTGTCAAAGACCAAACGTATTCCGCTTCTGGGACCGGGACTGGTGGGTAACTTAACTCAATAAAATCTGATATTTCGACGAATTTTCACTTCCTGGTTTCCTTAATCCTATAGAAAGCTGTCTGCGGTTATTTGGAACAGCAGAATCGACGCCACAGCAATTCGGTAGCTACACAGGATCTAACAGTCAATGAGTGGCTCCAACGGAATATGGCGTACCTAAAGAAACTTGTCAAGTCTCTGCCTCGTCGAACTGATGGGTTCACGGAACCTTCTGCTGGACACTTAACTGTGAAGAGCAGTAGATGTAAATGTAGAAGCCATTATCAAGGCTAGGGGATGTACATGTACAGGGTGTCCGAAAAGTCTTTCGCTGATTACATAAGTTGATAACTCAGGCTAGAAGTAAGACACAAATATGAAATTGGTGTCTAATTGTTTACAAAGTATCAAAGTTTTTTTCACACATCAGTAAACTTCCACACGAGCACCCTTGGTAGCACATCTAGGCGATATGCAATTTCCGTCCACACATTAGCCAACATCACTGGAGGGATCGATTCAACGACTGTGGTTATCCGTTGCCGCAGGGTTTCAAGATCTGGCACACGTGTTCGGTAGACCTCGTCCTGGACATAACCCCATAAGAAGAAGTAAGTCTAATGGGGTATGTCAGGAGAGCGTGGAGGCCAAACCGTTGGCCCATCACGACCAATCCATCGCCCAGGAAAGGTCATATCGAGATGGGCACGGACGTCCAAACCCCAATGAGGCGGTGCACCGTCTTGCTGAAACAAGACATCGGGGTGATACTGAAGCAGCTGAGGAACAGCATACAGTTGCAGCATGTCCAGATACACTGCAGATCTGATGGTAGCCTCAGCGAAGAAGAATGGCCCGATAATTTGATCGTGCAACAACGTGCACCACACATTCACCTTTGGACTGCCTCTGGTGCACTCCATGACCTCGCCAAGGGGTTGTGAACCCCAAATGCGCACATTATGACGATTCACTACTCCACTGACAAAAAAGGTCGCTTCATCAGAAAAGGCAATTCGTCTGAGATAACCATCATCGTCCTCAATACGTGATAGCATTTCGACCGCAAAGTCATATCGACGTGTACTGTCATTGGGCAACAATGGAAGTGGAAGTTTACTGATGTGTGAAAAAACTTTGATAGTTTGTAAACAATTAGACACCAGTTTCATATTTGTATCATACTTCTAGCCTGAGTTATCAATTTATGTAATCAGGGAAAGACTTTTAGGACACCCTGTATTACACGATGTTGGGGGGCGGGGGGGGGGGGGCAGGGGGTGGGAGGGGGGATTGCCTGATGTTCTTACTCGGAAGTTCTCATGCTGGACGTTCTCCACTTACCTCACCAGTAACAGAGTCTTTATGGACACACATCTTTTTTTTCTCTTCAGGCTCTGTTGCGCGTTTTACGCTCTTGTTAAGATCCGTCACAGTAGGGGCTCCACGTTTTTTGGATGCAATCTTTTCCTTGACTGGAACGAGAATACTTTCGCTGCAAGCTACTACCCAACAGATCTTTGACATTGCTGAGTGGGCGATCGCCAGCCATACACATCGACACTGATGGACTCGGACGAGATACGTCCACCGCGCGGCACGTAGCCGGCGTGGGCGGCGCCGGCCCTGCAGCTGAGGTTCGCATCGATTCGGCACGCACCCTGCCGGGCCACGCCCACCCACCGTCCAACACGCGCCTCGCAAGTCACTGCCGTCACGCTTTCGGGAGGTACGGTGCGATGTTGTTAAACCTTATTCGCTAACTGGCCGGTTATCAGTGAGGTTCGCACGTAGGGCAACCTTTGCTTAACCAATGACCTTATGTTTCTCTGCAAAGACACTGTTTACCCAGTGCAGTACGAGTCATCACAAGCCAGTCACCATAATATTAATACACGAACACCGAAAATTGAGGTACCAATATTTTAATATTATTTATACAAGGAGGTGAATGAAACTTACACACTATATTTCTTATTAACGTTTCAAAAAACGCGGAAGCGACGTGGATGATGCTGAAAAAAATGTTCAAAATGTTATGGGACTTAACTGCTAAGGTCATCAGTCCCTAAGCTTACACACTATTTAACCTAAATTACCCTAAGGACAAACACACACACCCATGCCCGAGGGAGGACTCGAACCTCCGCAGGGACCAGCCGCACAGTCCATGGCTGCAGCGCCTTAGACCGCTCGGCTAATCCCACGCGGCGAAGATGCTGAGACAAGTGATTTAATATGAAACATATGGGGTCGCAAATCTCGGTAAATACCACAAAAATAGGTGACGAATGTTGAACATGTGAGGTTACCGCGCCGCAAGTTCAGTGGTTGGGCTTGGTCGTGATGGGATGACTGAACGATACAATACTTGCATTAGAACAAACTGAGGAAATTTCGAACACCTTTGTTAAATGTGATCTATTGTAAACGTAGATGTTACAAAATACACTCCTGGAAATGGAAAGAAGAACACATTGACACCGGTGTGTCAGACCCACCATACTTGCTCCGGACACTGCGAGAGGGCTGTACAAGCAATGATCACACCCACGGCACAGCGGACACACCAGGAACCGCGGTGTTGGCCGTCGAATGGCGCTAGCTGCGCAGCATTTGTGCACCGCCGCCGTCAGTGTCAGCCAGTTTGCCGTGGCATACGGAGCTCCATCGCAGTCTTTAACACTGGTATCATGCCGCGACAGCGTGGACGTGAAACGTATGTGCAGTTGACGGACTTTGAGCGAGGGCATATAGTGGCCATGCGGGAGGCCGGGTGGACGTACCGCCGAATTGCTCAACACGTGGGGCGTGAGGTCTCCACAGTACATCGATGTTGTCGCCAGTGGTCGGCGGAAGGTGCACGTGCCCGTCGACCTGGGACCGGACCGCAGCGACGCACGGATGCACGCCAAGACCGTAGGATCCTACGCAGTGCCGTAGGGGACCGCACCGCCACTTCCCAGCAAATTAGGGACACTGTTGCTCCTGGGGTATCGGCGAGGACCATTCGCAACCGTCTCCATGAAGCTGGGCTACGGTCCCGCACACCGTTAGGCCGTCTTCCGCTCACGCCCCAACATCGTGCAGCCCGCCTCCAGTGGTGTCGCGACAGGCGTGAATGGAGGACGAATGGAGACGTGTCGTCTTCAGCGATGAGAGTCGCTTCTGCCTTGGTGCCAATGATGGTCGTATGCGTGTTTGGCGCCGTGCAGGTGAGCGCCACAATCAGGACTGCATACGACCGAGGCACACAGGGCCAACACCCGGCATCATGGTGTGGGGAGCGATCTCCTACACTGGCCGTACACCACTGGTGATCGTCGAGGGGACACTGAATAGTGCACGGTACATCCAAACCGTCATCGAACCCATCGTTCTACCATTCCTAGACCGGCAAGGGAACTTGCTGTTCCAACAGGACAATGCACGTCCGCATGTATCCCGTGCCACCCAACGTGCTCTAGAAGGTGTAACTCAACTATACTGGCCAGCAAGATCTCCGGATCTGTCCCCCATTGAGCATGTTTGGGACTGGATGAAGCGTCGTCTCACGCGGTCTGCACGTCCAGCACGAACGCTGGTCCAACTGAGGCGCCAGGTGGAAATGGCATGGCAAGCCGTTCCACAGGACTACATCCAGCATCTCTACGATCGTCTCCATGGGAGAATAGCAGCCTGCATTGCTGCGAAAGGTGGATATACACTGTACTAGTGCCGACATTGTGCATGCTCTGTTGCCTGTGTCTATGTGCCTGTGGTTCTGTCAGTGTGATCATGTGATGTATCTGACCCCAGGAATGTGTCAACAAAGTTTCCCCTTCCTGGGACAATGAATTCACGGTGTTCTTATTTCAATTTCCAGGAGTGTAGTTGTTGTTGTGGTCTTCAGTCCTGAGACTGGTTTGATGCAGCTCTCCATGCTACTCTATCCTGTGCAAGCTTCTTCATCTGCCAGTACTTACTGTAACCTACATCCTTCTGAATCTGCTTGGTGTATTCATCTCTTGGTCTCCCTCTACGATTTTTACCCTCCACGCTGCCCTCCAATACTAAATTGGTGATCCCTTGATGCCTCAGTACATGTCCTACCAACCGATCCCTTCTTCTAGTCAAGTTGTACGACAAACTTCTCTTCTGTCCAAGTTACAAAATTATTGCGCTCTATGTAACCAAGTAAAAGCTGTTCTTATTTTGTGTTTCTTTCCTTTTGCCCTCCATTTTTTGTTTATTTAGTAAAGAAAACGTAACGATCCAATTCGGAAGCTTATACTCATTTACCCGTGACGCAATATAGTAGGCTTCTGTTCTATTGTACTTTGCAATAAAGCACCGGGAACGACGAGACCGATAAATACGTAGGTTCGAACTTAAATAGTGGCAACACTGCTGTGGAGGCACTGTGCAATGGAATCTACTATTGTCGCTGATAGCACACGCTGTTGACATACCTACCTTACCACCGAGCAAATGGATTCGCCCGTCCCACGTCGCCGGCGTGTGCACAATCGAGGGAAACAGTCACTTGTGAGCGTTGGGGTTGGGTTGTTTGCGGGAAGCGACCAAACTGCGAGGTCATCGGTCTCATCGGATTAGAGAAGGACGGGGAAGTCGGCCGTGCCCTTTCAATGGAACCATCTCGGCATTTGCCTGGAGCGATTTAGGGAAATCACAGAAAACCTAAATCAGAATGGCCGGACGCGGGATTGAACCGTCGTCCTCCCGAATGCGAGTCCAGTGTGCTAACCACTGCGCCACGCCGCTCGGTACTTGTGAGTGGGCGGTAGCGGTGTCACTATGTTTTCGAGACAGGAACAACGGAGTTGGATCAAGACTGAATTTGCCAGAGGTCGTACAGCACGACAGTGTCACCAAGGTCTTCAAGAGGCGTGCGGGAATCGGCATTGCCGTACAGAACAGTGGCACGTTGGGTGAAAGCCTTCAACGAAGGTCGGCAAACTGTGGCAGACATGCATCGGGCAGGTCGGCCTAGCGCGTCTGAAGAAGTAGTGCATGCTGTTGCCGCGTTAGTGGACAGTGATCGACGCCATACGATTCGTGAGCTCGCCCACGAAACCGGATTAGCGCATACGACTGTGCTTCGCATCCTGAAGGAAAGCCTGGGCATGCGAAGAATTGCATCACGATGGGTTCCGCATGACGACGGAAATGCAGAAATGGATGCGTTACGGCGCTGCTCAGACGCACTTGGAGCGCTATGAGCGCAAAGGAGAGGCCTTCTTACGCCGTATCGTAACACTGGATGAGACATGGGCCACATCGTACGAGCCACAACTGAAACGCCAATCCAACGAATGGCGTCATTATGGGTCCCCGCGAAAGTCGAAACTGCATCAGAGCCCCAGTATGGTGAAAGTTATGGTGATTCTCGTGTACAACTGTGACGGTGTTATCCTAACGCATTACGCTTCCTCCACGGCAGACCGTCAATGCACAGTATTACTGTTCGTTTTTGGAGCATCACCTGCGCCCAGCTTTGCGAAAGAAGCGGTGACACTTTCTGCGCAACCCACCCATCGTTTTGCACGACAATGCGCGGGCGCATACAGCGCAAACTGTGGCTTCTCTGTTCGGTCGATGGGACTGGGAAGTGCTGTACCATGGACTTAAGTCCTTGTGGCTTTGATTTGATTCCGTAGATGGAGGAATCGCTTCGTGGCATTCGCTTCGGGACTGTTCCAGAGATTCGACAGGCAGTAGACCGCTCCATTCGCACCATCAACAGAACAGGCTCTGCTAACGGTATACTACGCCTTCCACATCGTTGCCAGCGGGTTCTGCACAACACTGGTGACTACTTTGAAGGACAGTAACACGTTCAAACATGTAACTCTTTTGTATCGGTTGTGAACAAATAGTTGTCACTATTTAAGTTCCAACCGTCGGAAAATAATAAATCGTACCTCAATGTAAAAACATAACTGTCTAGCAAAACGAAAAAAAATACTGCCAAACGTAAGACTCGAACTCTGAGCTCCAAACAACCGGCCGGTGTGGCCGTGCGGTTCTAGGCGCTTCAGTTTGGAACCGCGTGACCGCTACGGTTGCAAGTTCGAATCCTGACTCGGACATGGATGTGTGTGATGTCCTTAGGTTAGTTAGGTTTAACTAGTTCTAAGTTCTAGGGGACTGATGACCTCAGATGTTGAGTCCCATAGTGCTCAAGCCATTTGAACCTTTTAAGTCTTGCACGTGAGCCTAGAAGCACACCGACGTGAATACTTGACTTGTGTTGGGATGATCAGGCGCGACAGATCAATACCCTCAACTGGCGCAGGTGTGGCGAGGTACGTCATTTGGTGACGTCGCATGTTCAATATTTGTCATCCACTTTTGGGGTATTTCCCGACGTGTGGATATCATGTGTCTTACATTAAATTACTTGTCTCAGTGTCATCTACGTTGCTGCGGAGGTTTTGTTTTGTAATAAGAATCGTCCTGTGCAATTCGAAAGGTAATTTGTCATAGAAGTGTACAAAAAATGTCACGTGTGTTGGCAGCCGTTAAGAGAAGTAAAAGGAAGTAGACATATACACATGAGAAAAGGTTTTCCTGTTTTCTCTGTGGCAGAAATGACACATATGAGCAATAAGGTTTCGTGAAACGGCGTTACAGGGACGTTAATGTTTAAATGGTGCGGATGTTTCATTTGCAGTAACACAGACATACCGAGCAGCTACAGTGGCATAACTGCTAGGTCGTTGACCTGTCAGCGATGCAAAACATAACACCTTCAAGGACAACACAGACTATACATGACGTTCTTTAGTGGCGTCGTGTTTTCGCTTGCTTTTGTCTAACAGTAAACGGAACTAACTTCGTGTTCGTTTGCCACCATTACCACAAAATTTGAAGTTAGTTCCTCATTTTCAATTTCTACATTCTGAACAGGTATGACTACCCTTATTATATGGAAACTATTTGTTTTATGCTACTCCTCGAAGAAGAATACTAGCCCCGGACCGAAAGACAAAGAGCTAAAGAGATCACGAGGGAGAGACAATTTTTGCGTAGACAAAGTAATAGGAATCATATGGGATTGATAATGATAATGATAATGCTATTGTTATTTTGAAAGAACGTAACTCCAAACAATTTTGTGAGCTATAGTCGCGTTTTGATGAATTTACAATGCAAAGTTCGTAAGGCAAAACATTTCGCATCTGAGGTAACTTTATATCATGCAACATCAAAATGTTCAAATGTGGGTGAATTCCTAAGGGACCAAACTGCCGAGGTCATCGGTCCCTAGACTTAAACGCTACTTAATCTAACTAAAACAAACTTATGCTAAGAACAACACACTCACCCATGCCCGAGGGAGGACTCCAACCTCCGGCGGGGGCGGCCGTCCAATCTGTGACATAGCGCCTCAAACCACGCGGCCACTCCGCGCGGCGATGCAACATCACTCACATTCCGCTGTCGCAAGAGAAGAGTTAATTTGACACACAATTTATTTTTTAAAGCTCTGTATCAAGGACTCACTTCAAACAATCGAACAATTAAAGAGAAATCAAATAATTATTTCAATAATAGCCATAGCTAGAATACAGCGTTTGCTACGGTCGGTTCTAAGGCTAAAGTTTCAGACACAGCGGAGAGTATCACTTTAAGATACACACATTTTTTATGATGGATCATGTCCAGTTACGTCTAAGTACGGTCATTCACCAAATCATTCACAGTTACATTATTGTACGACATCGACACAAGAGGGCGAATTTCCACGACAGGTGATGATATTCTGTATTAATCCATGAAGGGGAAATATTGTTTCCAAAAGTATCGACAAGTACTTCCAAATTACAACTTTTTAAAATCTGAACAGTTCGGGTAGACGTTGTGTTGGCAGAAGAGCCAACACCGTGTTACTAGTGGAGGCCGAAATGCACGCGTTTTAGCTCACGCAGGCTGGCGTGAGGAGGGAAGGACTATACTGACGTAAGGTCTGGAACATGACAAGGAATTAGAATTCAGAAAGCGGACGTAATTAGTTTGATACTTAACTTTAATCCATTAATGATGAACGCCGCTCTTGACGGTACATGAGTCCCAATATTATCTGTTCAGAAGACATAGTAACTGAATATGGCGCCATGCTAGGTCGTAGCAAATGACGTAGCTGAAGGCTGTGCTAAACTGTCGTCTCTACAAATGAGAGCGTCTGTAGTCTACATCTACATCCATACTCCGCAAGCCACCTGACGGTGTGTGGCGGAGGGTACCCTGAGTACCTCTATCAGTTCTCCCTTCTATTCCAGTCTCGTATTGTTCGTGGAAAGAAGGATTGTCGGTATGCTTCTGTGTGGGCTCTAATCTCTCTGATTTTATCCTCATGGTCTCTTCGAGGGATAAACGTAGGAGGGAGCAATATACTGCTTGACTCTTCGGTGAAGGTATGTTCTCGAAACTCTAACAAAAGCCCGTACCGAGCTACTGAGCGTCTCTCCTGCAGGGTCTTCCACTGGAGTTTATCTGTCATCTCCGTAACGCTTTCGCGATTACTAAATGATCCTGTAACGAAGCGCGCTGCTCTCCGTTGGATCTTCTCTGTCTCTTCTATCAATCCTATCTGGTACGGATCCCACACTGCTGAGCAGTATTCAAGCAGTGGGCGAACAAGCGTACTGTAACTTACTTCCTTTGTTTTCGGATTGCATTTCCTTAGGATTCTTCCAATGAATCTGTCTGGCATCTGCTTTACCGACGATCAACTTTATATGATCATTCCATTTTAAATCACTCCTAATGCGTACTCCCAGATAATTTATGTAGTCAGTGAACCATCGCTAGCAAAGTCGGCTGTACAACTGGGGCGGGTGCTAGGGAGTCTCTCTAGATCTGCCGTATGGCGGCGCTCGGTCTGCAATCACTGATAGTGGCGACACGCGGGTCCGACGTATACTAACGGACCGCGGCCGATTTAAAGGCTACCACCTAGCAAGTGTGGTGTCTGGCGGTGACACCACAGACGTTCCAATCACGGCCGCATTGGCGCTGTTGCTTTCTTTTTCGTGGAGAAAACTGAGACATGACTAACCTTTCTAGACGTGCTTCAAAAATGATTATTTTCCCAACCTGAAGACGATTCAGATGACTTCGTTATGCAAGATTGTGCCCCGCCTGATTTTTCTAAGCACGCCCGACGTTACCTGAATCACACCATTCCAGGACGATGGATTGGAAGAGAAGGGGCAGAAGATGCACTTCATCGCTGGTCTCCAAACCTCACACTTGTGACTTTTATCTGTGTGGTTACGTAAAAGATAGAGTTTTAACCTCCCTGTGACTGACACTCTTGACAGTCTGCGACATCGCATTTTTGAAGCTGTGAATTCGATAATGAGAGACCAGCTGTGTGGCAGGAAATAAGCCACTCTTCTGATATTTGCCGTGTAACAAATGCTGCTCACACTGAATGCATAAAAATTCGATCTTTTCCCTTTCCAGGAACGTCGGATTTGTGTTGCTATCTTTTGCAGTTTGGAAGCAACGTTCCTGTGATACACTACTATGAAAACTGAATCCTCTGAAAATTTGTAATGGTACCCCTTTGCGCATTAAAACTATGAAAAGTAATGCCGTTGAAGCTACTATCCTCGCTGTTTCAGCAGCTCTCATGCCCAGCATATCAATGGTCCCAACCCATTTACCATTTCACTTTCAGCGACTTCAATTCCAAATCAAAGTTTCGTTCACAATAACAATCAACATAACTCAAGGTTACACGTTGAAACAAGTTAGAACTGATTTACGATCAACGCGTTTTTCGCATAGTTGTATGTTGTCCTTTCACGAACTGGTAGCTCAGAAAACTAGTTCATACTCTTACAACACAGTGTCCAAAAAACGAAAAATATTGTATATTCAGAAGTATTGTAATTGTATTTTATACAAAAGTTTAAAAAATAAATTAAAAACAAACATGAAAACAAAGGAGGGTTTTTCATACACATCGTACGTAATTTATTATACTTTCGAGTTATCTTCGAAGTGGGCGAAGTCGCAACGAGGATTCGAAATCTGCGTCCTGACACAATTCCCAGACATGTTCCTAATTAGGACGAATATCCAGTTTCCATACATATGCTGAGAAACACAGCCGGGTTCGCTAGTGCAGATACAACGCTCAACGAACTGGAGACATTACAAGTTGCAGAATGAGATTTTCACTCTGCAGCGGAGTGTGCGCTGAAATGAAACTTAATGGAAGATTAAAACCGTGTGCCGGACCGAAATTCGAACTCGGGACATTTGTCTTTCGGAGGCAAGTGTTCTACCGACTGAGCTACCCAAGCACAACTCACGACCCATCCTCACAGCTTTACCTCCGTCAGTACCTCATATCCTACCTTCCAAACTTCACAGAAGCTCTCCTGCGAACCTTGCAGAACTAGCACTCCTGGAAGAAAGGATATCGCGGACACTTTGTTTAGCCACAGCCTTGGGGATGTTTCCAGAGTGAGAATTTCACTTTGCAGCGGAGTGTGCTCTGATATGAAACTTGATGGCACCTTAAAACTGTATACCGGACCGGGATTCGAACTCGGGACATGTATCTTTCGCAGGGAAGTGCTCTACCGATTGAGCTACCCAAGCACGACACACGGCCCCTCCTCACAGCTTTACTTGCCGCAGTACCGCGTCACCTACCTTCCAAACTTCACAGAAGCTCTTCTAGAAACTTTCAAGAATAGCAAAACTGGAAGAAATGGTATTGCAGACACATGGCTCATATGAAACTTCCGGCACATAGTTTTGATCTGCCAGGAAGTTTCATATCAGGGACTTCGACTGCAGAGTGGAAATTTCGTTCTGGAAACATCCCCTAGGCTGTGGCTAAGCCATTTCTCTGCAATATCCTTTCTTCTAGTAGGGCTTATCTTGCAAATTTCGCAGGAGAGCTCCTACGAAGTTTGGAAGGTAGTAAATGAGGTACTGGTGGGAAAAGCTGTGAGAGGCATGCTGAGTCGTGCTTGGGTAGCCAAGTCGATAGAGGACTTGCCTGCGAAAGGTGAAGGTCCCCAGTTCGAGTTTCAGTCCGGCACACAGTTTTAATTTGCCAGGAAGTTACACTAACAGTTGCTTGCAGCTTGGTATTAAAATTTGTTTGAGCAAAATGCATGTGCTCCGCAAATTGATTATGATGTGTTATGCTCTACAATTGTTATTACTATTATTATAATTTGTACGCTTTCATTGCGTATGTATATGGGAGTTCGCTTAAAGCATGCGTATGTAAGCATTGAACAATTTATTGCTTTTAGAATAAAATTTTCACTCTACAGCGGAGTGTGCGCTGATATGAAACTTCCTGGCAGATGCAAACTGTGTGCCGGACCGAGACTGGAACTCGGGACCTTTGTCTTGCCCGCGAAAGGCAAAGGTCCCGAGTTCGAGTCTCGGTCCGGCACACAGTTTTAATCTGCCAGGAAGTTTCAATTTATCGTTTTGTCTGCTCAAGACACACTAACACGCCTCCTAGACACTGTGCGTAGGTATTTGCTGGTGACTGATATGTCTAGTGTTAAATCTACCTACAATGGGTTTGAATAATAAAATAAAATTAACCAGAACGTTCGTTATGTTTTGGTATCCAGATCTGATAATTGAATTTCTCACTCATAGTCAGCGATACGTAATTATCCTAAGAAATATACTTTATTCAGGACAGAATCGGCGCTCCACTTGCAGTTTAGAAATCTTTTATCACTGTTCCAGCAATAAGATATGCAACCTCGGAGTGCTATGAGTAAACTAGACTACAAAATAAAAATCGCTGAATTACCTCAAATCTGCACCCAAATGCACACTTTCTTCTGAAGAGATCTTTTCGACGTACACCTACACAGTGGACATGTACCATGTCCGTTCCTGATGTGAACCGTCGACTTTGAAAAACATTTTGGTAACTTATCGTAAATTCAATACCAGTTGTAAGTATCGTTTCCCAACACTATACTGTAAGCATTCATGCGACGAAGTGTGCATTGTCTACTTGGAATCAACGTCGCGCCGGCCGGGGTAGCCGAGCGGTTCTAGGCGCTTCAGTCCGGAAGCACGCTGCTGCTGCGATCGCAGGTTCGAATCCTGCCTCGGGCATGGATGTGTGTGATGTCCTTAGGTTAGTTAGGTTTAAGTAGTTCTAAGTTCTAGGCGACTGATGACCTCAGAAGTTAAGTCGCATAGCGCTCAGAGCCATTGGAATCAACGTCGCACACCAAACAATCATCACATCTCGCTGAGTGTAGACAACATACGACAGGCACGAACGGGTTTTGCTAGTGTTCTGTGGGTTTTGCTAGCCTGATCAAATATCAGGTTTCTATCAGCTGTTTTTCACGAATGGTGTCTGCAAATCCGCTCTCCGATTTCTTCTGCTTGATGAAGTGACGGTATCAATACTTTCGTAATATTTTTATTATGAAAAGCGTAACATTTCCTTACGGGCTAAAGTACCTAAAGTGTAAACCTTTAATTTACCTTTAGGGCAACCTATCATGCCTCGTTAATACCAGAGAAAAACAAACAGAGCTTCATGGTCAAAAGCTAATCCCCTACTGGCTGCAGATGTCAGTAGTGGGAAGATGTCCTTGCGGGATGCATCGAAACTCTACCAAATACCTTACAGATCCCTGAAACGGAGAACGGAAAACAAAAATTTTAACCAAAGACCGCCAGGCCCAGCGGGTAACAATATTGTAATAAAATCAACAGTGGCGTCAACTCTGCCGTTACTATGGACGCTGGTATTTTAGGAACGACATCGCAACCGTAATTCACATTGGAAACTTCTTCAGGACACCTCGGTGATGAAAAAGAAAGCAAGATGCTGCCTATCCACCATCGCCAGAATCAGTTCTGTGGTTAGTGAAAGACGGTTAGGAATATGTCGAGAAAGTGTTAAGAAATATTTTCATCTCTTGTTGCACACCAGCTAGGAGAACAAGTATTTCAGCCTGTGAAAATTTATAGCGTGAACGAGAGTGGACGTCAACTGGACAATGAAACCGGGAAGGTTTTCTTTGTTTTATTTGACCTCCACAGTTTAGACTCTATTTTTCCAACGAAACAAGCGTTAACGTAGAATACATAATCAAACAGAGAAAATACATAACCGCATACTTACAGAACTAAATTTTTTTCCACAACATGTTTAACTAATAGAATGATAAGTAAACAAGACATATTTATTTTATCAATTCACACTACTTCTTAAATTTAATAATAAGTGATACAGATAAATGAAGATATGAGTCCTATTGAAACCTACATATTTTTCCCTGCATTCTTAAGAAAATTGACGATTACTTAATAAAGGCGAGCGTGTCTAGAAACGAAAAGAGAAGACGCTGACTGAGGGAGGAGGAAACAATGCTCATAAAAGTCTTCAAAAATTCCGATTATCGCTTGTCTAATTTGGAACACGAAAGCAAGATGTAGTTTACATCCGCTTGTGATATTCGTAAATGTCGATTTTATACAGATCTACAGAAAACGAGGCATGATTAAAGAGGAGTCGAATGACGGTAGGAATCGTAGATCTGCTTAAATGCGTCCACATAAACCACGGCCTTGTGGGAATTTGAGGCTGTAGCGCCGCATAATACCCATCTTTCGTTTGTTGGGTCACAGTCCACATATCTCGCCACTGCTATTTTACCTAGCTCTTGACTTCACGTAAGTAATCTGTGTACGGTAATTTCAAATCGTGAACAGTTCCTGCTGAGGCATCTTGCGCCGACCGGCCGGCCGGGGTGGACGAGCGGTTCTAGGCGCTACAGTCTGGAACCGCGCGACCCCTACGGTCGCAGGTTCGAATCCTGCCTCGGGCATGGATGTGTGTGATGTCCTTAGGTTAGTTAGGTTTAAGTAGTTCTAAGTTCTAGGGGACTGATGACCTCAGAAGTTGAATCCCATAGTACTCAGAGCCATTTGAAACATCTTGCGTCGCTAAGACAACTTCCTCATTATAGCGGATGCCACAGCAGAATGAATATCTGCCCTCTCCGTCAGCGATTATATTCCAGTATAATGGTTGGTTGTTTAATTCCATCCTCGTTGTTGAATACGTTTAACAACACTGGAAGTCGGACACGATTACCATCTTTAAGAAGGAAGATGAAGATACAAACTCAATTGCTCCCAAAATTGCCAAAGTGTCCGTTCAAAAACTGAGACACATTTAGCCAGTTTGTAGGTTTTACTGATTTGAGGGCAAAGAAAAGCACATCCAGTGTACTCCTCTTGTGAAATTTCTGGTCCATTAGTTTATATGCAGATATAACCGGGCTGCAGAGTTTCAACGAGATGATTAAATCCACAATTTATGTTAACACTCAGCCAGCTTGTTATATTATAATAGTAGGCCACCATCTGTCAGCTGAGTGTATTAAGGTCGTATTCAGATAAAGGAAAATGTGAGAAACATCGCATAGAAAGTATGATAAGACACCAATAAGGCAAAGCTGGTGCAGACAGCGAGAATTTTAGTTCTTCTGTTGGAGGCATACCATAATTGGTAAATTCAGACTTTACTCTTACAGACAGGACTAACCATTAAGGTAATTCCTTGAATGAAAATATATCTGACGGCGCTACGCGTTTAATTGTTTAGAGCATCTCTCTTGCCTTCACTAAAAGAGCGATTGTAGGCTCGAAAACATGACTCCGAGACATCTACATTTACATCTAATCTTCAAACCACCGCGAGTACATGGCAGAGAGTACGTTCCAATTTACAGTTATTAGGGTTTCTTCCCTTTCTATTCACGTGTGGAGCGCGGGAAGAATGATTGAGTGCCTCTGTGCGTGGTGTAATTATTCTAACCTTGTCCTGACGATCATTCCGCGAGCGATACGTAGGGGTTGAGGTATATTCCTAGGGTCATCATTTCACTCCGGTTCTTGAAACTTCGTTAGCACACTTTCTCGGGATAGTTCACGTCCATCTTCAAGCCTGCCAGTTCACTGTAACTCTCTCTCCAAGGGACAACAAATCTGTGACCATTCGTGCTGCCCTTCTCTGTAAACGTTCAATGTTCCCTCTGAGTCCTGTCTGGTACGGATCCCACACACAGGAGCAATATTCTAGATTGGGTCGCACGAGTGGTTTGTAAGCAATCTCCTTCTTCTTCTTCTTCTTCTTCTTGCGTTACGGCCTCCGTAGGACCACGGGTAGCCCCTTCGTGGACTGCATTTTCCTCTTCTTCTCCCAGAACCTCTTCATTCTTTCTCTTCTTCTCTCCCTTTCTTCTTCCGAGATCTTCAGTTTCCGTTTCTCCTGTCGGCTCCACTGGTGACTCTCTAATCTTTTACTGTATTCTTCTCTGTCATTGATCTCCGGCATATTGGTCGATGTGTATTTGTTCCTCCAATTTTCCTTTCCTTCGACCTTGATCCCCAATTCCAACCAGTCCTTCCGAAGTTCAACAATCCACTTGGTTCCTGTCTTTCCCCTTGTCCTCCCTGTTATTTCCCACACTCTCTTCGTCATTCTGTCCATACTCATCCTAACTACATGTCCAGCAAACCTTGCCCTTTTGAGTCTGATTTCCCTGGATATTGTTCTCATGTTCCAGTACAATTCTTCCCTAGGTCTTCGCATCCACCTCTCTCCACCTCTTTTGGGACCTAGTATTTTTCTCAGTATTAGTCTCTCTTCTTTCTCTAGTTGTTCTGCCCCACTTCTTCCGAGTGTCATCGTCTCAGCAGCATGTAATACTGCATTCCTCACCATTGCCTTGTAGTGGCTTATCTTTGCCTCTGTGGATATATTCTTTTTATTGTATATGTCTCTCCTCATGCAGAAGGCTGACCTCATCTACTTTATCTCTTTGTTATTCCCTCCTTGCTCCTGTTCCTTCCTGTTATAAATCTCCTGTGTGGAGTGTTTACACTTCCCCGTATTCTACCAATAAACTGAAGTCTACCACCTAGTCTACATGAACATTCCATTTCATATCCCTACAAATTATTACACCCAGGCATTGGTATGAGTTGGCCGATTCCAACCTGAATTATTGATGTTATAGTCATAGGATACTTCGTTTTTCGTTTTGTGAAGTGCACAGTTTTACATTTCTGAACATTTAGAGAAAGTGCCAATCTTTGCACTACTCTGAAATCTTATGATCTGACTGAATATTTATGCAGCTTCTTTCAGACAGTACGTCATTACAGATAACTGCATCATCTGCAAAAAGTCTGGATGTTACTATTAATATTGTCCGCAAGATCGCTAATATACAATATGAACAGCAAAGATCCCAACACGCTTCTCTGGGGCACACCCGAAGTTACTACTATATCTGATGGTGGCTCTCTATCCAAGATAACGTGCTGCGTCCTCCTTAGCAATAAGTCTTTAATCCAGTCAGAAATTTCACTTGATACCCCATATAATGGAACTGTTGACAATGAGCGTAGGTGTGGTACAGAGTCAAGTACTTTTTGGAAATCAAGAAATACTGCATATACATGACTGCCTTCATCCAAAGCTTTCATTATGTCATGTGAAAAAAATGCGAATTTGGTGTCACATGATCGATGTTTCCGGAATTCATGCTGGTTGGCAAAGAGAAGATCATTTTGTTGAAGATACCTCATCATGTTTGAACTCTGAATCTGTTCTAAGATTCTACGATAAATCGATGTCAAGGATATTGGACGGTAATTCTGTGGATCATTTCTACTGTCCTTGTTGTAGACGGGTGTTACCTGTGCTTTCTGCCAACCACTGGGCAAGGTTTTTGTTCGAGGGATCTGCGATAGATTATAGTTAGAATGGGGGATGACTCACCCGCAAATTCAGTGCACAATTTGATAGGGATTCTACCAGGCCTTGGAGCTTTGTTCAATTTTAACTATTTCAGCTGTTTTTCAACATCACTACACTAATACTGATTACACTCATCTTTCCAGTTGTAGAAGGGTTAAATTGGGGCAGTTCTCCGGGTATTCCTTTGTAAAGGCACATTTGAAAACAGAGTTAAGTATTGCACCTTTGGCTTTGCTACCCCCAATTTCAGTTACTGTTTCTTTCGCTAGGGACTGGACACTAATTTTGGTACCATTAACAACCTTTATATACGACCAGAATTTCTTTAGGTTTTGTGAAAAATCATTTAACAATATTCGGCTACGGTAGTCATTGAAGGCTTCACGCATTGCCCTCTTGACAGCCAATCGCCCTTTCACTCGGAATCTTTCTATCTATAATCCTATGCTTTCTTTTGAACCTATTAAGCAGTAATCCCCCCCATGAAGCATTGACCTTGCCGTTGGTGGGGAGGCTTGTGTGCCTCAGCGATACAGATGGCCGTACCGTAGGTGCAACCACAACGGAGGGGTATCTGTTGAGAGGCCAGACAAACGTATGGTTCCTGAAGAGGGGCAGCAGCCTTTTCAGTAGTTGCAGGGGCAACAGTCTGGATGATTGACTGATCTAGCCTTGTAACATTAACCAAAATGGCCTTGCTGTGCTGGTACTGCGAACGGCTGAAGGCAAGGGGAAACCACAGCCGTAATTTTTCCCGAGGACATGCAGCTTTACTGTATGATTAAATGATGATGGCGTCCTCTTGGGTAAAATATTCCGGAGGTAAAATAGTCGCCCATTCGGATCTCCGGGCGGGGACTACTCGAGAGTACGTCGTTATCAGGAGAAAGAAAACTGGCGTTCTACGGATCGGAGCGTGAAATGTCAGAACCCTTAATCGGGCAGGTAGGTTAGAAAAGTTAAAAAGGTAAATGGATAGGTTGAAGTTAGATAAAGTGGGAATTAGTGAAGTTCGGTGGCAGGAGGAACAAGACTTTTGGTCAGGTGAATACAGGGTTATAAATACAAAATCAAGTAGGGGTAACGCAGGAGTAGGTTTAATAATGAATAAAAAAATAGGAGTGCGGGTTAGCTACTACAAACAGCATAGTGAACGCATTATTGTGGCCAAGATAGACACAAAGCCCATGCCTACTACAGTAGTACAAGTTTATATGCCAACTAGCTCTGCAGATGATGAAGAAATTGATGAAATGTATGATGAGATAAAAGAAATTATTCAGGTAGTGAAGGGAGACGAAAATTTAATAGTCATGGGTGACTGGAATTCGAGATTAGGAAAAGGGAGAGAAGGAAACATAGTAGGTGAATATGGATTGGGGGGGAAGAAATGAAAGAGGAAGCCGCCTGCTAGAATTTTGCACAGAGCATAACTTAATCATAGCTAACACCTGGTTCAAGAATCATAAAAGAAGGTCTTATACATGGAAGAATCCTGGTGATACTAAAAGGTATCAGATAGATTATATAATGGTAAGACATAGATTTAGGAACCACGTTTTAAATTGTAAGACATTTCCAGGGGCAGATGTGGACTCTGGCCACAATTTATTGGTTATGAACTGTAGATTAAAACTGAAGAGACTACAAAAAGGTGGGAATTTAAGGAGATGGGACCTGGATAAACTGAAAGAACCAGAGGTTGTACAGAGTTTCAGGGAGAGCATAAGGGAGCAATTGACAGGAATGGTGGAAAGACATACAGTAGAAGAAGAATGGGTAGCTCTGAGGGATGAAGTAGTGAAGTCAGCAGAGGATCAAGTAGGTAAAAAGACGAGGGCTAGTAGAAACCCTTGGGTAACAGAAGAAATACTGAATTTAATTGATGAAAGAAGAAAATATAAAAATGCAGTAAATGAAGCAGGTAAAAAGGAATACAAACGTCTCAAAAATGAGATCAACAGGAAGTGCAAAATGGCTAAGCAGGGATGGCTAGAGGACAAAAGTAAGGATGTAGAGGCTTATCTCACTAGCGGTAAGATAGATACTGCCTACAGGAAAATTAAAGAGACCTTTGGAGAGAAGAGACCCACTTGTATGAATATCAACAGCTCAGATGGCAACCCAGTTCTAAGCAAAGAAGGGAAGGCAGAAAGGTGGAAGGAGTATATAGAGAGTCTATACAAGGGCGATGTACTTGAGGACAATATCATGGAAACGGAAGAGGATGTAGATGAAGACGAAATGGGAGATAAGATACTGCGTGAAGAGTTTGACAGAGCACTGAAAGACCTGACTCGAAACAAGACCCCGGGAGTAGACAACATTCCATTAGAACTACTGACAGCGTTGGGAGAGCCAGTCATGACAAAACTCTACCATCTGGTGAGCAAGATGTATGAGACAGGCGAAATTCCCTCAGACTTCAAGAAGAATATAATAATTCCAATCCCAAAGAAAGCAGGTGTTGGCAGATGTGAAAATTACCGAACTTCAGTTTAATATGTCACAGTTGCAAAATACTAACACGAATTCTTTACAGACGAATGGAAAAACTGGTAGAAGTTGACCTCGGGGAAGATCAGTTTGGATTCCGTAGAAATGTTGGAACACGTGAGGCAATACTGCCCCTACGATTTATCTTAGAAGAAAGATTAAGAAAAGGCAAACCTACGTTTCTAGCATTTGTAGACTTAGAGAAAGCTTTTGACAATACTGGAATACTCGCTTTCAAATTCTAAAGGTCGCAGGGGTAAAATACAGGGAGCTAAAGGCTATTTACAATTTGTACAGAAACCAGATGGCAGTTATAAGGGTCGAGGGGCATGAAAGGGAAGCAGTGGTTAGGAAAGGAGTGAGACAGGGTTGTAGACTCTCCTCGATGTTATTCAATCTGTATATTGAGCAAGCAGTAAAGGAAACAAAAGAAAAACTCGGAGTAGGTATTAAAATCCATGGAGAAGAAATAAAAACTTTGAGGTTCGCCGATGACATTGTAAATCTGTCAGAGACAGCAAAGGACTTGGAAGAGCAGTTGAACGGAATGGACAGTGTCTTGAGAGGAGGATATAAGATGAACATCAACGAAAGCAAACAAGGATAATGGAATGTAGTCGAATTAAGTCGGGTGATGCTGAGGGAATTAGATTAGGAAATGAGACACTTAAAGTAGTAAAGGAGTTTTGCTATTTAGGGAGTAAAATAACCGATGACGGTCGAAGTAGAGAGGATATAAAATGTAGACTGGCAATGGCAAGGAAATCGTTTCTGAAGAAGAGAAATTTGTTAACATCGAATATAGATTTAAGTGTCAGGAAGTCGTTTCTGAAAGTATTTGTATGGAGTGTAGCCATGTATGGAACTGAAACATGGACGATAACCAGTTTGGACAAGAAGAGAATAGAAGCTTTCGAAATGTGGTGCTACAGAAGAATGCTGAAGATAAGGTGGGTAGATCACGTAACTAATGAGAAGGTATTGAATGGGATTGGGGAGAAGATACCTTTGTGGCACAACTTGACTAGAAGAAGGGATCGGTTGGTAGGACATGTTCTGAGGCATCAAGGGATCACAAATTTAGCATTGGAGGGCAGCGTGGAGAGTAAAAATCGTAGAGGGAGAGCAAGAGATGAATACACTAAGCAGATTCAGAAGGATGTAGGTTGCAGTAGTTACTGGGAGATGAAGAAGCTTGCACAGGATAGAGTAGCATGGAGAGCTGCATCAAACCAGTCTCAGGACTGAAGACCACAACAACAACAACAACATGCAGTAATCTACGTTTCTTTAGAAGTTTCTTTACAGTGACTGTATACTATGGAGAGTCCATCTCATTATGGACTGTACTACTGGGTACGTATCTACGCATGGTCAACTATTCTTTTAAACTTGAGCCATGTTTCCTCTATATGCTCCTGCCCTGTGCTGCAAGTTCGAAGTTCCTCATTGAGATACGATGCTGCCTACTTCTTATCTACTTTACTGAACGTATATACTTTCTGCTTGTTTTAGTTCTCCTTTGTATTTTGGTAATCATTGTTGCCAGAACAGCATCCAGGTCAATGATACCAGTTTGGATGTGGACATTGTCAAAGAGGTTGTAAGTAGGCTATTTAGGTTTTTATGTTGGTAACGCCACGTAGCGTTCTGTATTAAAATCACTGGCTGCGCTGTATGCAGTCTGTGGCCGGTTGGACTCATTGTTGGAATATTCGCTATTGTAGTGTTGGGCAGTTGCATGTGAACAGTGCGTAGCGTTGCGCACAGTGTTGCCAATTTAGCGACTTTGTCGCTAGAAATGGCGACTTTTGCCTTCGTCTTAACGACAAAATAAACTTTTTAGCGACACAGATTATTTAGTGACTTACCTGGCGACTTTTGGAGTACTAACGACTTTTGAAATAGAAATCCAAAGTATTTTAGTCCAGTATTTTCATTAGCAAAACTAAGATTTGAACTATAGAATGGGTACTACACTGACTTTTTTCTAGATTTACTATGTTAAATTAAGTTCTTAGCAGATCCTGTAGCATTGTTCAGCATTTAGTACACATGAATGTGGGAATTGCCTACAGAGAAGAAAACCTTGACTATAGAACAATTCATTGTTCCTTACCCACTAGCCTGTTAACGTCGATAGCGTATCGATCTATAATTCTTCAACTTTTGAACTCCCTTTATTTTTCGAATTGACAAAAAACATACGTAATATTAAGTATAATAAAATACATTTCTGTCTAGCAACCTCTAATTTTTCGAAATGTTAACACGCAATCAAATTATTACCACATGCACAGTGGTAACGCAAGAACAATTCGGTGGGGGTATCTCAGACATTATTACGTTTTAAACAATGAACTATAGGACTGATATCGAGTTACCGAATGAGTAGATTGTTTCATGACCTCTAGTTCACCTGAGTTTTAATGTATTTTCAGTGATTATAAATTGGTGAAACTTATGTTATGGTGGCTTACATAATGGATTTATCGCAGAAGAAGAAGCAGTACGCTCAAAAATATCGGGATGTGTGGGAAGCAGAACCTGAATTCAATGGGTGGCTGAAATCAGTCGTTGGAGACTTATCCAAGGCAAGATGTCAAGTATGTGCAACAGAGTTTTATGCTAAATTGTGTGATATTAGAAAGCATTCGGAAACTATTAAGCATAAACAAAAAATTGATTTGAAAAAAACCACAAACCACTTTACCTGTGAAAATTGTTCTCAAAGCTACAGTTAGAATTGCAAGCACAGCGGAAGGCGCCATTTCTTTATTTATTGCTGAACATTGGTCTATTTTATCTGTAGATTATTTAGGAATACTGTGCAAGAAGGTGTTTTCCAGTGATGAGGGCGCTAAAAACATGCAATTACATCGTACAAAGTGCACTAACATTATAACTGAAATTTTGACTCCATATTTTACACAATCATTGGTTGAAGATATAGGTAACCAAAAATACAGTGTACTAATAGATGAATCCACAGATGTATCTTTATCTAAAATGATTGGTATCGTTATATGGTACTATAGTGTAAACAACCAAACCATTAGATCAGCATTTCTCAAACTCGCTGTAGTAGAAACTGCAGATGCAAGAAATCTGGCTGCTGTTCTTGTGAATTCTTTGAAAGATCTCAAACTTCCAATCGCTAATATGGTAGGAATTGGCACAGATAATGCTTCTGCAATGGTTGGAATAAACAATGAGCTTTTCGAACAACTCGCAAGAGAGAATATGATTTGAAGCATTTGGTACTGATCCGTTGCATTTGTCACTCTCTTCAGCTTCAGCATTTGTCACTCTCTTCAGCAGAACAATTGGTTCTCCATTTCACCCAAAAGACAAGAGGAATATAAAAAGGTTTATGAGACAGTAAATTGTGGAAAACAGCCACTAAAAATTTTGAAGGTCTGTGCAACACGTGGGCTTTCAATTGAACCAGGAATAAAAAGAATTCTGGAGCAGTGGGAAGAACTAAAGCTACATTTTTCACTTGCCGTGGTTCAAGACAATTGTTACACTGCCGATCTTTTGTACAAGATGTATTGTGACGACTCAAATCATCTTTACATGTTTTACCTTAAACATGCTCTAAAAGAGCTACAAATAGCAATAAAAGCTTTTGAAGGAGAAGACAATGACCCCACTAAATTACTAGATACACTTGTATTTCTCATGCAGTCACTCGGACAAAACATAGTTTTTCCAACTGTTGATTTGTTGACAACACCTGTTCCAAGTGAATGTATGTATGCAAATCCGAACCTTGGTTTTATGTTTGAACAGAAATTGTCGGAGTCAAGTTTGTTTGAAGAAAATAAAGTTTATTTTAAGAAGAGATGCATTCAGTTTAGTCTGAAACTCATAAAAGAAATTCAACAAAGACTGCCAAGTAACGTTACGATCCCGAAAAAACTGTCAATGCTGAATGTTGAAGAAACACTAAAAGTGAATAAAAATAATGCTGTAGCGGATGCAGCCAAAGAATTGGGTTTACGTGGCGATTTCATAGACGGTATGCTGCAAGAATGGCATAATATCAACTTCATTAGGTGTAATAACACTACTAACACTGTTCGATTTTGGAGTGAGGTTTTGCAGTATAAAAATGCTGCAGGGGAGAATCAAATGGGCTCTGAGCACTATGGGACTTAACTTCTAAGGTCATCAGTCCCCTAGAACTTAGAACTACTTAAACCTAAATAACCTAAGGACATCACACACATCCATGACCGAGGCAGGATTCGAACCTGCGACCGTAGCGGTCGCGCGGTTCCAGACTGTAGCGCCTAGAACCGCTCGGCCACCTCGGCCGGGAGGGGAGAATCCTTTTTCTTTGATTTCACAGTTAGCAATGACTGTTCTATACCTACCGCATTGAAATGCAGAAGTGGAAAGAATATTCAGTTCTATGAACATTATAACAACTAAACAACGTAACAGATTATCGTTAAAGACAATTAATGCTTCGATCATATTGAGAGACCAGCTGAAGAAACAAAATAAAGGTTGTGCATCTTTTGACATACCGTCAGACGTATTGGAACTTATTGCAACGAACAAAAGTTACTCTTTTGCGACAAAACCAGTCGAACTGCAACATCACCTTTTGAGCGACGTTCAACCCTCTACATCAACTACAGTTCTGTCAGAGCATGAAACAGAAGAGTTATTCGATCTTCTGAGTGACGACGATGAGCAGTTCACATACCGATGTGTATATATTTTGTAACCTAATTTGAGCTCTTGCTTTCTTTTGTTACACATATAGTTGTATATTTCTAATATATTTGACTACTGTGATTGAAAGAACAATTTATGTGTTGTGTCAATTATGATAACATGTTTAATTAAACGTTAGCGTGTTTTATATGTATGTTGTTGCAAGCGATGCGTCATTTAATTAAGACAATATAGCAATTACATATGACACAATTTTTATTAATGTTTTATTAGCCCCCCACTGGCTTATTGCACCATTCACAGCACGAAATTTTCAGTACACCCCTAGTAAAATCAGTTTTAGCGACTTTCTAGCGACTTTTGATATTGAAGCTAGCGACTCGGGTTTTTTAGAGTTGGCAACACTGGTTGCGCAGTTGGAGGTGAGCTGCCAGCAGTGGTGGACGTGGGGACAGAGATGCCAGAGTTTTGAGAGCGGACGATATGGAGGTGTGTCCGTCAGGAAGAGGAAATTTGTAAGACTGGATATCATGAACTGATATATATATATATATATATATATATATATATATATATATATATATATATATATATATATATATATATATTATGACTTCTGAACACTATTAAGGTAAATACATTGTTTGTTCTTTATCAAAATCTTTCATTTGCTAACTATGCCTATCATAGTGCCTTCCATAGTTACAATCTTTTATTTAGCTGGCAGTATTGGCGCTCGCTGTATTGCAGTAGTTCCAGTAACGAAGATTTTTGTGAGGTGAGTGATTCATGAAAGGTATAGGTTATTGTTAGTCACGGACATTCTTTTGTAAGGATTATTGAAAGTCAGACTGCGTTGCGCTAAAAATACTGTATGCCAGTTTAGTCATGATCAGAATACGTAAAGAGAGAAATGTCTGAGTACGTTCAGTTTCACTCAGCTGTCTTTGTAGCAAATCGTAGAAGTTTACCAGCACAGTCATTCATAATTTTTCTAAGGGGACGTTTTAAAGTCAGTTCTATTTGTTATCATTACCTCCAATATGTTTCCATCAAAAGAGTGGGGTTCCAAACTATCTGTTCTAGGTAGTTTTCGGAAAAGGTATTTAGTAATGTTTCACCGATCACTGATCACGCCCACCACTTACTGTTGTGTTGTGGTCTTCAGTCCTGAAACTGGTTTGATGCAGCTCTCCATGCTACTCTATCCTGTGCAAGCTTCTTCATCTCCCAGTACCTACTGCAGCCTACATCCTTCTGAATCTGCTTAGTGTGTTCATCTCTTGGTCTCCCTCTACGATTTTTACCCTCCACACTGCCCTCCAGTACTAAATTCGTGATCCCTTGATGCCTCAGAACATGTCCCACCAACCGATCCCTTCTTCTAGTCAAGTTGTGCCACAAACTCCTCTTCTCCCCAATACTATTCAATACCTCCTCATTAGTTACGTGATCCACCCATCTAATCTTCAGCATTCTTCTGTATCACCACATTTCGAAAGCTTCTATTTTCTTCTAGTCTAAACTATTTATTGTCCATGCTTCACTTCCATACATGGCTACACTCCATACAAATACTTTCAGAAACGACTTCCTGACACTTAAATCAATACTCGTTGTTAACAAATTACTCTTCTTCAGAAACGCTTTCCTTGCCATTGCCAGTCTACATTTTATATCCTCTCTACTTCGACCGTCATCAGTTATTTTACTCCCTAAATAGCAAAACTCCTTTACTATTTTAAGTGTCTCATTTCCTAATCTAATTCCCTCAGCATCACCCGACTTAATTCGACTACATTCCATTATCCTCGTTTTGCTTTTGTTGATGTTCATCTTATACCCTCCTTTGAAGACACTGTCCATTCCGTTCAACTGCTCTTCCAAGTCCTTTGCTGTCTCTGACAGAATTACAATGTCATCGGCGAATCTCAAAGTTTGTATTTCTTCTCCATGGATTTTAATACCTACTCCGAACTTTTCTTTCCTTTCCTTTACTGCTTGCTGAATATACAGATTGAATAGCATCGAGGAGAGGCTACAACCCTGTCTCACTCCCTTCCTAACCACTGCTTCCCTTTCATGTCCCTTGACTCTTATAACTGCCATCTGGTTTCTGTACAAATTGTAAATAGCCTTTCGCTCCCTGTATTTTACCCCTGCGACGTACAGAATTTGAAAGCGAGTATTCCAGTTAACATTGTCAAATGCTTTCTCTAAGTCTACAAATGCTAGAAACATAGGTTTGCCTTTCCTTAATCTTTCTTCTAAGATAAGTCGTAAGGTCAGTATTGCCTCACGTGTTCCAACATTTCTACCGAATCTAAACTGATGTCCCCCGATGTCGGCTTCTACCAGTTTTTCCATTCGTCTGTAAAGAATTCGTGTTAGTATTTTGCAGGTGTGACTTATTAAACCGATGGTTCGGTAATTTCCACATCTGTCAACACCTGCTTTCTTTGGGATTGGAATTATTATATTCTTCTTGAAGTCTGAGGGAATTTCGCCTGTCTCATACATCTTGCTCACCAGATGGTAGAGTTTTGTCAGGACTGGCTCTCCCAAAGCTGTCAGTAGTTCTAATGGAATGTTGTCTACTCCCGAGGCCTTGTTTCGACTCAGGTCTTTCAGTGCTCAGTATCATATCTCCAATTTCATCTTCATCTACATCCTCTTCTATTTCCATAATATTGTCCCCAAGAACATCGCCCCTGTATAGACCCTCTATATACTCCTTCCACCTTTCTGCTTTCCCTTCTTTGCTCAGAACTAGGTTTCCATCTGAGCTCTTGATATTCAAGCAAGTGGTTCTCTTTTCTCCAGATGTCTCTTTAATTTTCCTGTAGGCAGTATCTATGTTACCCCTAGTGAGATAAGCCTCTACATCCTTACTTTTGTCCTCTAGCCATCTCTGCTTAGCCATTTTGCACTTCCTGTCGATTTCATTTTTGAGACTGTTGTATTTCTTTTTGCCTGCTTCACTTACTGCATTTTTGTATTTTCTCCTTTCATCAATTAAATTCAGAATCTCTTCTGTTACCCAAGGATTTCTACTAGCCCTCGTCTTTTTACCTACTTGATCCTCTGCCGCCTTCACTATTACATTCCTCAAAGCTATCCATTCTTCTTCTACTGTATTTCTTTCCCCCATTCCTGTCAATTGTCCCCTCATGCTCTCCCTGAAACTCTGTACAAACTCTGGTTCTTTCAGTTTATCCAGGTCGCATCTCCTTAAATTTCCACATTTTAGCAGTTTCTTCAGTTTTATCTACAGTTCATAACCAATAGATTGTGGTCAGAGTCCACATCTGCCCCTGGAAATGTCTAACAATTTAAAACCTGGTTCCTAACTCTATGTCTTACCATTATATAATCTATCTGATACCTTCTAGTATCTCCATGGTTCTTCCATGTATATAACCTTCTTTCATGATTCTTGAAACAAGTGTTAGCTATGATTAAGTTATGCTCTGTGCAAAATTCTACCAGGCGGCTTCCTCTTTCGTTTCTAAGCCCCAATCCATATTCACCTACTATGTTTCCTTCTCTCCCTTTTCCTAATCTCGAATTCCAGTCTCCCATGACTATTAAATTTTCGTCTCCCTTCACTACCTGAATAATTTCTTTTATCTCATCATACATTTCATCAATTTCTTCATCATCTGCAGAGCTAGTTGGCATATAAACTTGTACTACTGTAGCAGGCATGGGCTTTGTGGCTATCTTGGCCACAATAATGCGTTCACTATGCTGTTTGTAGTAGCTAACCCGCACTCCTATTTTTTAAATCATTATTAAACCTACTCCTGCATTACCCCTATTTGATTTTGTATTTATAACCCTGTATTCACCTGACCAAAAGTCTTGTTCCTCCTGCCACCGAACTTCACTAATTCCCACTATATCTAACTGTAACCTATCCATTTCCCTTTTTAAATTAAATTGAAATTTTCCCAATTGATAGCCGGTCTGCAGGAGAGCTTCTGTGAAGTTTAGAAGGTAGGAGACGGGATACTGGCAGAACTGAAGTTGTGAGGACGAGTTGTGAGTCGTGCTTGGGTAGCTCAACTGGAAGAGCACTTGCCCGCGAAAGGCAAAGGCCCGAGATCGAGTCTTGGTCCACCACACAGTTTTAATTTGGCAGGAAGTTTCATATCAGCGCAGACTTCGCTGCAGAGCGAAAATTTCATTCTGGATTTTACAGATTCAACTGCAACATCATCACAAAGTAATTTGGCAACAATCATTTCGTAGACTATATCTTGCAGCAGAAAACACTCACTCGCGTCAGACCAAGCACGGCAACAGAAGAATGCCAACACTGTTGCTGTAGCTGACCGTGTCGACCACATCCTCCCCTTCAGGCAGCAGTACCTGTGGTTCGGAACGCTCCCCATGTACGTGAAACAATGCTGTGATCAGTACAAACTCCTGGGCTACTCTCTTCACGCTTCGTCCACCCCGTTTTTTGATGATTCTTCCCCATATGAAGTCATCCACATGTTGTCTGCAGGGCATGTGTGCATCGAAATTGCTCGCTGACTGACACAGACTGTATTTTTTCCTTCATTTATCTGCCTCGTGTTGTGGGGTCGACCCCATTTGACGCTATATTCACGGTGACGTCCAACTTTCTCTGACCAGGAGACTGGCATCATGCCCCGCCATTTTAATTCATTTTCACCTGAGCTGTTAATATGTTACATTAATTTATGTACCCCATCCTTAAGTTCTGCAGAGAAGTATATAATTTAGTATACTTGCATCGGTACATGTATTCAGTTTCATATTGGCGGAAAAACGCTTTTTTGTTTGCAGAAGACCCAGATCCAAGTGTCTCCTCCATGCACAGCCTCAAATATTTACGACCACAGTACCTTTTCTAATAAAGGATCGGTTTTCTTTATTTTACAGCCTCAGATATGTACTTACCACAAAATGAAAACAGCACACTAACCTTCTCAGCACAACCAATAGTAAAAACAGTTCAGCGACTGTCGAGATGTCTTAACAGTGCTCCCTGAACGATATCTATTTTAATATAAAGCTGAAAATATGTATGTGTATCTAGTAATTCCTCCCAGGCCCCTGCACCAAAGCGGACCAAATTTGGGACATGAGAGGGCCAACATATGAGGTTGCCCTATACAACAGGTGTGTTGTGTGGGAATAGTATCGACCTGCTCTGCAGGACAGCTTACATGTCAGGGCCAAGGAATGGTTTTTACAGCCACTAAAAAGTAGGATGCCAAGCACAACAGGGGTGTCTGTATTGGTGTAGTATTGGCCTGGTTTGGGAAAAAAGGGTTTCCAAGTCATTAGCATGGCCTATATGGTTGTGCTGCATGCATTAGGGACATGTTGTGCGTGTAGCACCAGCCTGTTTTATCAACCTCTCTTGGAGGGGCTACACATGTGGATGGTCGTACTTGGGGGAATGTTTAGTTCGATAGAAGAGGAAATGGACAGAGAGAGAGGGGCAGGTGGGAGGCTATGGATAGGCAGAGAAGAGGGCAGGAGAGGATGGGTAGGGAGAGAGGGGTAGGAGAGGATGCACAAAGAGAGAGAGACAGAGGAAGAGATGGACAGAAAAAGATGGGTGGGGGAGATTGATAGAGAATGAGGGGGTGGAGGAGATGTACAGAGAGAGAGGGAGGAGGAGATGGACAGAAAGCTGGGAAGGAAGAAGAAGTGGGCTAAGGCATATGCACATTATATGTGATATACATGCATGCAGGTGAAGCCATGAGAAAAATGCTATATATGTATATAAAAAGAAGAGTGCATCTGTGTATGTCTGGTATCGATCAATTTCAATCAAATTTGGTACAGATATATCAGACCCCACTGGTATAAGCACTGTGGGGTTTATAACCCTCTAGCTCCAATAGGGCAGGAGATATGGGCAAAAATGTTTCTTCCAACTCCTGGTGTATAAGCTGCCCTGCACAACAGGCATGTTGTGTGGGAACAGTATCGGTCTGCTAAATAAATTTGCTTTGAAGGGCAGCCTACATGTCAGGAGCAAGAAACGGGAGCTGAAATGTAGGCAGTCCTGCTTGAAGGTGTGTTAGAGAAGTGTAGGCATGCTTTATCGAGCGGCTTTGCATGGTGCCATGTAGGTCAGGGGCAAATAAATGACTGCTAAGCTCCTGATTTGTAGACTGCCCTGTATGACAGACTTGTTGTGGGACTAGCATCAACCTACCTTACTGATCTGTAATGCATGGGCTGCACATGCTGACGACCATGGCTGGGGACAATTTGAGATGTATAGAGGAGAGAATGGACATAGCGAGGTGAGAAGGAACGAGACAAAGAGTGGGGAAATGATGTGAGAGGCAAGTGGAAGGTGTGGAGGGCTAGTGGACAGATGATGAAGGAAGAGGGGGATGCGGAGACAGAAAGAGAGAGGGGAGGAGGATGTGGTCAGAGGGAGGGGCAAAGAAGATATGGTATGACAGCCTACATGTCATAAAAAAAGGGTTTCAATGCACTTGGCATAGGCTGTCCTGCATGAGAGGTGTTTTTTGGAAGTAGTAAGAGCCTGCGTTGTCAACCTGTTTTTTAGAGGCAACATGTGCAGATGGGCACACCTGAACGATGGTTAAGATGGATGGAGAAGCAGATGGAGAAAAGCGGGGGCAACAGGGAATAGACAGGGAGGGAAGGGCGCAGGAATGGGTAGGGAGAGATGGGGTAGGAGAAAATACAAAGATAAAGACAGAGGGGTAGATGGGATCGAGGATGAGATAGACAGAAAGAGGGGAATGGATGGACAGAGAGAGGTGGGAGAATGAGATGGACAAATAGGGGGGCGAGGAGGTAATAGGCAGAGAAAGAGGGGAAAAGACTAACATATCTCTCTCTCTCTCTAAGCGAAATTCGCGCACTCGGGCTTTGCAGCTCAGCTCCTCACATGCCAGCGATAAAAAAATGTCTGTCATAAAACTTTGTCTGACGAGTACATCCGGCAGAAAAAGAACGTCAAAGAGTGGCAATCTGGCAACACTGTAACCACATGTACAGTAACTACCTCTATCAGCTCATGCTAGTTGTACTGTACAGCTGGTGCAGTGGATAGAGTTTTGGGTTAGCATGTAGGAGGTCGAGGTTTCGATCTTGGGTTTGGGTGCACTTTTTTTTATTTGCTAATTTCACTCTGACATTTAATGCTATAATATAAACTGTTTCTTAGTTCACACGCATTCTAAATTTACAACATTTTGTGACGCTGAACATAACAAATACATGGTTAGACAAATAAGAAACAGACAGTTGAAACAAATGACCTGTCATAGGACAGAATAACTACAAAAACATTATCAGTTTCGAGATGCTAGAGATAATAGCATAATGCAATAACACAACATCTACTTGTCATTTATACTACTTGTAATATGAGCGCTCAGACGTCACACATTAGCAACCAGTGACAATAGTAATGTCCATATTAATAACCACATAACCTTCACAACAGAATATGTTGTCCTCAGAACAATAGATGCTCAAAGCGACCTCCCAGAACGTCCAAACATTGCACAACCCACCAGATCATACAGCTCTGGACCCTTCGCAGCAAAGTTGCATCCACATTAACAAGAGCAGCATTAATACGCAGTACCAATTCTTCCACATTCGTTGACGGAGTAGAGTACACATGCTCCTTCAGGTGTCCCCTCAGGAAGAAATCCAGGGGATTTAGGTCAGGTGAATGCGGTGTCCATACAACTGGACCTCCACGTCTGAGCCATTTCCCTAGAAATGTTCTGTCCAAATACTGTCGCACATGAATTCCAGAGTGTGAAGGTGCACCATCATGTTGGAACCATAGCCTCTACCGAACATGTAGTGGAACATCTTCCAGCACATCAGGCAGATACTTCCATGCAGTCAACTGGTCAGGCAACGTGTAGGGGCCCAATCACCTGTCGCCCAATATTCTGGCTCAGACATTGATACCAAAGTCAATTTGATAGCCATGGTCATGGGTGACATGCGGGTTAACCTCACACCAATGGTGGGCATTGTGCATATTGAAGACACCCTCATGAATGAATACATCTTCATCTAACCATATTATGGTGTTCACAAAGTCATCATTGGCTTCCTGTTGTTGTCGGATCCATTCACAGAATTGCATCTGCTGATGGTGATTTGCAGAATAGAGGTGTTGCAGGAAAGCATAATGATAGGGGTGCAGCACATGCTAGCGCAGCAAGTTAATGACCTTGTGTTGCGAGACACGCAGCTGCCTTGCTACACTAAGTGTACTTCACTGAGGTTCTTGGTGTATGACCTCCAGAATAGCTTCCTCAGTAGCTCGAGTATGGTGAGTCCGTGGACGACCTCTGTCATGCGATTGTGGAAGGAGAGAACCTGACTCCCGAAGGTGCAGCTCCAGATGACGAAATACATACTTATCTGCATGGCGGTGATGATGATATCTAGCAGCATATTCAGGAGTTGCAACACCAGCCCGGTTACGAGATGCACCTGGGACCAGAAGCATATCCACATATTCATTGTTTGTGTATACCATACGTCTGCCACATTGGTTTAGAGGTTTACGACGAGAAAACTCGATACGTGTACACATGTACAATGGAGTCTGTCACAGGCGCGTTACTCCGCTCACAACTGCTCCCCGCCTGGTGGACAGCACATGCAGCATAAACACGTCATCAGTCCTGCGCGCTGTTGCGCATAACGTACATTACTCCTCTGAGAGATATTGTTCTGCATGATTCGTCCTGACACCGCTAATTTTGAAATGTTCAGTTTCGAATTACACTGTTTCCCTAACAGTGATATACTTGTTTCCACAATACCATCGACAGAATAATAATAATAATAATGCATTGAGATACATACTAAACAGCATGTGGTTACCGGACTCAATGTTGAAAGGCATAACTAGTGTAATAATGCATTGAGATACGTACTAAACAGCATGCGGCTACCGGATTCAATGTTGAAAGGCATAATTAGTGGGATCAAGGTGATAACACATAAAATAGTAATCGAGTTTGGACATTATTCGCAAAGCACGTTGCTAATCGTACTGGTAATGTAAGGCCGTAACGAAATATAATGGATCTGAACGAGGCAAGAATCTACTAATCTATGGAGGGTACAAAGAAAACAGGTTTCACGTCTGGCAGATGAAGTGGTGCAAATATATTCACGCCCACGACGTGGAAAGGGCTTCTGTCAAAGCTGACCATTCTTCCATTTCTACGATTGCAGTATGTAAGTGCAGATGTTTTCTAGAGGACCCACTGCAATCGCTGTTGACGATTAAGATGCCTGATACCGTACCACCTGCACTACATTTACCAAATAAAAAACATGTGCCTCAACCCAGGATCAACCATCGACCTCCTGCATGCTAACCCAAAATTCTATCCGCTGCACCAACCGTAAAGGACGACTATATGTGCTGACAGAGACAGTTACCATACATATGGTTACAGTGTTGCCAGATTCCCACTCCTTAAAGTCCTTTTTCTGCCGGATATCCTCGCCAGACGAAGTTTTTTGTGACGGACATTTTTTTGTCGCTGGCATGTGAGGAGTCGCGCTGCGAAGTCCGAGTGCGCGAATTTCGCTTCTCCCTGTATATTGACGGCAATACTAACCTTACGACTTATCTTAGAAGAAAGATTAAGAAAAGGCAAACCTACGTTTCTAGCATTTGTAGACTTAGAGAAAGCCTTTGACAATGTTAACTGGAATACACTCTTTCAAATTCTGAAGGTGGCAGGTATAAAATACAGGGAGCGAAAGGCTATTTACAATTTGTACAGAAATCAGATGGCAGTTATAAGAGTCGAGGGGCATGAAAGGGAAACAGTGGTTGGGAAAGGAGTGAGACAGGGTTGTAGCCTCTCCCCGATGTTATTCAATCTGTATATTGAGCAAGCAGTAAAGGAAACAAAAGAAAAATTTGGAGTAGGTATTAAAATCCATGGAGAAGAAATAAAAACTTTGAGGTTCGCCGATGACATTGTAATTCTGTCAGAGACAGCAAAGGACTTGGAAGAGCAGTTGAACGGAATGGACAGTGTCTTGAAAGGAGGATATAAGATGAACATCAACAAAAGCAAAACGAGGATAATGGAATGTAGTCAAATTAAATCGGGTGATGCTGAGGGAATTAGATTAAGAAATGAGACACTTAAAGTAGTAAAGGAATTTTGCTATTTAGGGAGTAAAATAACTGATGATGGTCGAAGTAGAGAGGATATAAAATGTAGACTGGCAATGGCAAGGAAATCGTTTCTGAAGAAGAGAAATTTGTTAACATCGAATATAGATTTAAGTGTCAGGAAGTCGTTTCTGAAAGTATTTGTATGGAGTGTAGCCATGTATGGAAGTGAAACATGGACGATAACTAGTTTGGACAAGAAGAGAATAGAAGCTTTCGAAATGTGGTGCTACAGAAGAATGCTGAAGATAAGGTGGGTAGATCACGTAACTAATGAGGAGGTATTGAATAGGATTGGGGAGAAGAGAAGTTTGTGGCACAGTTTGACTAGAAGAAGGGATCGGTTGGTAGGACATGTTTTGAGGCATCAGGGGCTCACAAATTTAGCATTGGAGGACAGCATGGAGGGTAAAAATCGTAGAGGGAGACCAAGAGATGAATACACTAAGCAGATTCAGAAGGATGTAGGTTGCAGTAGGTACTGGGAGATGAAGAAGCTTGCACAGGATAGAGTAGCATGGAGAGCTGCATCAAACCAGTCTCAGGACTGAAGACCACAACAACAACAACAACCACTGTCAGAACACATCGTACTTTTACAGATTGTAATTACATAAGGCGTCCCAAAATCTTGTATACACTCTTTGAAACTGAATTCCTCTTTAATTAAAGGAGATAGAAATTCAGTTTTTGTGAGGAATAATTCAGAAGGCGGTGAAAAAAACATATCAAAGCTTTCTTTTGTTTCTGGATTGTGAAAAAATATGGCGTTATCGTTGGATCAACGGAAATTGATGCTCCAGTCTTACTGGAAAAAAGAGAATGTGCATACTACCACCAACAATGGTAACAAGTACAAGAATTCGAGGTAAGTTTGACGTCGAAGGAACAGTGGAGGATACGAAGAAGGGACATTGTGGACGAAAGAGACGTTCAACAGGCAATGAAAGTGTTGATGCAGTGATCCAGGTGTACACACAGTCCTCAAAGAAAGCTGTCAGGTAATGCTATCGTGAGACTGGAATCTGCAAAAGCAGTGTTCATAGAATTTTGAAGGGTCAGAAATTTAAGCCTTACATTCCAACACTTATCCGTGCTCTTAACTAGGAAGATCCCGATAGGCGAAGTGAATGTTGTGAGTAGTTCATTAACAGATATGAGGGACAGTTTCCAAGATATAATTCTTTGGTCAGATGAAGCGACCCTTAGACTTAACGGAACACTCAAGCGCCATAATTGTGTGTACTGGTCCAGAGAGAATCCATGCGTAACCGAGGAAAGACATGTTATTCTACCAGGAATATCAGACTGGTGGTCTGTCTTCTAGAGTGTTAATCGGGCCGTACTTCTTTGAAAATACTGTCACAGGTGACTCCTATTTAGAAATGTGGCATATGATAACTCCTGGCCTTAACGACTTTATTGAAAATTAAGATTATTACTTTCAAAAGAATGGTTTTCACACTGATTTGAGGGCATTTCTCAATCGCAAATTCCCTTCTAGACGGATAGGACGAAGAGGGACTGTGGAGTTTCTAGCTGAATCTTCTGATTTAACCCCTCTAGACTTATATCTGTGGGATACTCTCAAGAACACAGTTTACACTGCAAGACCACAAGCACTGTATTGCTGCAATAGGAGGCCATTTTTAACATATACCACATTTAGGTGGACCTTAAGATACACTACAAACATCGTACTGTATTTCTATCTCCTTTAATCGAAGAGATATTCTGTTTCAAAGAGCGTATACATTATTTTAGGACACCCTGTACAACGAAAGGAACAAAATGTCGAATACACCATGACATACATGTAATAAAATATATGTCGCTACCGTATCTGACAGCCCAGTTCACGGGAAAAAGGAAATTTTACACTGTGTCACAGACCTAGACATGCCAGACAGAGTACAAAATTCAGTATTTTAGAACAAACTCTTGGAACATATTCCAAATGACGTAATTATTATTTAATATTTAACTACTAAAATTTTACATTCCGTCACAGCATATACAATCTAAGGTACAGAGCAGTCATCATCTACAACCGAATTTTCCGTGATTAAATTCGTTGGTTTCGCCAACTCACAACCAAACTGTTGCACTCCAACTCAACCTAAAACCTTGGGCTACACTACAGATCAGTCTCCACCACAGACAAGTCTATCGCTATCACATTCGGTGGCTACACCAACCCTTAACCAAGATGTACATTCCATTCTGCCCTAGACCTCGGGCTACGTTACAGATCGCTCTATCACCACAAACAGCTTTTCCGCTATCATATTCGTGTGCTTCGCCAGCTCGCATCCAAACTGTTGCAGTCCTACCTAACCTTGATCTCGAGCTATGCTACAGATCGATCTGTCACCACATACAGGTTTTTGGCTGTCACATTTGCCAGATTCGCCAACTCATACCATCTACAGGTGGGTCATACACGAAGGAATGGAAGAACTGAGGACAACTTTTAAAGAATGGTCGTTTCGCTGTTCACTTTGGTCGTATTCGGTTTCGTTCCCAGACTGATCGTTCGCTGTCCACATTGGTTGCAGCTGGTCTCATTCCCAGTACGGAACTTCACCAAACACTGCGGCCAGTTTCGTACGTTATTTTAGCTCCTCCATTCCGCATTCCCACCTCAGGTTCATTTGGCCAAGTCTCGTTCTTTTTCCTCGTTCCGATTCCCCCACTCCTAGCTCTGTATCGATTCGTCGTCGGCATTTTCATTGCGCTTGACTGTCGTTCTATTTAAAACTATTCTTCAAATCCCGAATTCCGCTTCTTTACGTAAAGTGGTCGAGAGGACGTGGATCAGGGTGGTTTCCAACGTTTTCTGTGTCTCAAGCCCATTGCAAGACATGCCGGCAGCGTGATCAAGGAAAGTACGATACTACATAGCTGTCTCTAATTCTGTTATTCATGACACTCTAAAGAACTGATTCATAGATTTCTATCTGTTTAAGAACCTGGTTTTAAATCGACCTTATTTGGCGCAGTTTTTGATTAAAACTGACGCTTAGCTGCATAAAATCATCCACGCTAGTTACTTCTTAGTGTCCCAAGGGGGAGGGGGTGGGGGAGATTAGTGTTCAACGTCCTATCGACAACGAGATCATCAGAGACGGAGCACAGGCCCGGATTACGGAAGGATGTAGAAGGAAAGCGGCTGTGCCCTTTCGAAGGAACCATCCCTGTATTTTCTTTAAGCGTTATGGGGAAATGACGGTAAACCTAAATTAGGACGGCTGGACGCGGGTTTGAACCATCGTCCTGCCAAATGCGAGTCTGGTGTGCTAGCCACTGCGCTACCTTGCTCGGTCTGGGTGGCCCCCAAAAGGTTCGTTGAAGGTCATTGAAATTGGTGGGACTCAGAGACTGGTCTTTATGAAGCCACACGTATATTCCATAATTATGTAGAATTTATTAACAGAAGTCATTAAAGCTGAAGCGTAATGAAATATAATTGTTAATTAAAGAGTTCCAGAACTTTTAATATTAATTTTGTATGTGTTTGGAAGGAGGCCGACAGATGATAATAATACACAATGTAAGTAGGCTGTTTATGTTTTCTTATTGGCAACGTTACGTAGCGCTCTGTATGAAAATCACTGGCTGTGCTGTGTGCTAGCGCTCTGTATGAAAATCACTGGCTGTGCTGTGTGCAGTCTGTGGCTAATTTGCATTGTTGTCTGCCATTGTAGTGTTGGGCAGCTGGATGTGAACAGCGCGTAGTGTTGCGCAGTTGCAGGTGAGACGCCAGCAGTGGTGGATATGGGGAGAGAGATGGCGGAGTTTTGAAATTTGTAAGACTGGATGTCATGAACTGCTATATAGATTATGACTTTTGAACGCTATTGAGGTAAACACATTGTTTGTTCTCTGTCAAAATCTTTCATTTGCTAACTATGCCTATCAGTAGTTAGTGCCTTCAGTAATTTGAATCTTTTATTTAGCTGGCAGTAGTGACGCTCGCTGTATTGCAGTAGTTCGAGTAACGAAGATTTTTGTGAGGTAAGTGATTTGTGAAAGGTATAGGTTAATGTTAGTCAGGGCCATTTTTTGTAGGGATTTTTGAAAGTCAGATTGCGTTGCGCTAAAAATATTGTGTGTCAGTTTAAGCACATTCTTGTATAATTTTTCTAAGGGGACGTTTCAACAAATGGAAATGAAAAGTATTATATCATGAAGCACCAGTACGAAATTTATTAAACTGGAGACATTCATCACATAACGTATTTAAATACTTAAACTTTCATTCTGTTTGGAACTGATGTTCATCATCACTGTCAGCGTAAGGTATGACCCCCAAAGGCAGGAATACACTCTTTTATTCGTTTCAGCAAGGAAGCAAACAGCTTCAGAATGTAATCCTGAAGAATTTCTCACCATGCCTGAACCACATTCTGTGTCACTTCATAAAGTTCGCTGGCTGGAAGTCAGTATGGAACGATACATCTTCCCTTAAATTTTCCTTGAGACATTTAAGTCTCATCTTTACCTACGATAAAGATGGAAGCTGAATAAATGAACTGAAATTTTTGGCCACAGCTGGGACTTGAACCCAGGTCGCCTTGTTTATAATGCTGGAATACTGAGCATTACACCAGCACAGCACTATGGCTAACATGGCTGCATGTACTACTCATGCCCAATATCCCCCCCCCCCCCCCAACACAAACTTCAATTCATATCTTCTATATTCATGTCTTCAATATTCGCTATTGCTGTTCAAACGCCGGAGAGCCCTGGCAACAGCGACCATTTACAGGGAAAATAAAATTGCAGATAAGAAGTTTGTGTTGGGGAGAGCATTGGACTTGAGTAGCCCATGCAGATACGTTAGCCATAGCGCTGTGGTGGTTTCATGGTCATCATTCCTGCCTACTAAGCAAGGAGACGTGGGTTCAAGTCCTGGTGGTGTCATGGTCATCATTCCTGCCTACTAAGCAAGGAGACATGGGTTCAAGTCCTGGCTGTAGTACAAATTTTAATTCATTCATTCAGCCTCCATCGTTATTATAGATAAAGGTTAGACTTAAATGTCTCAAGGGAAATTTGGTTATAAGACCTATACGATCACCTGAGGCACAGGATTTCTCCATTACGTCTAGCACTGGGGTGCTATTCCAATGCCAGAGAATCCTGACAATAGTAACAATTTAAAGGGAAAATAAGCTGAAGATATGAATTGAAGTTTGTGTTGGAGGGGGGGGGGGGCGGCATTGTACTCTGGAAGTCCGTGCAGGAACATTAGCCATAGTGCTGTGGCGGTGTAATGGTCAGCATTCTTGCCTAGTAAACCAGGAGACATAGGTTCAAGTCCTACAGTAGCACAAACTTGAATTCATTTACTCAGCTTCTATCATTATATATCTTCCCCTTGCAACCCAACATGCCATATGGTACTCTGGCCATCAAGTGTATGGCAACGAAGTCCACCATTTTACAACATAATGGCAGGCATGCAGCCTCCCTTCAATAATTACCAAAACCAGGCCAATAACTTTCTACCCCATGATTCCTCGGGTTGAAGAGAATTTCTGGTTTCTGTGACCTTTCACCAGCTCATCTTAAGACACTTTGAGTCGATATGACAGCTGCAAACAGAACTACAAGTCATCACGGAGCACACAGAATGTTCCTCAATGCCCCAGTTGATTCTGGTTCTGCACCATGCAAGCTTGTTTTCTGTGGTGTGATGTCAGCAGTAAGCGACGCATAGCAACTGGAGATGTCACCCTGGCTTCCAGTAATTTGCTCCCAATGGCTCGTAGTGACACTCTGCCTACAACCTCTGCCAGATTCCAGCTTTTGTGATCCTTCTGTTCATTAGAGCGAGTCGAACACTCCTAACACCTTTCCGTAGTGCAGTCTTTCTGGAAGGAACTGTGTCTATTCTTCTTGTCACACTGGCCCATCTCATCATTATTCATTCTGCTGTCATGACACTTCAGCCAACAGTTTGTGCAATTTGTCGATATGATGGTCCTATGTCCTACCTGCCACTGATTTGAGTTTCTCAAATCGGAAAGATGACGATAAGCTGCACTTCCACATACTATGGGCACACTGTGTTACAATCTCCAACTGAAAATTCAATTGCACTAGACACACCCAACACCCATCATGTATTCACACCATAGAAAACAAGCTTGCATGGCGCAGAACCAGAATCAACTAGGACATTGAGGGCCATTCTATGCACTGAGCGATGACTCGCAGTTCTGTTTGCAGCTGTCATATCGACTCAAAGTGTCCGTAGATGAGCTGGTGAAAGGTCACAGGAATAGCCTCTTTCCATAGCGAAAATAATCTCATATAAAGATGAAAATTTAATCAACATATTCCACAGACATGGGAATACTAGAGTACCAGTTTCACAAGATTCAGTCAAGATACTTAAGGAGTAAAGTTACTGTTTCTGTAGGTATAACATGAGTATAATAAGGGGTGGTTATAATTAAATTGATGGTGTTTCTAGGATTGCAGTGTGGACTGTGTACCTCGCAGGATGCTGAAACATCGTATGTATGTTCATTAATCAGTGAACTCGTGGAATATGCTGAAAAAAGTAGTAGTTCCATTTTCTGCCATCAGATGAAAATATGGTGCTGTAAGCAGTCAGTGTGGTGTCGGTGCAGGAAACGGAGAGGAACTACCAACATATGATATCAGTGGTTCTGGGACATTTATTAGGATACGTTCACAAGCTACAACATGTGTTCAATATGGTCGCCCGACTCAACAACATCTGCATCCATAACACGGCATGGTCGACAGTTGAACACAGCATTTCCAGTGTAATCAGAGCAATATGTCGTCGTATGCTATCCTTCAGATAAGGAAGAGCCCGGATATATCCCTGAGAGACACTATTCTTCAGATAGCCTCACAACAACAAGTCACATGGATTTAGGTCGAGAGATCTAGAAGGCAACACATCTTAAAATAACCTTGATATGATGCGGTCGCCACCAAAGTTTTCGCGAAGCAAATCTTTCACCTGGCAAGCGACATGTGGTGTCGCCCTATCTTGCATGAAAACACTGATGTGGACACAGCAGCTTCCTTGCAAAGCTGGAATCTCGTGTTGCACAATGAGGTCCTTATAACACACCGAAGTCATCGTACACCTAACAGGCTCCCAAGTTGTCATCTCCTCGAAGAAAAACGGATCGAGAATGAAGAAGCTTTTGAAACCACGACATACAGCCACATAAGCTGAGTGTAGTGGACGTTCTTGCACAACATTTGGCGGAGAGAAACCTCATATGGACAGTTCTGTGCACTGACAGCAGCGTCAGAGTAGAACGAGCCTCATCTGTCCACAGAATATTCCCTGGCCACATGGCATCCATTTCTATGCATGCCAGAAAACGAAGGGCAAAGTTACGGCGTTGTATCCTATCTTGGGGCCTCATTTGGTGCACCTTGTGAATCTTGTAAGGATACAGTGTAAAATGTTGTGCCAAATGTTTTGAGCTGTTGACCAGGGCAGATTTATGTAGTGGTAATTTCCTATGGGACCAACCTGCTGAGGTCATCGGTCGCTAGGCTTACACGCTACTTAATCTAACTCAAACTAACTTACGCTAAGGACAACATGCGCGCCCATGCCCAATGGAGAACTCGAACCTCCGCCGGGGGAAGGGGTGGGGAGGGGGGGGGGGGCACGCGAAACGTGTCACGGCCCCTACACCACGCGGCTACCCCGCGTGGCTGACGAGGTGAGAGACAATGCCTGTGACACATTTAGAGCATAGGCTACAGAATTTGAAGCATGTACTGCACAGTCGCCTATAGCTACAGCTTCTTCAAATTTATTGATCATATTCTTTAGCCAATTTACTGAAATTGGGGATCTTCGTGGCTGTTTCTGTCGGCGATATTCCCGCAGTGCGGCGCTGCTTTGTTGCTGTTATGATAAAACAACTTTACCAGCAGTGTATGGTCTTTCTTCTCAATAGTTATTGTGTTTCGTATGGAGAACTTCAACGTTCTTAACCCTTTATACTAACAGTCACTTCACAAAAGAAACCAACAAATGTCGCCAAGCGACAAACAGCATACTGACGTCAAAACAGGAAGCATTTCACATTCAGACTACTTACAGCGCCATATTTTCACCTGGTGGCAGAAAGTGGAACTATTATTTTTTTCAACATACACCGCACCGATTAATGAACGTACCCACGATGTTTCTGCGTCCTAGGATATATGCAGCCGACACTGCAACACTCGGCACAACGTCAGTTTAATTATAATCACCTGGCATATAGGAATATTTTTCCCTGATTTCTGCGAATCAGAACATAATAGCATAAATAAGCTACAAATTATTTTCAAGATATCTCTGTGCCTTTATGCACAGGGATACATCCGCAAGATGAAGTTGGCGGTAGAAGATCTTTAGAAATGGAAACCTAACATTTCAGATTGGTTCTTTCAGAACTTACTACAAAGAGATTGTTAGGTTGTATATAAAATTTACTGCCAATTGCTCAGTCGACCTTTCTTTTTGTGGCAAAGGGTCTAAATTGGATCCAAGGAGAACTGTAACTTTCAATGTCTAATTGATCTTTGTGAGAACAATACACTTCTGCAACTAGTACAGTCAGACTCCGGGCCAGATATGCCTGCAGTTTAATCGCCTCATGTACACACGTTTACCTGGGTACGGAAGCCCCAAAACCTTACGAAAGATTAACGACTTCCAACTAGCAATCATTTTAATCAACTTATTGCTGATTAGATGCGATAAATGGCTTAGCTAAAATAACATCGAAAGCATAACGGTACGATCGTGACTGACGCACGGGATTATCCCTACTGTTGCTCATATAACGCCAAATGTTATACTGTCATTTATCGTAATTGTATCTCTCTGCTTGAAATCATTATTCTCCAAGTAGCCAGGCAGTGGCTGCCGGATTTGCTCTACGTTCACGTTGAACGACTTTAGCAATCTTTGCTACCTACTTCAATGACAATACGTTTGTCGAACGGTGAGCCGCTTTTTGTTTGTTATTGCATCCTTCAACGTACCTGTTTGATTCTGAAAACGGCTCAGATTAGAGTAGTATTTTATGCTCCCTAAATGTCATAATTTCTAATAGTAGCTTCAACCATGATAATTGTGATTAAACAAAAGTCTGAGGTTAATCATGCCTCCCACCGGGAAAGGATAGCTGATGTCCAGATCAGTCGGTACAGGAAAGCTGTCAGGGAGGTCGTAGTTTAGCAGACCTGACGGCACAGGGGAGACAGTACTGACATTTAGCGGACAACAGTAGTTTTTTACGTCTCCCTTACGTGTGTACATGTGTGCGTGAGCGTGTATATGATACCAAGTCGCTCGACGGAGAAGTTATTAGAGTATTCTCCCTCTTTCTAGTCACTGCATGATAGCCTATATGTAACTGGCACCAAAAAACGCAATATAACCCAATAAGGTCTCCCACAGTCGGCCTGGAATGACCAAAAGGAAAAGCGACAGCTGGCATCTGCAGTGCAGAAAGTTGAAGTAAGCAGTTCACATAATATGCAAAAAAATGGTGATTTCTCAAACTGGGGAACAATCAAGAATGGGGTGCTGCAAGGTTCGGTCTTGGGTCCTCTGTTGTTCTTAATATATATTAATGATTTGCCATTCTATATTCACGAAGATGCAAAGCTGATACTTTTTGCCGATGATACAAGTATAGCTATCACACCCAACAGACAAGAATTAACTGGTGAAATTGTAAACGATGTTTTTAAGAAAATCGGTAAGTGGTTCTCTGCAAATGGGCCCTCATTAAACTTTGACAAAACACAGTATATACAGTTCCACACAGTAAATTGAATGACACCATTAATAAATATAGACTTCGATCAGAATTCGGTAGCTAAGGTAGAATATTCAAAATTTCTAGGTGTATGCATTGATGAGGGGTTGAATTGAGGATCTACTGAAACGTTTCAGCTACTTACGCTATCAGGGTCATTGCAAATTTTGGCGATATACATCTGAGTAAATTAGCTTACCACGCCTATTTTCATTCTCTGCTTTCGTATGGCATCATATTCTGTGGTAACTCATCATTGAGTAAAAGACTGTTCATTGCACAAAAGCGTGTAATCAGAATAATTGCTGGAGCTCATCCAAGATAATCCTGCAGACACTTATTTAAAGAGCTAGAGATCTTCACTGTAGCCTCACAATATATATATTCACTTATTAAATTTGCTATTAACAATCCGAACGAATTTAAAGGTAATAGCAGTGTACATGGCTACAACACTAGGAGAAAGGATGATCTTCACTACTCAAGGTTGAATCTAACTTTGGGTTAGAAGGGGGTAAATTATGCTGCCACAAGAGTCTTTGGTCACTTACCTAATAGCATCAAAAGTCTGACAGATAGCCATATAGCATTTAAAAGGAAATTAAAAGAATTTCTTAATGGCAACTCCCTCTTCTCATTAGATGAATTTTTGGATGTAGTAAGTGTATAATTTCCCCAACCCCCACAAAAAATTAGAATTATTAAGTGTCATGTAATATTTTGTGTAAGTAATATCTTGCATAGACACCTTTTATTAACCTGACACGTTCCACACCATTACGAAGTGTCGTATTCATGATCTATGGAACAAGTACCAATCTAATCTAAACCATGCACTCGTGGTAACTTGAACACAGTCTTTCCCGTCGGAGTTTGTGGTTCTTGCTTTGTGGATGCCGATTAAGATGCACAGAAAGGGTGCGTGTATTACATGACATCGTGAAGTCCAGCCGTGCGTTTGTACAGCAGCGCACTGAGTCGCTCTGTGAGTCATCGTGGTTCGCCGTACTCTGTGCTGCTCACGCCAGGCGAGTCACGCAGGCTCCCTTATCTCACAGTCTGTGACAGTGTGCGAACCTACCTAAACAGTCGGCTTTCTGGTGCACTGTCGCTGGTGAGCTACACGTTGGATCACGCATTCGTGCACCTTGCGCGCCGAAGGCATTTTACAAACACTCCGTCTTTTGCCAGCGCACAACCTGCTTATGAAATTTCACTTCAGCGAGGACCCTACATCCACTTATACGTTCACAACTTTATCTATATTCTGAAAGCGACCGTAGAGTGTGTGGCAGTGGGTACTTCTGGTAGTATTGTCCTTTCCTCCCCTGTCCGTACCTTTCATGAACGGTGGGTGGAAAAGACGACTGTCGGCATGTCTCTGTATGGCTCTAAGATCCCAGATTTTCTCATCGCGATGATTTCGCGAGATGCACAGGGTATCTCAAAATAAAGTTCGTATTTCAGGCGTCTAAATAAAGCAGAGACTGAAGTCTATCGACAAAACATTTATTTATTATTGAAATTTACAGCTTAGAAATTTACTTAAAAAAATGTAATTTAAATGCAATCCAGCACGCCTGCGACACTTCTTTAAACGATGAACAATATTTTGCATGACATGACGGCTCGACATGTAGACACTGGGACGGCTGCCAAATCGTTATGGGAATTTTCTTTCAGTTGCTCCAGATTAGCCGGATTATTGACATACATTTTAGATTTGACATATCCCCACAAGAAAAAATCCATGGAGTCCAAGTCTGTACTGCGTGTGAGCCAATTTACATCACCCCGCGTGGATGTTAGTTTCATCGTCACATGACGTTCCGAATTCACTGTAACTGCACAATCGCTCTCGTCCTCGAAAAAGTACGGGCCAATTATTCCTGGAGCCAACATCGCAGGCCATACAAAACTTTCGGCGAATGAAGGGGTTTCTCAAGCTTCTGTTTAGGATTCGTTGTACTCCAGTAGCGGCAATTTTGCTTATTGATATGACCGTTCAGGTGAAAATGAGCCTTGCCAGAAAAGAAGATGGTAAATGAAGGGCACTTAGTAACATCATTAGCGAACTGCAGCCTTCTCTGGCATTCTAAGGCTTTAATTCTTGCTCCAACAGAATTTTGCAAGGTTCGCGGTCTTTTTGCACAATTCGGTGCAGTGATGATCTACGCACGCTTACGAATATATAGGTTAGGATCGACATGAACAGACCGATTTACACTCTCCGCGGATTCGCTCTTTCTTGATGACCTTGGTCGTTTGGCAGGTGTTGAACCGGTCTCCCCAAACGTTTTGGTCCATTTACGGTGCTTTTAGACAGACATGTTGGCCCATAAACCTTCTTCATTCGCTGACTGATGTCTACCGGTGTTTGCCCTGTTTGGACGCGTTTGGTAATAACGTCGCCGTGGTTCACGTTTGCACATTTATCGCATGCACGTCAGAAAGACACGAATGCTACACTGATTCCTTGCCTACGTGTTGGTGCTTATATACTGGCATCGAAGTCACACTACTTTGCATATCCGTTGCAGTAAAGCCTGCAAACGGAAACTTTTTGATCGCCCTTGATACCTTCGGTATTTACCCTCATTTTTAGCTTTGTTCGCTGGTATGTTGGCATCGTATCTGTAGCCTGGTCTGGCAGTAATATGTGCGTTTTCAGTACTTCATGCCTTGCAACTCTCAAATATCGAAGAGAATACTTTTTTTTAAAAAAATGTTTAACACCAAAGCTGCTGTTTATTTGATGGTTGACTAGTTTCATTTTTACATGCCACCAAATTACAGAGAACAAAATTTGTTATGAGTGGATGTGTCGAATATGGATAATACAGATATCAGTGATAAAATGAGTCATGTGTTAACTGCTTACGTATTTGTATTTGGGATACATTTGGTGTGAAATATATCTTTTTTTCTTAGTTTTGGTGCCTTCATCATACAGCATGATGTGATTCCACATGACAACGATATTTTACATGCAGTGAAGAATGTGTTCTTATTGGATTACACCGTGTGTCACGCTGGCTTATTTATCGTTGGTGTTAACGTAATTTTCACAGATGTTGATGCAAAGAATTTTATTATAAGGTCTTATATAATTATATGATATATTCAGTCAACACCTTCTAGGTGGTGTTGATTCAATTTGCTTTGCGACTGTATTAATATCACTGACTATATTCAGTGTGAGGCACATAAATTTCCATTTACAAACATGTACGAGAGTACAAACTATACACTGAAAATTGTAACAGCATAACAGTACTATCGTATGAGGATTCCATTGAACTATGAATGACGCAATAGGTCTCCTCTTAAATAGTGCTGAAAAGGAAACGAAAATTTATTGTACAACTGTGATGCCCTGGAACACTGCGTCACACTGAATATGATCAGTGATATTAATACAATCGCGAAGTAAATTGAATATATCAGAGATTATACACAGCCGGAAAAAAATTAGTACACCTGGAAAGACGACGTCGATTATGATCCGATGACCGCATATGCCACCATGATTTCAATGTCCTGAGCCAACAGATAGCGTAGTGTCATAGCGACCAGAGAGCCATCTATGTCTACCTTTTGATAGGGAATGCTTCCAGCCAGAAGACTTAGTGTGATGCAAACGTGTGAAGCAAGCAGGCAACCGTGTCACGGAGACACACTCGTGCTTCCTACAGCCAAATGAGCGAGTTTGAAAGAGGTCAAATTGTGGCCTTCCTAGTGGCCGGATGGTCTTCAGCGATGGAAACATCGTCTCCGTGCACGCAAGTGATGGTCGTTTGCGCGTACGACATACTTTAGGTGGAAGCTGTATCGTAGAGTGCATCTGTCCAAGACGTTCTGCCCCCCCCCCCCCCCCCCAGGCCTCATGGTCTGCGATAAAATAAGCTCTACCTCTCGGTCACGTTTGGTGTTTCAAGAGGGGACGCTAACCGGCGTTCGGCATGTGCAGAATGTCGTTTAGACCCATTATTTTGCCGTTCTTGCAACAGGAAGGTGATGCGTTCGCCCACACACTGTCCGTGAAACTCAACGTGCTCTGCAAGACGTGCAGCAACTTCCCTGGCCAGTACGATCTCCAGACCTGTCTCAAATCGAGTATGTGTGGGATATGATGGAACGAGAAGTGGCTTCTGCGACTTCTCAACCAACAACTCTTACAGAACTACGTGACAGGTCGAGCAGGCGTGGCACCCCATATCCCAGCACAGTATTCGCCTTCTGTAGTATCGACTGGATGAAGGAGTCAGCGCCTGCATTGCCGCCTGTAGAGACTATGCCACGTACTAATATGAGTCTTCTAGCGTGGGTCGATACCTGGTACCTCCAAACCACTTGTGCTATTGATCTCTAAATGTAATCATTTCATGAACTCCGTAAGCACTGTTGCAACAATAACCCGGCCGTTGTGACCGAGCGGTTCTAGGCGCTTCAGTCCGGAACCGCGATACTGCTACGGTCGCAGGTTCGAATCCTGCCTCGGGCATGGATAACAATAAATCTTGAGTGAATTGGAAATCTCTAAAATAGTGTATTAATTTTTTTTCGGCAGTGTATAAGACTTTATTATAACATTTTTTGCGTCTGCATCTGTCAGAATTACGACATCGACTACGATAAATAAGGCTGAGTGTAATCCAATAAGGGCAGATTCTCCACTGTATATAAAATATCGTTGTCATGTGGATCACATCATGCTGAATAATGAAGGCCCCACAACTAAGAAAAAATATATATTATGCACACACTTTAACATAATATTGTAGGGTTTAACTACAACTGTGACGTCTTTTAACGCAGATATGAGATACATTTATATGTGATGACATAAATAGAGCAGTCCGCACCAAACATATCCTAAATACAAATACGTAAGTACTTACCATACAAACAATTTTATCACTGATACCTATATTATCCGCAATCGACTCATCCACTCACAACAAATTTTGTTCTCTGTAATAGGTGGCTTGTGAAATCCTGAAACTAACCGGTCAGTAAATAAACAGCAGCTTTGATGTTAAACGTTTTAAAAAAGTTTTTTCGTCAATATGAAAAAAGTCACACCTCGTCCAGATTTTGTACCACAAAAAAAAAAAAAAATCTCCATGTCCTATTAAGTGAGGGGTTCACTCAGCCTCGTGATGCCAATTGAGGAGCTACTCGACCGATTAATAGCGGCTCCGGTCACAGAAAACCATCGTAACGACCGGGAGAGCGGTGTGCTGGCCACGCGCCCCTCCTATCCGCATCCTCAGCTGAGGATGACACGGCGGTCGGATGGTCCAGATGGGCCATTTGTGGCCTGAAGACTGAGTGCTGAGTGCCTATGAAGTGAAGAAAGTCATGAAGATGGCATGAAGTTCCAAATTCATGGATGTATGTATTACTGGACCGTATAGTAGACCTGATAAATCGTATAGCTTAGCTACGTTTTCCATATCATGGGAAATCGAAATTTGTTGCCCATGATCCAATGCAATTTCAGATCAATAGAGGTATTCATAAATATAACACTAGAAGGGTGAACGATCTGCGCTTCCTTATAGTGGATCTAACTTTGGAACAGCAAGGTGTGGAAGATACATTTTTAAAATCGTTGAAAATATGGCCATGGAAATTGAATGGCTGACAGACAGCAGAAGTAATTTTAAATGTAGATTAAAGCTGTTTCTCATTAACAGTCCCTGCATTACCATAGAAAAACTACTGAATAGAAATAAGTAGTCGGTTACGAACGTGTAAATGACGAGCATGTAGCATGTAAGTATACACACTTCAATAGGATTATCCAAGGGCACCGTGACGCTTGGTGATACGGTAAAATGACTGCCGTTTCGGCTACTGTTGCGAGATATCTACTGGGTGATTTATGGTCGCTGCTTCGTATAATACTACTGCATCACTATTGCTTTAATTGAAAATGATATATGTGTCCTAGCATCTGTATGCTTTCAGGATGACGGGGTCAAGGGGGCGGGGCTATCAATCGCTCTCTACTTCTTCTGCTTCTGTACATTTCCCGGCATTTTCACTGATGTCTTCATTAAGTAAGTCTAGCGCCCGACATCCAAGGTAGCAGGAAGCAAACCGCCTACCACAGAATTATCGTTGCTGTACAAGTTAGTTAGCTTGCATGCTTGTAACGTATGTGCTCACAAGGCCTTATCTCTAAAACATTTAATATGGGCAACACAATACAGAACATTAATAAAAATTTATGAAAATAATGTGTACAGAATCTCGAGCTTTGAGTATTGACCGATGCATGGCACTGTAGGTGAGCTCCTAACAATAATCTAACTGAAAGTATTGAAAGAAACGATCCAATCTATAGAGTTCTGTCTGGCTTGGTGCCTATGACAGTTATTAATTTTGAAAGGTGGCAGAATAAATGAAGGTCAGTTTCGAACCTTACATAAGAACTTTATACATCGCAATGGGAAGGTGGATATAACACCTAACTTAATTTGGCGGTAATGAGCAAATTTGCCTATAAGTATGTAATGCAAATGGGATGACACTCAGTCGAAGGTACACTCCTGGAAATGGAAAAAAGAACACATTGACACCGGTGTGTCAGACCCACCATACTTGCTCCGGACACTGCGAGAGGGCTGTACAAGCAATGATCACACGCACGGCACAGCGGACACACCAGGAACCGCGGTGTTGGCCGTCGAATGGCGCTAGCTGCGCAGCATTTGTGCACCGCCGCCGTCAGTGTCAGCCAGTTTGCCGTGGCATACGGAGCTCCATCGCAGTCTTTAACACTGGTAGCATGCCGCGACAGCGTGGACGTGAACCGTATGTGCAGTTGACGGACTTTGAGCGAGGGCGTATAGTGGGCATGCGGGAGGCCGGGTGGACGTACCGCCGAATTGCTCAACACGTGGGGCGTGAGGTCTCCACAGTTCATCGATGTTGTCGCCAGTGGTCGGCGGAAGGTGCACGTGCCCGTCGACCTGGGACCGGACCGCAGCGACGCACGGATGCACGCCAAGACCGTAGGATCCTACGCAGTGCCGTAGGGGACCGCACCGCCACTTCCCAGCAAATTAGGGACACTGTTGCTCCTGGGGTATCGGCGAGGACCATTCGCAACCGTCTCCATGAAGCTGGGCTACGGTCCCGCACACCGTTAGGCCGTCTTCCGCTCACGCCCCAACATCGTGCAGCCCGCCTCCAGTGGAGTCGCGACAGGCGTGAATGGAGGGACGAATGGAGACGTGTCGTCTTCAGCGATGAGAGTCGCTTCTGCCTTGGTGCCAATGATGGTCGTATGCGTGTTTGGCGCCGTGCAGGTGAGCGCCACAATCAGGACTGCATACGACCGAGGCACACAGGGCCAACACCCGGCATCATGGTGTGGGGAGCGATCTCCTACACTGGCCGTACACCACTGGTGATCGTCGAGGGGACACTGAATAGTGCACGGTACATCCAAACCGTCATCGAACCCATCGTTCTACCATTCCTAGACCGGCAAGGGAACTTGCTGTTCCAACAGGACAACTCACGTCCGCATGTATCCCGTGCCACCCAACGTGCTCTAGAAGGTGTAAGTCAACTACCCTGGCCAGCAAGATCTCCGGATCTGTCCCCCATTGAGCATGTTTGGGACTGGATGAAGCGTCGTCTCACGCGGTCTGCACGTCCAGCACGAACGCTGGTCCAACTGAGGCGCCAGGTGGAAATGCCATGGCAAGCCGTTCCACAGGACTACATCCAGCATCTCTACGATCGTCTCCATGGGAGAATAGCAGCCTGCATTGCTGCGAAAGGTGGATATACACTGTACTAGTGCCGACATTGTGCATGCTCTGTTGCCTGTGTCTATGTGCCTGTGGTTCTGTCAGTGTGATCATGTGATGTATCTGACCCCAGGAATGTGTCAATAAAGTTTCCCCTTCCTGGGACAATGAATTCACGGTGTTCTTATTTCAATTTCCAGGAGTGTATTAACACACCACTCCTATATAATGAATGTCAATGAGCAGAAGGTGAAACAAACAGCGAGAGGAAACGTTTTGTGTGGAAACCAGCACGGGCAGATGCAGAGGCCGCACCCCAGGACACACTATGGAAAGCTCTTAAGGGGGGGCGTCCCGGGGCGGGAGTCAGCAGCAACTGGACAGGTGACGCATACCTCAGAGCGAGTAATGAGCCACCAGAAGTAGGACAGAAAGAAGCTTTAGAGAACTGCGTTTCGGAATTCCAAATGGATACGAACAAAACCAGTGACGCAGCTGATCACGTGAACAGTGAATGGTACACACGCGAGTGGGCTCGAAATGTCCGATTGGCGGAAACGAACTAGGAAAGAGTAAAGTGCAGAGATTTCGACGCAGTTAAGTGATAGGGCCCTTGCGATTGGTAGAGAGAGTTTCCGCAAAATAAGAGGAACGCTCCTATTGGTCGAGAAAAGCCGTGACATGAAGAACGAAAGAACCCACGTGGGGAGAGAGTTTGGTTACGAGAAAGACAAAAGAAAAATTTTCGTGGACTCTTCTCTGAATTGGCGTCAAGTGCAGAACGGAGCGCAAAACGCTCTGTACAGCGCAGAGGAGGAATTTGAGTGAACACAGCATTCACTGCGGCTGACATTAAGCTAGATGTTAGCTGTAGCATCGTTGAGCTCCCACTGTGGAGAAACGAACCAGCCAGTTAGTTAACTGTCCTTTTGAGGACCAAGAGGGCATTTCAATATGCACGCTGCTCCAGCCATGCGCATGCATATCGCCATATTCCTAGACCAGGGATGAGTGTTTGTTTTCTCGTATCACGAGAAACATAGGGAGAATTTCTGCTGCAAAAAAATCAGAAAAGGCTTAAGTAGATTTTATAGGAATTTCAGTGGTCGAGAGCAACCATGCAGATGGCAGCTCATTGCAGCTGAGGTAAATACCACGCGAGAGGCGTAAACGTGTTGGTTCACCGGCTTGCGTCCACTGTAAACTCGAGCGACCTTGGGTAATCTTTTGCTCAACTTGTCACAAAACTAACCATCCTCTGTAGACTTGATTGTCATCCTAAATAGTACCGAACTTTGAACCGGAATAAGACGATTTATCGTTGTACTGGCGAACATCATGACGTAGTCATAAGAATAATTTTGTAAAGAAACTTCTAGTTAAAATTTACCATTATTGCGTTTAGGATTATTTCACTTTCCGAGGATGAGATGCGTTCATTTGACAACTGTCGTAACATTGTCACATTATAAACTGTGTAAATGCGTGTATTTCTGTGGTAAGTTTGCATCATTAAACCATCGTTATTTACAGCTTACACAATTGTTGTTGATCAGACACGAACCTTACAAGTTCAGTCTTTGAATCTGAATTTTAGTAGACAGTTGGAACTTAACTCTCTGATGATCACTCGTAAATAGCAGCTTGCGATGGTGGCAACTATTGATCTGAGTCAGCTGCTGACAACTGTAAACTGGAACTGGTGCTGGGCATACTGCAAAATGAATTGTCTGAGTGGGGCCGCGTATCTCACTTTATCCGAGACCAGCAGAATAATCTCGTGTCTGCGATCTCATTGACGAAAGCAGAAAATAGTTCCTCGTGTCCCTGTCGCCTGTGACAACTAACATCAGTGACAGGGGATTAGATTAGATTAGATTAGATGAATACTTGTTCCATAGATCATGAATACGACACTTCGTAATGACGTGGAACGTGGCAGGTTAATAAAAGATGTCTGTACAAGATATTACTTCACACAAAATATTGCATGACACTAATGTTTAAGTTGTTGTTGTTGTTGTTTTCTCCCCTTATTTATATCTAAAAATTCAGCCAATGAGTAGAAGGAGTTGTCATCTAGAAATTCTTTTAATTTATTTTTAGATGTTAGCTGGCTATCTGCTAGGCTTTTGATGCTGTTTGGTAGGTGACCAAAGACTTTTGTGGCAGCATAATTTACACCTTTCTGTACCAAAGTCAGATTTAACCCTGCATAGTGAAGTCATCCTTTCTCCAGGTGTTATAGCTATGCACACTGCTATCACTTTTGAACTGGGTTGGATTATTAACAACAAATTTCATAAGTGAATATATATACTGTGAGGTTACTGTGATGCTCCCTATGTCCTTAAATAAACGTTTGCAGGATGACCGTGGGTGGGCTCCGGCAATTATTCTGATTACACGTTTTTGAGCAATGAATACTTTTCTACTCAACGATGAATTACCCCAGAATATGATGCCATACGAAAGCAGTGAATGAAAGTAGGCATAGTAAGCTAATTTACTGACGCTCTGAAGAACCCATGGCGGTGGCATAAATCAGTTCCATTGTGTGAGCGCCATCTGAGAGGCGACTACTCGTAACTTCGAGGCGCCTTATGTGAAGAGTGTCTGCTTGGTGGCGCCTTCTCGTTGTACTGCTGTGTACCATATGGCTGCTTACACAGCAGTTACTATGGGTTTTGGCAATGTTAGTGACAGTTGGTGGTCAGATTCCCATCCATACGCCACCATTTCCACCACTTCCCGCCTCCCCCCCCCCCCCCCCCCGGTCCCTTCCCCAGGATGAACCTGTGTGCATTTGTCTGTGTCCAGCACACATCTCACATTCAAGTGTGAAAAGGATTTTGTAGATGTTTGTGTACCATGTATCTGAAGTAGGACTGGGTAGCAGTCGGATGTCGGAAACTGCCTAAAAGCCACATCCAGACTGAGAGGCTCACCAGCCCTCTTCATTAATCCGCAAGGGGGATTCGATCTGAGGTAGACTCGCCTCCCCAAAGACTAGAAACAGCACACTGACGTGCTTCTTGTGAAGAATAAAAATGAAAAAAATTATAGGAGCAGGCGAACTGTCAGTCAGTGCTAATGACCACCTTCTTGTTTTTTATACTAGACAATAAATACAATAATGTTAAAATGTCAGTTCTTTTATTTAATTTTTAAAGATTGGAGTGTTAAAGATACCTAGCAAAAAAAAACAGGACTAACCCTATGGGCACTGCCACTTGTGATGAAACTACCAAACAAAAATAGACTGATCTCTCTTCAGGAGCTGTCATCCTAACTACACCTAGACGTCCTCCTCCCCCACCTAAGGAAACTAAGACTATTAAAAGGAGCAATATTTCCAGCACCAATACGTAGGGCGATAGGAATGAGGGATAGGAGATTCCAGTAACCATGAAACAACAATTCTTTGTTTTGTTATTATTATATCTGCTCGTTGGACTGTATGTGTCGGTGCACTGTACCGTGGAAGATAATCACAGATGCGTCATGAAATGGCAAGACGGGACACACACCAACTGTGGTGAGGTATAGGGTCAACAAGGACATTTAGGAGATATCCTGCGAAGATTCGTCGACACTGGGGCAACCGAATGAGTGCACTGTGCGGGATCAAAAACTAATACCGAAAGTCCAGGATCGTATGTGGACCATTGTGAAAGAGGTACTATAAAACCTGTCCTCGAAACAAGACGAGTGCGTGATGCTTTGCAAGAAAGTAGTGAAATGTCTGGGACAACAGCAGGAATCATGGGGAAACCGTTGCTGATGGGGTGCGGAGATAACAGCCCACGATGCGTTGGATGAGGAGCCAAATGCCCTGTTTCAGGTGGCATTTTTCAGGTAGGTGGAGAAAGCCAACAATCCCTATTGCTAGTAAATATCTGCTATAAATTGCTATTGGACGTCATCTACAAATCCCGAGGAAGCTGCCATTATGACGTGGTGCTGCTTACGCCTTACCTGATGGCACCTGAGGCATGTCAGTGCTTACGGTGTGGTGTGGGCTGCTCCACAAGCTCGGGCCAACATGAAATGCGAGCAGGGCTGTGGGCTGTCGGCACCGCAGTTGCTGGTTGCTGCAGGCCAGCTGGTTGACTGTAGCCAAATAATAATATCATTGCTCTTGTAGGCATTCCATCCATTTACCCAATGCATAGTGTATTACTTTGTCAAGGTCGTTGGAGATTGTCCTTCAAGAACTGGGAAATAGAAGTGTCTGTCCATGATGTTTATGGACTGTAAATTCTGCTCACTGCTTTCTCAGCATTAGAGGCATTGCTTATTTTTATATTAAAAAAGTTTGGTTATGTCACTTGATTGTGGCGTGTGAGAGGCATTCAATAAGTAATGCAACACATTTTTTTTCTCGACCAGTTTCGGTTTAAAAAACACACGGTTTGTTGTAGGACATCGTGGAGTATTCCCGCTTCAGTCTCTACAGTTTCATGAAGTACCAACCAATAGGAGACGGCGCTACACGTGGCCTTCCAAATGGCGTCTTTAACGGAGATGCATTCGAAACAGAGAGATGTCACTGAGTTTCTTTTGGCGGAAAACCAGAGCATCGCAGATATTCATAGGCTCTCGCAGAATGTCTAAGGAGACCTGACAGTGAACAAAAGCACGGTGAGTCGTTGGGCGAGACGTCTGTCATCATCGCAAAAATGTCGCGCAAACCTGTCGGATCTCCTGCGTGCCAGCCACTCGCACCCAGATTAACTCCTGCCAGTTGAAATGTGTGAACACTCTCGTTCGAGGTGATAGACGAATCACCATCAAATACCTCGATGCTCAACTGGACATTTCTGTTGGTAGTGTTGACACACTGGTCCAAAAAAAATGGTTCAAATGGCTCTGAGCACTATGGGACTCAACTGCTGTGGTCATCAGTCCCCTAGAACTTAGAACCACTTAAACCTAACTAACCTAAGGACATCACACACACCCATGCCCGAAGCAGGATTCGAACCTGCGACCGTAGCAGCAGCGCGGCTCCGCACTGGTCCAACAGTTGGGGTACTCAAAGATGTGTGCCCACTGGATTCCTCGCCTCTTAACAGAAAACCGTAAAGATTAACGAAGGAACGTCTGTGCGGAATTGCCTGTGTGTTACGAGGATGATGATGAGGTCCCATACTCCGGGGAGTGTAGGAGACGATGCGGGAGACCCACACCGCCGTCCTAGGCAAGGTCCTAGTGGAGGTGGTTTGCCATTGCCTTCCTCCGACCGTAATGGGGATGAATGATGATGATGCAGACGACACAACAACACCCAGTCATCTCGAGGCAGGAAAAAATCTCTGACCCCGCCGGGAATCGAACCAGGTACCCCGCGCGTGGGAAGCGAGAACAGTACCGCACGACCACGGGCTGCGGACTGTCACGAGGATGACCGTGACAATTTTTTGTCGAACATCGTCACTTTCTATGAAACATGAGTTCATCACTTCGGACTGGAAACAAAACGGCAATCCAAAGAGTGGCGCCATATCACCTCTCCTCCGAAGGAAAAAGTTCAAAGACGCACCCTCTGCCGAAAATGTCTGAGCCTCTCAAGGAGTCATTCTATTTGATGTCCTCCTTCACGGTGCAATGATCAACTCTTTGGAATTTGAAGAAACGTCTTCAG